>NC_135339.1:94145721-94451998 GCF_023851605.1 Tamandua tetradactyla | reverse complement strand
TGACTTTTTACTTGAGTCATATGATTTCTTATTGTTAAGTTTTAAGAATATTTTTGATGCAAGTCTTCTATCAGATATGTATTTGGCACATATGACTTGCTTTTTCATTCTTTTAGTGTACTTTACAGAGCAGGCTTTTAAAGTTTTAAGAGAGTTTAACTAACTAATATCTTTCTTTCATGGACCATGCTTTTGGTGTTGTATTTGAAAAACTCATCACCTAACCTAAGGTTATGGAGATTTTCTCCTAAATGTTTTATAGTTTTAATTTTGCATTTGGGTCTATGATCCATTTTGAGTTTACTTTATTTTATTGAGATACAATTTACATATGACACAATTCACCCAAAGCGTACAAATCAGCATTGTTGAGTTGTGCAACAACTAATTCCAGAACATTTTCCTCACTTGAAAAAAGAAAGCTTGTAAACACATTAGCACTCAGTCATTTTGAGTTAATTTTTGCCCAAGTTGTAAGGTCTGTATACAGATTCCTTTTCTTTCTTCATATGGATGTCCCATTGTTCCAGCGCCATTTGTTGAAAAGAATATTCTTTTAGCTTTGAATTGCATTTGTGCTTTCGTCAAAAATCAGCTGATTTTTGGGGTCTATTCGGTTTCACTGATATATATATCTACTCATTTCCCAACACCACATTACTTGGTTACTGTGGCTTTATAATGGCTCCCCAAACCGGGTTGCATGAGTTCTCCAAATTTGTTCATCTTCTTTTGTATTGGCATTTCCAGGTCTTTTACCTTTCCACAAACACTCTAGAATCAGTCAATATCCACAAAATAGCCTGCTGCGATTTTGATTGGAATTTGAACCTGTAGATCAAGTTGGACAAGTTGACGTCTTAACAACACTAAGTCTTCAAACCCATGAATACAGAATATCTCTCCATTTGTTTAGCTCTTCTTTGATTTATGTCGTCTGTGTTTTGTAGTTTTCCATATATGGAGTTTAGACATCTTTTTTTTTTTATTTATAGCAAAGAACTTCATTTTGGGGGGTGCTTATGTAAATGGTATTGTTTTTAAATTTTTAAATTCTAATTGTTCATTGCTGGTATATAGGAAAATACTTTATTTTTGTATACTGAACTTGTGTCCTGCTACCTTGGTAGACTTGCTTATTAGGTATAGGAATATTTTAATAATTATTTTTTGCTTTTTTATATAGATAGGCATGTCATTTAAGAATCGAGATGGGTTTTTTTTTTTTCTTTCCAATCAGTTTAGCTTTCTTTTCTTTTTGCATTATCCACTAGCTAAAAGTTCCAGGTCTACGTTGAATAGGAGTGGTGAGAAGGGACAACCTTCTCTTGCTCCTTATTTCAGGGTCAATTAATGGTGCATCATTAATTATGACGTTAGCTGTAGGATTTTGGTAGATAGTCTTTGTCCTCCATTCCAGTTTGTTTTGATTGGACGTTGGATTTCATCAGATGTTGTGGTGTCAATTGACATATGATATGTTTTTTTTTTTTTCATTTAGCTTGTTGCTGTGATCAATTTCATTAATTGATTTTTGAGAGTTTAACCAGCCCTGCACCAACCCCACTTCATTGAGGGCTTAGTTTTCTTTGTTCATAATTGGATTCTATTTGCTAATATTTTATTGATGACTTTTGCATCTACGTTCATGAGATTTATTGGTCTATTGTATTCCTTTCTCGTGATGTTTTCATCTGATTTTGGAATTAGGTAATTTGGCCTCAGAATGAGTGTTCCCTCTGCATCTGCTGTCTGGAACAGACTATATATAGAGAATTGGAGAACTTTTCCCTTAAATGTTTTGTAGAATGCATCATTGAAAAAATCTAGTGTTTTGGTTTTGGAATTCATTTAATAGATACAGGCCTGGGTAGATTGTCTATTTCCCCTTATATGATTGTGTCTTTCAAGAAATTGGTCCATTTGGTCTAAGTTATTGAATTTATGGGCACTGAATTGTTTATAATCTTCTTTTATTATATTTTGAATGTCCAGAGAATTGTCATGAGGATCCCTCTTTCATTTCTGTCATTAGTTATTTGCATCTGCTCTCTTTTTCCCTTGGTTATACTGGCTACAGTCTTCTCAATTTTGTCCATCTTTTCAAAGAGCCAGATTTTGGTTTCATTGA
Organism: Tamandua tetradactyla; assembly: GCF_023851605.1. Classification (NCBI taxonomy): domain Eukaryota; kingdom Metazoa; phylum Chordata; class Mammalia; order Pilosa; family Myrmecophagidae; genus Tamandua; species Tamandua tetradactyla. The sequence continues at coordinate 94,449,867 of NC_135339.1, read as the reverse complement.
TTTTCTTCATTGTTTTCCTGTTATCAATTTCCTTGACTTCTGCTCTAATTTTTATTATTATTTGTTTTCTCCTGCTAGGGTTGGGTTCGTGTCGCTGTTCTTTCTCGTTTCCTATGGTGGAGCTTAGATCGCCTTCATGGCTCTCTTCTTTTCTGATGTGTACACTCAAAGCTGTACGTTTCCCTCTAAGCCCGGCTTGTGCTGTGTCCCACAGAGGTTGATAAGTTGTGTTTTCATCTTCATTTAGTTCAGAATATTTTAAAATTTATTTTCAGATTTCTCATTTGACCTGTGTGTTGTTTAATCTCCAAATGTTTTGGGATTTTTCCAGCTATCTTTCTGTTATTGGTTTCTACTTCCTTTTTAATCTGAGAGCATATTTTGCATGATTTCTGCTTGTTTAAAATGATTGAGGTGTGTTTTATGGCACAATGCGGTTTATCTTGGCAAGCCCTCCTTCTGCGCTTGAGAAGATGCCTGCTCTGCTGCTAAGTTATGTATTCTATGGATGTCAGTTAAAGCCATTCCACTGGCGGTCTAAAACCAGCTTTTTATATCCCATCTTAGACCTTAGAAAAAGCAACTTATTATTCCAGGTTAAATTTGTCAATAATTTTTACTACCACACAGCAAACTGCCATAAATTTAGTGGCTTCCACATGGATTTATTTTCCCAATGTTCTGTCTTCAGACACCTGCACTGAGCCTCCTGGACCTCTGCTCAGGGTCTCCCAGGATGGCCAGCCAGGGGCAGCTTGGCTACATCCTCACCTGGAGGCTCAGTCAGGGAGGAGTCCACCTCCGGGTCCCCTCACGCTCAGGCAGAATCCACTTTGCTGTGGCTCTAGGACTGGCGTTCCCACCACCTTGCTGGCTGTCAGCGAGCGGCTGCTCTCGGCTCCTGGAGGATGTACTCAGGTCCTTGCCACGGGGCTCCTCCCTGGGTCCTCTCGTGCTTCCACTCTCCCTAACTTCTGGGAGGGCCCTGTCCTGGCGATGGTCCCACCTGATTAGGTCAGGCCCACCACCACACCCTCCCTGTTAACTCAAAGCCGACTAATTAGGGGCCTTCATTACATATGCAAATTGCTCCACCTTTGCGTCATTCCACACTCAAGAGGAAGCCATGCGGGGTTTGCACACAGGGGCTGGGGCTCTAGAGGGGCACTTGGGATCCCACCTCCCCCAAGGAGATACTGGATACACAGTAAAACCACATTGAGGGTGGGTCACTGGGGCTCAGCAGACAGAGTTCTCGCCTGCTGTGCTGGAGAACCAGGTTCGATTCCTGGGGCCTGCCCATGCAAAAAACAAAACAAAACAAACAACCCACATTGATTTGGGTCTCATAGGTGACAAATGTGGATATTTGAGTGAGTTTGTCCGGGTCAGTGTGAACACTGTAATACTTGGGATGAGGTTGGGTACTAAGTGGCTAGTTTATAGCACAGGCTTGAAGTGGGAAGGGATCTGTAACAGCTTAGTTAAAAAGCCACACATTGATTGAGCGCTGTGTCTGCGAGCAGCGTGCTGGGGGTGGGGCTGGCAGCCAGTGGGCACGGGTGAGCCAAGACCCCTGACTTCAAGGAGCCTTAGCTGTTTCCCATCATCACTCTTTTCCCTTAAGGCCTAAAAGGGTCTCTGTCAAGTGCTGGTGGGTGCTCGTGCACACACCCGGTGAGTAGCTTCCCAGAGTGTATTTTGAAATCGTTTCTAGGCCTTTGGGGTTGCTTCTCCCAGGAGGATGAAGGACAGAGCTGCCCAACGTTGGTTCCGGCTGGTGACTGCTTCAGGAAGGAGGAAACTGAGGCACGAGGGGCTGCGGGATTCCCCTGGTCACCTGCTAGACGGAGGCCGGGACCCCTGGCCCCGACAGCGGTAGGAGGGAGGTGGCCACGGCTGTGGCCAGTGAGGGCCGCACGGTGGCGTCCAGGGTAGCGCACGTGGGGCTGGCAGCGCGCAGGGCCCATGGGCCATGGCCAAGGTGGGCACAAAGCCAGGTCTCCACGCCTGCCTGCGAGCTCCAGGAAAGCATCAGCATTTTGGAGGCTGTGAGAGTAGGAAGTGGTTTGTCTGAGTCGGACGTGGCTGTGTGCGATCCCAGGTCCCGATGGTAGCGGGGACGTCCACAGCCCCGACCCTCGTGGACCCCACAGCCACGGCGGGGCTTCAGGGCCCACGAGCGAGCACATGTGAGTGAGTGTAGACAAGGATGCTTCCTCCTCCCGCTCGCGCCGTGTGCTCATGAGGCTCAATCGCGAAGCCCTGCGGGTTTGTTTGCAGACGTGCTAAGTGAGCGTCAAAATGCAAAGTCAGAGGAACTGTTCCAAGTTGGCCCCAGGGAGACCAGATCAGAGCAGGAAACAGATGGAGGAGCTGTGGCCTCTGCAAGTCTGTGGACGCCAGTGCTGGGCATTCCAGCCTGGTCCGAGTCGGCAATCCCAAATGCTTTCCCCGGGGAGCTGCTCTCTTATTGTCTCCAGGAGGGAGGGAGGGCGGCCCCCTCGGGGGTGTCTGGGCATGCTGGGGCATGCTGGGGACTCACTGGGGACTCGCTGGGGATTTCCCGTTCCTGCTGGGGCACCCTGGTGTGGCACAGTGGCATTTTCTTTGGGAATCACTCTATTCAAATATTCTGTTTGTTTTCTTCTCTTCAGCTCGATTTAATTTTATTCTGTAGGGCAATCATGAGTGTATTATTAGATAAAATAGCATTTATCAAAATTATGCACACAATGTCTGGTCGGTAATTAACAAAAAGGCAGTTCTGTCGTGATGGGGACACCGAGACCCCAGCATGCAGTCTCTTTCTCAGACTATGAGAAATGAGATGAAATGTTGGCACCGGATTCGCTGCCGCCTCCCTGACCGCCGTGAGACAGCTCCCGGGACTTCTGTGTGGGTCTTTAATGGAAAGTGCCGTTCTGTCGGGAGAGGCGACTCCCTGGGGTGGCTCCGCCCCCCCTACCCTGCAGAAGGACGTCCCACTTCCACGGCTGACGGGTACCCACCGGACGGCCTCCATGCAGCTGGCAGAAGGGGGCCAGGGCGTGCCTGTGATGACCGCAGACAAACTCCATCCAGGCGTGACTTGGGCTCCTGTAAATGGCGCAGGTGTGACACCAAGGAAAGACGTGCAGTGAAGTCTCTACTTCGCCCCTGGCGGTCATTTCTTGGAGCAGCCCCTTCCTGGGACCCCTGCCATGAAAGCTCCCTGGCCACGGAGCTGCAGCCACAGGCCTTGGTCCTGAGTGGCCCACGCTGGCATTGGGGAAGCCGAGGCGGGCCTGAAACACGCGCATGATAGCTCCGGGTTACATTTGGTGGGGGCAGTCAATCACTTTGTCTGGGGGTGCTGGTCCCATGGGCTTGTGCCAGCCCCCAGCCCCGGCCACGCCCCAACCTCCTGGTCCAGTACCTCTTCCAGCCATTTGCATCCATGCCACACCTCTCACCTCCTCTGCTGTGTATTTTTGCCTTCTCATGAGTTTGTGGGCACTCTTCAGAGGAAGGGCTCTTGGCTGTTTGCTTGAAAATGAATCAGCGTGGTGGAATACACCACAAACAAATAACAGAGGGGACCATTTTTGCAACACCGAGGCCAAATCATGGTTCTAGGTCTTCCAGCATCTTCTCTCTCCCAGCAGGAGGAGGGAGAGTAGTGTCTTCGGGTCTCTTTGACTTCTGTTTGGGTCTTTATTGCACTTGGGCTTTGTTTCGTGCATGTTAGGCACAGGCTTCTAGCTCTGCTTCCCTCCTGCACCCCGGGTTAAACCAGCCGCCTGCTGCCAGCCGGACCTGTGTGAGCCTGGACGCTTGAGCTCTGCCAGGCACCAGACGCGTGAGCCCCACCTTCCACCTGCATGTGTGAGCCTCGCCTTCCACCTGCACACGGGAGCCCCACCAGGCACCGGACACGTGAGCCCCGCTGTGCACTGGACGCGTGAGCCCCACCTTCCACCTGCACACGGGAGCCCCACCAGGCACCGGACACGTGGGCCCCGCTGTGCACTGGACGCGTGAGCCCTGCCTTCCACCTGCACGTGTGAGCCCCACGTGCACCCACGACGGCTGAGCCTGGGCCTGGGGATTCCGCAGGCTGCATAAACCCAAGGCTCCCGCTCACCGTTCTCTAGAGAATCAACTACTTTCGAACATCTTCCTCCATGCGAATTAAAAGCCATTTGGTTTATTTCAATAAAAAAGGAAAAGAAAAGACCTCTTTGGATTCCAGGTGACATGGCAGGCATCTGCCTTCACGTCGGGGAATTATGTGTGTCATGGTGTTAACCCCGTCCCTCCCACGGGGGCCTGGCTCCGCCTCCGCTTCTCCAGGAGGGGCCCCGGGAGTGTGCAGGTGAGCTGCCCGCTTCTCCCGGCTGCTCGGGGCGGCTGCGTGGCCCGCGGGCGCAGTGTGGACCCCTGCGAGGTTTTGCACCCACCCCCTCTGGGCTCTGCGAGGCTCGGCTGCAGCCACGCTGGGGGGGCTCCTCCCCTGCAGCTGCGCCACCAGCTCCCCGGCGTCAGGCCCAATCCACCCCCAGCGGTGGCTGCACAAAGTTGACACATTTCAGAAGCAGTCTTTTTAAAAAGCTGCCACCTCCAACCATGGGCCACTATGGGCCGCACCTGAGGGCCAGCATAAAGCCCTCTGGGCCTCGCAGCTTTCCCTCTGTCTCTCTGGCTGGGTACTTGATTCTTTAAAGTCAACTCCACGGCTGCCTGGAGATGTGCCATGTCCGCGGGCACAGTCGCCCCCTCTCCCCTGGTTGTGTTGGTGTGAGACGGGCATCCTGGCCTGCGTGTCACCAGACCTGGGAACATTCGTCTCTGCCATGTTTTCAGGCTTGAGGGGGTGGTTGCAGCTGGCATCCTCTTCTTGGTGGGGTTAGAGCCTGGTGCCTGCCCCTGGGGTGGACGGTGGCTCAGGGAGGCAACAGGCCACACAGCGGCTGCCATGCGTGCTCCTGGACGTGCAAACGGGCTGATATGGCCTTGTGGGGTGGCGGGCCAGCCCTCTCCCGGACTCGCTGTGGCAGGTGGCATCTGTGCTGAGCCGGAGCCTCCGTCGAGCCCTGCTAACAGGACATGCTCTGGACCCTGGCCGCTGACCCTGGGCTGCATCTCTGGTTTACACACCGGCACTGGCCTCTCAGGAAGGATGCAGAACTGCTCCAGCTCCTGTCCAGTGCCCAGCTCTGCCAGGTCCCCGCCCACCCTTTAGAGTCTGCAGTGTCTCCCTGTGCTGAGCCCCCTGCCTACTCGCTGGCCTGACTCCGCTGATGGATGCAGGTGTGGGCTTCTCCTCTTTTCCTTTCTCGCCCACCAGACTGGAGAGTGGACTGTGCCCGTGTTCTAAATCACTGGAATCTGTGAACGTGTTTACCAGGTGTGACGGTGAAGTTCATGTGTCAGCTTGGCTGTGATGGTGTCCAGTTGTTTGGTCAAGCCAGCACTGGCCTGATGGTGACTGTGAGAGTATTTTGTAATTGCATCTATGGGTGATTGCATCTACAGTCAACAAAGGAGATTGCCTTCAGCAATGAGAGAATGTTATCCAATCAGTTGAAGGCCCTGAAGGGAATGGAGGATTTCAGCAGGCAGAGAGAATTTCCATCTCTACTCCAGCCAGCTGCTCCTGGGAAATTCACTGAGAACTTCACCAGAGTTTCCAGCCTGCAGCCTGCCCTTGCCAATTGCCACAGTCACATGGGCCAGTTCCTATGATAAATCTCTGTCTCTCATATATATATATATGTCTCTTGATGGTGCGAGTCCCTGGAGACCCCTGACCGATGCGCATGGCAAGGAGAAGTTGCAGCTGCAGGTGGAAGTGATGTTGCTATTCATTTGCCCTGCTGCGGAGAAGCTTTCCTGGATCCCAGGGGTCCCACGCAGGAGCCAAGGGTTAAAACAAGACCTGCAGAATTTGTTGAGAGCAGCTGGTGTTAAAGTGGCGGCAAGAAATTGAGGAGACAGTTATTTGCTTAATGGAGAACAGTCTGGAAGAGAGAGAATGTTTGTTTCGTCTTAGCCCCAGGTTCTTTGTGGTCATCTTAAGTAAGCACTCGGTATTCTCACCAGGTGCATGCGTACTCTTTGTCACGTGAACCCTGCAGTATATAAGCAGGAACCAGTTAAGAATAAAGTTGTCTGATGTCTCTGGTCTGTTATTCTGAGCTTCAGACCCCCTGAACCCATCTGTGTCTGTCTTTCTCATCATTCCTTAATATCCTTCGAGCTCCATTTCATAGGAAGCAACAGTCCCATGTTCTTGCTGGTTCTTGCCTGGGGGTGGCAGAAGGGTCCAACTGGGAGAGGCGTTGTGGGGAGATGCCACCTGATGCCCCAGAGCTCAGGCTGGATGAAGTGGCACCAGTCCAGGATGCAGGGAAAAGCGTGGATGCGGTTCCCTCCGGAGACTCCAGAAGGAACACAGGCAGCCGGAGGATGAGTCTGTGCTGCGTTAAGCCTCCATGTTTGTGGTCATGTGTCACAGCAGCCTCCGGGGACACATCCAGTGCCTCCCAAGCAGACTGCCGGAGCCCTGCCCGGTGCCCCGAGGACCCCAAGAGAGGGCGGCCTGGCAGCATCTTGACCACGACGTCCTCGGCCTCCCTGCATTGTCCTGCCAGCTGCTTCAGGGCCTCAGCCCCTCGAGTCTGCCTCCCGGGCTGCGGCTGACTCGCCAGTTTCTGACCGCTCTCTGGTTTCTGGACACCCTCCACCTGCCTGCCCAGCCCCGCTCAGGTTGCCTCAGGGAAGCTTCTGGATTCTTCTGGACCATTGCACTCATAGCCTAACCCCATGTCTGGGCTTTGGTCCAAAGGCCTGTTGCTGCTCGAAGGGCAGTGACCTACCAATGTCCACTCTGAGCCCCGCCCACCCCGCCCGTTCTCAGCACACTGGCCGTGCAAGCACGTCAGGCACTCCACGCCCAAAACGCTCCAAAGGTTTCGGGTCTCACATCCGGCACCAAACCAGAGTCCTCCAGGCCCTGCACAGCCTCAGCCCCCAGTGTCCTTCCCGGCTCCTCCTCTCCTCTTTGCTCACGCCTGGCCCCGCTGGCTTCCTGGCTGCCCCTGCGGCTTCCCTGCCCTTGGGCCTCAGGGCCTTTGCACCTGCTCTTCCCCCAGGTTCTGGATGGCTGTTCCCTTACCTCCTTGAAGCTGCTGTTCCAATGTCACTTTCTCAGTGGGGCCATCCCCACCCTGTAGTAAAATTGTGCCCACCTTCTCCCTCCCCAGCTGTCCCCCTTCCCTAATCAGTTTTTCTGTAAAGCACTTACCACTTCTAACACCCTCTGACTTTTCTCATCCATTTATTTTTGCTCTTCACGTCACTGAAATGTAAACTCCACGAAAAAGGGTGCTCGGATCCGCTTTTCCACTCTCTCCCCAAGACCTGGGGCAGGGGAAACCCCGAGTCCCCCCAGGTTGTTTGTCCGGGACATGGCTGGGTGAGGGCAGCGGCCTGCCGTCTGTGGCTCGGTGCCCTCCGTGTCCTGCGGCCGCTCCTTCATGCCCACGCCCTCGTTGCACCCTCTTGGCTGAGGTGGGGCCGTCCTGAGCCACCCACGGGCCTTCCCTTGGGTTCCACTGGGAGCTGGGGTGCGGACAGTCCCTCTTCTGGCCCCCCGGGATGCGTTCTTTGGAGGCAGCTTCGTGGGTTGAGGCCCCCACCCCCATTCCATCTGCACCGAGGAGTGGGGCCCCCGCATGGCGCGTGGCACTCACACGTGGCTTTCAGGGAGGCTCGTGCCTGGCTGCCTGGGGACAGTCACCACGGCTGGGGAATGGGCCGGGGGGCTTTGGGCTGTGGCCTCTGCCGAAGCTGGGCCCGTGGACACAGTAACTGCGCTGCTTTGAGATGGCCATGTGGGGTGCAGCTGCTGGGGGTGGGGGACAGAACTGGGGGCGCTCCCCACCCCGCCATGGCAAGCACCTTCATCTGCTCCCTGACATCCAGGCTAAAGGGAGCAGCGCTGTGAGCAGGGAGTATCTGCCAGCTGGAGATGCCTGCAGTGTCCCTTGGGAGACAGATGCTCCTGGAGCCCACACTGCCCCCCAGGGTCCCCCTCACCGCAGGGTCCTACAGCACCTCCTGGGGAGAGGCAGGCATGCATACAGGTGCCAGATGTCAGAGAGAGGCATCTACAGGTGCCAGGTGTCAGGGAGAGGCAGGCATGTATACAGGTGCCAGGTGTCAGGGAGAGGCATGTACAGGTGCCAGGTGTCAGGGAGAGGCAGAATTCCAAGTTGGTGTCCGAGATTCCTGGCTCCTGTGCATACACACAAGGTTCCCGGTTTGACCAACACACCTCCAGGTGGTGCTGGGAGGGGACTCTGCAGAGGTAATGAAGGTCCCAGTGAGTAGACCTCAGGAGAGGGAGCTCTCCTGGGTGGGCCTGACTCAATCAGGCGAGTTCCTCAAAGGTTCGGCTCCACCTCGCCGAAGAGGCTGGAAGTGTGGGATTCAGAGGGGAAATTCTTTGCTGCTGGTTTTGGAGATGGAGGGGGGCCATGGCAAAGAAGGTTGCTCCTCCAGGGGCCGAGCGCCCCTCCCAGCTGATAGCTGGTGGGATCCAGACCCTCCAGGTGCTGCGCTCCACCCACCACCTGGCTGACCCGGGGGTGTGCAAACGGACTCCCGGGCTGACACCTGACTTTCAGCCCAGGGTGTCTGACGAGGCCCCCAGCCATGTTTTACCTGGACTGCTGACCTCAGAACTGGCAGCTGATCAGTGAGCATAGATGTGTGGTAATTTGTCATGTGGCAATAGCAGACGGTTACACCCCTTGTTCCTGGACTCTGCCCAGTGAGGCTCGGCCAGCGTGTCCTTTCAGTCCTCGGAACCCCAAGGCCTGCGGTGGCTGCCCTGTTGTGTGGGGGGCACGGCTCACGGGGGTCCCAGGGACACTGGGGACTGTCTCCCACCTCCCTGGAAGGGGTGCTGCTTTCCGGTCCCATGGCTACGCTCCCCTGGCTGCTGCAGAGCCCCCCACTGCATTCTCGTTGCCCTGGAAGAAATCCCCCCCCACCGGGGGTGCGTCCAGACAAAGAGGCTTCTGGGGAGGTGGGGGAGGTTCTGTGGGACCTGTAGGTACGGGGGAGGTGAGGGGGAGCCCCCAGAGCTAGCCCCTGTACCCCCCCCATGGTCCTTGCGTGTGTGTTGCTCAGCCTGGGTCACAGGGATTCCTGCCTGTCACGGCCCAGCCTCTCGTGGTGGGGCCTCCCCCGACCTGCGGCCCACGCGTCCGAGCCCGCCCCAGTCCCTGCACCCCAAAGGGCCACTGTCGAGCTCCTCCTGGCAGCTAAGGTGCAGCCCGGTTCATGAGCTGCTGGGGGTCTACGCACTTTACAGGCATTTATTTATCAATGAAAGTTAAATGACCACACGTAGAGATTATGACATAGCTGGGAAACCCAAAGAAAGGAGGAGAACTCTTTTCTCCCCTTCCTAGAATAACCATTTTAATTTATTTCTCATGAAATTTTTAAATATTGATAATTAAATTATAGGTATAATTTTGTAGCCTGCTTTTCTCTATTCTTTGTTGAATAATAAACTTTATTTTTAGAGCAGTGTTAGGTTTACCAAAGAACTGCGCTGAAAGTAGAACTCTCATATCTGCCCTCTCACAGTTTCCCTGATTAGTAACGTTTTATTGTCTGTTGTTACAGTCATCACATATTATACATCATTAATGAGAGTTTGCGGTTGATATTCGGGTTTGCCCTGGCTCTGTGCTGTTCAGTTCTGTCGGTTGTGACAAATGTGTGTCACTCACTCGCTGTGTCCCTTCCCCACTGTAGAAACGCCCCGGGCTCCACTCAGTCATATTTAAAATATCTTCATTTAGTCAGTTTTAGTGATGCATGCTACCCCACCCCAAGACTGGGGGCCCTTCCTGGTTTCCAGCAGTGCACCAGGTCCTTACACACTCATACACCCAGGTACTTACACACTCTTACACCCAGGTCCTTACACATTCATACATCCAGGGCCTTACACACTCGTACGAGGGAGATTCTTATGCCTAAACCATCGTGGATATTTAGTATCAGTTCTTTAGATTTAATTCCTGCAATGCAAGAGCTGATCCAGTGATGCGGTTACGTTTCCAGATTTTACTCTCCTTTGCTTTGGTGCCACGTCACGTAGGAGGTGGATTCGGCAGGGCTCAGGGGTCGTGGTTGGAGTCACGGAGGGCAGAGGGGGCGTGGCTCCAGGTGGGCTGGGCCAGGCAAGGAGCTCTCACTGCTGAAGGGGTCCCTCTGGCTGGGGTGGGGGAGGGACAGGAGATGGTTCTTCATTCGTTTGTTCATCCACCATCCATTCATTCGTTTGTTCATCCACCATCCATTCATTCGTTTGTTCATCCACCATCCATTCATTCGTTTGTTCATCCACCATCCATTCATTCGTTTGTTCATCCACCATCCATTCATTCGTTTGTTCATCCATCCATCCATTCATTCGTTTGTTCATCCATGCATCCATTCATCCACTCATTTATTCTCTCTACACACAACCCATCACAGGACATGATTCATTGGCTGGGGCTTTGGGGGTGTCAGGAGACAAGGCCAGCGCAGGAGGTGACCCGCAGCCAGGCTGCCGGGTGGCCGTGGGCCTCTCCATGCCGCTGTCTGTCAAGTGGGGGTGCTGAGATCTTGTTACTGCCTCTCTGGGTGGTGGGGAGTGGGCCAGGGGCTGCTGGGCTCCTGCTCCTCCCGGACTCAGGCTAGGGGCCGTGGGTGGAGGAGGGGCAGCTACACAGCCCAAGTGACCCCCGCTGGTCCTGGGCCAGCCAGGGTGGGCGTGGGGCACAGAGGATCTGCTGTACAGAGCAGCAGGGGAGGTGCAGTCACCAGGGGCATGGAGGGCACACCAGGGGCTCTGAGTGGTTCCTGGGACCATGGAGGCACACTGGGGGCTTTGGGTGGTCACTGGAGGCCAGGCCACGTGGGTCAGGGCTGTGCCACTCCCCTACCCCGGAGAGTGGGCGCGCTGCCCCTGGCGGGTGGCAGAGGGCAGCGTGTGGACGTGCAGGAAGCTGGACGGCGGGCGGAGGTCCTGCCTGTGTGCAGAGCTCCTGAAGGCCGGCTCACCTGCTGCTCTGGGATGGAGGCCAGTGCAGAGTGGCCCGCAGACGGGAGAGACCCCTTCCTGGGAGGCCCCTGCTGAGGGGGTGCCGGGCGGAAGGTCCCCCCAGGAGAGCCCCCAGGTCGTCCCCCATGGGGGTCTGCCCGTCCCTGGAGGATGTGGGGGCTGTGTCTGAGGAAAGGCAGTCAGGAAGGCCTCTGTTCTAGAGCAGTCCGAGGGGACACGGGCGTCCAGGGCGCACCAGGCCTCTGCCCGCTCCCAGGCAGGCTCAGGCCTCTCTTCTAGAACACTCTGGAGGAGGGCTGGGTCCTCGGGGTGTGGGGCCTCGGTCTCCCTGCGTCTAAGGCAGGGGCGGCAGCAGAGCCTCGGGGACCCTCGGGCACGCCTGGGGCGACGCGTGAGAATGGGGTGACGGGTCTTACCTGCCCCGCCGTGGATATCCTGTCCCAGCAGTTATCGCCCTGCCAGCCTGGGCACCGGACGACCTTTTGACCTCTAGTGAGCCGACATCGGGGTCTCGGGTGGCCGTCGGCCATCAGGGGGCGGCTCCTCGAGCACATTGACAGGACACGTTTGGGGAACGAGCTTTTGTTGTAAACGTCTTGTATGCTCATCGAAAAATAATTGAGAACACAGGAAAATGCAGGTAAAGGTCACCGTCCACTTGCCCGCGGGTGGCTGCACGCCCCTCGGGGCTGTCTGAACCTTGACGAAGCGGCTGGCAGGGCCTCGGGGTTCGGCTGAGCTTGTCCCCACGGAGCCAGGCCGCGTGCACATCTTCATAGGACGGAGCGGCCGCGCCGGCCCTTCAGGGGCTGCTGTGACACCGTCCATCTCCTCCCCCTTCGGCAGCCGCGGGCGCAGCGGGCAGGGCAGGACAGCGGGTGCAGGACGTGGGGCCTGTCCCCGGTGCGGTGGCACCAGCGACGCCCAGCTCTCTGTGTTTCCCGAGCGTGAGCTCCAGGGATGGAAGATGTGACAGAGCCTGAGCTCGGCGGGAGCCCCGTGTGGTCCCCCGAATTTGCTGATAGTGGAAGCTCATAGGCGGAGCTTCTGTCCCGGGGAGGGACAACCAGGGAGGGGACGGTCGGGGGAGGAGGTGGCCGCTTAGTGGGCCCAGCGGGTCCGCACGCCCACCCCTGTGCTGAAATCGCCCCCAAATCCCCGCAGAATGGCAGGGCTGGCCACGCTCTGACGGTCTGGGGAAGGCCCCCCGCCCCGCCCCAGCAGGTGCACCCCTGTGGCTGGCGTTCAGGCTGCTTTCTGAGAATCGATAATCGACCTTGCAGTAGCCGACCTTGCAGATAAGCCTCTGTGAACACGCACTACTTCTTTTTAGACGTAACTTCTCTTCTTGTTGTGGCGTGGTGGGCACACAGCGTGGCCCTAAGAGGCCCTTCCTGCTTGGCCCCGGCCTTCCTGGGGGACCCCGGTTTCCAGCTGCATCTCCACTGCCTTCCTCCATTTTTATGTGGCCAAGGTGTCCCCCTGGTCTTCTCCATCCCCCGTCCCCCCTGACGCCCTGTACCCCTTCGCTCCCCTCCCCTCCCCCTCTGTCTCCCACTCTCAGGCAGAAACCGCAGTGTCCTGCCTTCCTTACTACCTTTTGCTGTCCCAGCAACTTTCCAGCTTCTGGAGTTTGCTGGCTCCTCTCTTCTGTGCTCATCTCATCTGCTTACCTCATCCTCGTGGTTTAGGTGCTGCTTCACTTCTTCTGTCGTCTCCGCCTGGTTGTGGCAGTGACGCTTTTCTGCCATCTGCCATGTCTTGACAGAAATCCCGTCACTGCTTTGGGGTTCAGCCTCAGAAGGGGGATTGTTTTGGGGAAAAAGCCAGACCATCTCGGGGTCCTTGGTGCCTCATCCTGCCGTCCACGTCCATTCTCCTCCTCAGTCCATGAGTCTGAGGGGTTGCCAGGTGCCCAGAGCCTGGGTTGTTGAGCTTTACTTGGGCCTGGGGCTGCTGGAGGGGAGGGGAAGCTGATGTCAGGCCCAGTGGTGCCAACCCCTGGGCCCAGCCGAGCCCTTCCCTTGGGGGTGCCCCCTCGAGGGGTGGCGGGGGTGGGCGAGGCCTCCAAGCCCCTTCAGGTGGGCAGCCCTGGTGGGACCATGGTGGGGGCAGGGGGGGGCAGGGGGCCTGCGGGGCCAGCTGCGTCCTGAGGGCAGGAACTCTAGCCTGACCATGGCACTGGCCTGTGGCTTGTTTTCTTCTGAGTTTTATATTTAGGTCATTGATCCGTTCTGAGTTAATTTTGTATATGTTGTGAGCTAAGGGCCCAATTTCATTCTTTTGCATGTGGATTTCCAGTTTTCCCAGCTGTTCTTTCCCCATTGAATGGACTTGGCACCCTTGTTGAAAATCAGTTGGTATTGATGGGTGGGTTGATTTCTGAACTTTCAGTTCCATCCCATTAGTCTGTGTGACTATCCTCAGGCCAGTGCTGTGCTGTGTTACCACAGCTTTTTGGCAAGTTTTTAAATCGTGTGAGTCTTCCAACTTTGTTCTTCTTTAACAAAATTGTTTTGTCATTCTTCATAATTCCATGTGAATTGTTTTTGGCTATTCTTTGTAATTCCATATGAATTGGAGGGTTGGCTGTTTCATTTCTGCAAAAATGGCTGCTGGAATTTCCACTGGAATTGCTTTAAATCTGCAGATTGCTTTCGGCAGCATTGTCGTCTTTCCGATATCATCATCCAATCCATGAACATGGGATGTCTTGCCATTTGTTTGGTTCTTTAATTTCTTTCAGCAATGTTTTGTGGTTTTCAGTTACCAGTCTTTCACACTCTTCATTTCATTCATTTCTATGTATTTTAACCTTTTAGACGTGATTGGAAATGAAATTGTTTTCTTGATTTCTTTTTCAGATTGTTCATTGCTAGTGTGTAGGAACAAAATTGACTTTTCTGTGTTTATTTTATACCCTGCCACTTTGCTGAATTAATTTATTAGCTCTAGTAGCTTTCTCATGGATTCTTCGGGATTTTCTATGCATAGGATCACGTTATCAGCAAATATAAGTAACTGTACTTCTTCCCTTCCAATTTGGATACCTTTCATTTATTTTCCTTGCCTGTTTGTTTTGGCTAGCACTTCCAGGACAAGGGTGAATAGCAGTGGTGATGGGGGGCGTGCTTGTCCCGTTCCTGATCTCAGAGGGACAGTGTTCAGTCTTTCACTGCTGAGTACAGTCTCAGCTGCGGGTTTCTCACAAATGCCCCTTATCAGCTTGAGGAAATTCCCTATAAACCCTCCTTGACCTTACTATTTGACTTTGTGAAATCCACCTTATAAATGTTCAGTAGCTCTGATTTTCCCCAAAGTAAAGCCCAAGGAAACCTTTGAATGCCCTTGTAGAGAATGGCACACAAATGGAATATCAGCCAAGTAATGCTGAGAATGAGTTGGAGTTTATCTGGTTGTTTTGGAATTTTTAAGGAGAGAAGCACCAGACTCAGAGAAATGTACAGCGAATTCTCCCACTTTTGTGGAACAAGCAAAGCAGAAACACATCCTTGTGTGTATTCGTCTAAATAACCATGTTTATGACTCTACGTGTGGAGAGAAAAATGACTGATTCACTTGACCTTGGTACTGTGGTTACCTGGGACAGGTGGGAAGAGCTGATGCGGGCAGCTGGGGGAGCAGTCAGGATGGAGGGAGAAGACAGTTTCTAAAAGCAGAAAGAGGCAAGGTTATGCTTTAGAATGAAATCTGTATTTGTAATAAGTGCACATTTGTAGTATCTACATTTAGATATTGTAAATGTCAGTTTATCTACATTCGAAGAAGTTGTGTTGACTTGTGTTACAATTCAAGTTTATGCCCTAGTCAGGCGTAGCAAGGGTGGGTGAGGTGCAGGTTTGCCATGTCTCCGAGGAATCGTGAACCTGTGGCTTCCTTTTGCCTGTCCTTGCAAGCGCCTGGCTGCATGAGAACGGGTGGCTCTTGGCGCTGTCTCTGGGCCGTTGGCAGTGGGGATGAGATACTTCATCAGGTCCTGATCTCTGGTTAGACAAGAATCACCTTCGCTGCTGCCATATTTACGGAGCCAGGTATGAGACACGGCCCCAGGGGACCCAAGGTTAGGCGAGCGGGCGACCAGCGTGGCGCTGTGGGGTCCACGGAGGAAGCACAGACCGTGCCCAATGGCTGAAACTCTCGTGCAGGGCGTTGGCAGCCGAGGGTAGAATTCCGTCCTGAACCTTATTCAGATTTCCCCAGGGCATGCACGGCTCTGGGTTCCACAAAATAATGGTGCTGAGCAACAGGACTTAAAGACAGAAAGTTGGCTTCTGTTACCAGATGCTTAAATGAAAACTTATGAAATAATAAGCTACACAACATAAAACAAAACATCTCCCACTTACTAGTAATTGAATGCTTAAACATTTAAATTATCCGCATCGTATGTTCCTCAAATTGCTGGTAGCCTTGAGGCTATAAAAATATGCCTTTCTCAAGTTTCCCAGATGTTTCATAGCTTTGCTGTGGTAAATCTCAAGTCGTCAATTAAACCTCTCTCGCAGTGGAATGGTGCTACAAAAGCAAACGTTAACTCCAGACTGCCACAAACCCCGGCAATGTCGAGATTTCCAGTGTTAGGAAAGTAAATCTCAATCTTTTGGAATAAAGACACAAATACATGTTTTCCAGGGAAGCGATGTGGGAAGATGGTCTCCAGGGATTGCCTGTCAAACACTCTTGAAGAGTACATCTTGGTGTGTTTATTGCACAGATGTTCTCCGAATGGGACGCCAGCACAGCTCCGCTCAGCTACGTGCCACGTGACCCTACGTCCGAATGGGTTTTTCTTTATTGGTACAAGAAAACAAAGTGTGTTTTGGGGGCCAGGTCTCTGGCGAGCCCTTTCTCGTGCTTAATGGAAAAACCAAATGAAGCCGCAGCAGTCACCGCTGGTGCCCCATTTCCACCTACCAGCCGGCCCCAGAATTCAGCAGCCGCGTTTCTGTGCTGACCGATTCTGAAGGCGAGAACGCGAACAGGAGTGGGCTGGGTGGCTTGTCTCTGCTCAGCTGGGAAGGCCGGAAGGTGCAGTGTGAGTCCACCTTGGGGGCTGGAGCCGCCCCGGCTGGGGGCACCGCTGGGGGCAGAGGGGTCACTCAGGGGTCTGAGGGTTGCAGAATGCCTTCGGGTCACTCACGGCTGCCAGTGTGAGGGTCCCAGCAAACAAGGTAGGCGCCGCTCTTTTATGACCCGTCCCCAACATGATATGGCGTCCGTCCTGCCTTCGGTGACTTGCCCAGCTCTCCCCAGAGCCACCCTCCTTTGTCACCATGCGGGGAGGGGCGCTCCGGGAGGGGCCGGCACAGAGCCATCCTGCGCCAGATGTGGGGGCCTGTTCCAAAGCCCCGAGTGGGGGCCGGGAGCCAGAGACAGGGGCGCACCTGCTTCTCCCACCGTGGAGTCTCGCCGCCTCTTTGTGCTTCAGCAAACCCTTCTGTGAACTGGGGAAATGGTCATTCTAAGAGGTCAGATGTGGAGGTGGGGGAGTGACAGCCTCGTGGCCCACAGACGTGAGCATCCTACGAGGGGGCTGAGGCGGGGCTGGGCCTGCCTGGGGCCCATGTGCGGCCCCTGGGAGCCCTGCACCCCCCACCCCCTGCCCAGCTCCTCCAGGAGCCCCTTCCGGGGGCCCGTCCTGCTGAGCACACACACGCCGCCGTGCGTAGGCTCCCAGCTAAGGGGCGTCCACTCCACTGCAGCCCGGCCCCGCCAGGCGAGGGGGAGCTGGGAGGGACCGTAGGGGCGGCCGTGGCCGGGGTCTTGCCTTGAACCCCCACATGGGAACGTGGAGCCCCGAGGAGGTGAGGCTTCTAGATTTGGACCTTGCCTCCCGCGGCGCTGCGAAGGTCTATGAGGGCAGGAGGGCCAGAGCACTGCGCTCAGCCGCCCGCTGGCTTGTTTCAGTCTAAACACTTCGGTGGATGGGGCACGGCCGTGGGGTCACGGATGTCAAGGGGCGCGTATCCCGCGGGGAGCAGCTCACTGGGGCTGAGGGCCCAGGGCAGGCTGAGAGCAGAGGGGAGCATCCCGTAGGCCGACCCCCGCTGGCCCAGACCGGCCCTCGTGGCGCTGGCTACCCTGCACTGGGGCTGTGCAGGGCTCTGTGCTCCTCCGGCTTCGGCTCCGGGACCCTCCCTGGCTCTCTCCTGGGGAGGCCCCGAGGCTCGGCTTTCTGGACTTGGTACCATTTGATGCCTGGGGGTCTGAGGTGCTTGGGTGGTAGAACCCAGGGGAAAGGGCTTCTTCACTGGCTTTGATGCACCAGCTGAGAAGGGCAAGCCACCTCGCCTGCCTGGGACAGCCCACACCTGTGTGTGTGCGTGTGTTCATGTGTGTGTGTTCGCAGTCTGTGGGAGCTGAGAACTGTGGCCTCTCTTGCTGATCTCCACGGAGCTGCTGCGTTTGTCCAAGAGGAGGTAGACTGGGATGTGGCTTCTCCACCACCCGTGGGTGGGACAGGCCTGGGGAGCCTGCACTGAGCCCGATTATGTCCTGTGCCTGCTGCAAAACACCCTGGGCCATCAGAGCATGGGGGAGCCGAGATGCGGTGATGGAAACCACTGTGGTGGCCACATCTGAATGAGGGGTGCCAGGAGTTCAGGAAGCTGCATCCATAGCTGGCACCCACGGGTGCCTATCACCTTGACAGTGAGAGCTCAGGGAGGAAGCATGCTGGGAAGTTTTGAGAGTTCCCAAAGCCTATGTCTTCCTACAAAGAGGCTGTGCTTTATAAACCTGGCCTGTGGCTAATGCACTTTCCCAAACCTCCTAAATCCACCTCATCAGAGGAAGGACCAAGAAAGAAAACCATTTCCATCATCTAGGTGAGGCTGCTTGCTCTTGTGCCATACAATAGACTTGCTGTAAGTCTTTCCTTTTTTTCTTTACTGCATATTTTATTGAACAAAATTTAATAGCCTTAATAGAAAAAAGATGGTGTATCCGTTCTGCTTCCAGGAATTGAGATGACTTTTGTGTGTGAAACTGATGAAAAGTGATACATGGACAGGATACGTGGCCCAGAAACACAGCTATAGATGTGTGACTTCTTGTATGACAATTAAGAGTCTTTCCCTTTTATGGGGCTGGCAGGAGCTTGGGGACTAGAGACACCGACAGGTACAGAAACTGGGGGGATGCTTTGGGAACAGAGAGGCTGTGCCTGGGAAGGTCCCAGCAGACCACTTGGCTGCTGGGGTAGACTCAGAGCAGATTCCACCAAAAGACCAAGAAAAACCATCCTTGTCTTTGGGGTGTCACCCATATGTCTTCTCTGGCAAAGATCTCTTCACATCTTTTGTTTTAACTGGGTTGTTTGATTTCTTCTTATTGAGTTAGGGAGTTATTTACATATTCTGGATACAAATCTTTCATCAGATATGGAATTTGAGAATATTTTCTCCAAGTCTGTCACCTGACTTTGTGTTCTAACAATGACTTTCAAGGAGTAGAAATATTTAATTTTGATGAAGTTTAATTTATCAATCTTTTTCTTATCAATTTTTCCATGATATGTGGATCATGTCCTGTTCAAGACCTCTCTGCTTAACCCAAATAATTTGATTTTTTCTAGAATTTTTTAAAAGACTTCTGGCAATCCAGGGGCTGGGGCCCCCTCCCTTAGGGAGAAAAAAATAAGCCTTAAGCATGTAGAGCCTGTGTGACCAGAGCACAGGTTCAGAGCATCAAAATTCCCATCCCCTAATCACTGTTGTTAACCAACTCTAGTGAGTCTGTGATGAACTTTATAAGCCACGTCCTTTGTTTGTTTGCATGGCTCGCTAACTTCCATTTCACGACTGGCCACTATTAGGGAGAGTCTTTTTTTGGTTAGTAAATCCCTAATTAAAATTCACGGGTAACTCTCTGCCTGGTGCATTCTTTGGTCTTGGAGTTGTGCTGGGCTGGAACATTTGGTGAGCCAGCCAGGAGACCAAAGAGCTGCCAACCTTAGAAGGCATAAGTCTAGGGAAAGGAGACTCTGCAAGGGTGATTCTGGGGTGGCCTGCTTCCTTGATGGGGGAGGGGTTGCTTGACTTGTTTGACTGCATTGCAGTTGGTTTGCCATTGTTGTGTGCAGGTATGGACCGCTACAGCAGACTGTCTCAGATAGACAGAGAAACAGGCAGATTTGAAGCATGCATTGAATAAGAGGTTATGCCTTTTAGATGAGAGTTTAGTTTGAATTTATATAGCCCAACCATCTGCCGCAGTCTCATGGCAAAGGATTTGGCTAAGTGGAAAAATGTAATTCTATTTTACTATATTGATGATGTCATGTTAACTAGTAAATTTTTTCAGAACTAAAAGATTCCTCAAGTTTTCATTGCTATCTCACCTTGAGAGTCAGAGATGGGTAACTAATCATGAAACTGCAATACCTTGGCTACCCTGTTAAATTATTGGGTGTTGTACGGTTGGGTGAGAGAGAATTTATTTCTTCTGCAGTAATTGATAAGATACAATGTTTTTCTATGCCACATACACTAAAATATCTAACGGCTTTCTTGGGATTGTTGTGGTATTGGAAGCCTTTTGTTCCTCACATAGCCTGAATGTTAAAATCTTTGTATGTTTTGATGAGGAAAAGCCATTCCTGGGAATGGAATACCTCCTAGAAGTCTACTTTTGAAAAAGCCAAATGGGCTATTGCACAGTGTCATGGTTAGGGACAGGTGTCAACTTGGCCAAGTTGTGGTACCTTTTTATCTGATTGGGCAAGCGCTGGCCTGTCTGTTGCAATGAGGACATTTCATAGGATTAGGTCATGATCATGTCAGCTACATCCACAGCTGACTCCATTTGTAATCAGCCAAAGGGGAGTGTCTTCTGCAATTAGTGATGCTAAATCCAATCATGGGAAGCCTTTTAAGGAGGACTCAGAGGAGACAGGTTTCATTCCTGCTTTGGCTGGTGAGCCTCTCCTGTGGAGTTCATCCAGGCCATCCATCAAAGTCATCGGCTTCGCAGCCTGCCCTGTGGATTTTGGACTCTGCGTTCCTACGGTCACGTGAGACACTTTTATAAATTTTATATTTGCAAGTGTTCCTTGTTGATTCTGTTTCTCTAGAGAACCCTAACTAATACACACAGTCTCAGGCTTTATGTGTATGTGTGTGGGGGTGTTGGGGTGGACCCAGATGTGCCTTGCAAATTAGATGTGGGCAGTACTGATATTGGCTTTGGGTGGGGCTTGTGGCAAAGACAACAGGCAAAACGAGTTCCCATCAACTTTTGTTCTGAACTATGATATAGCCCTTTAGAAAAACAACTGTGTGCTGCTTATAATGCCTTACTGGAAGTTGAAGGACTAACTCAGATATGTCCTGTGAAATTAAGAACATCTATCCCCACACAGAGGTTGATATGTGACAGTGCCACTAAGCATCAGTCTGGCAGTGCACAATTAAGCACAGATTAATGAAATGGAAAGTTTGTCTGCTGTAACACAGCATTTTCAACTAGAGCCCCTTAAATGCAGAAATGCAGGATATCCTGAGACCGATTTCCTATGGGGAAGAACAGCACTTGCCTCTCCCTGCTAATCCTCCCAAGATGGCTGTTTCTGAGCTCACCGTTGATGGACGTGGCAGGATACCCGAGTCTGCTCGCTGTGCTCCTAGAGCAGCCCGAGGGCAGCCTGCCACCTGGATGGCAATAGCTGGGCAACCGAGTATGGACCCTATGTGGTGGGAAACTTGGACTATGCAAAGCAGCCAATGAGTTGAAATAAGGGCTCTATGGATGGTCATTGTACCTGGCAATACAGAAACAAATGCTTTAGCAAAAATTTGTAGCCTAAAGCCATCGTCACACAGGACAGCTGAATGGTTGCATAGACCGAGAGGCCCTAGAAGAAAATATAGAGCCAGGATGAAGCCTAAAATATTGGTGATGTGGAGCAACATCCCTTAGACCAAAGACCATAAATGTATCCACAGTGGGACAGAGAAGGAATGAGAAGGAATGAGAAGAAGGCAGTGAAGACCTGAAGAGCCTGCTGGACCCTAAAAGGATCAGAGCCCAGGCTCAGATAATAGTCTTGCAGGGTAGGGCAGGGATTGGCAGAACCCCCCTAGCAATGGAAGCCATGTTGCACTGGGCAGAGGCTGTCTTTTTCAGCCCAGGTTCTATGTTTTCTTTTTCACCTGCATTAAATGAAAGACAGGAAAGAGACCACTGTTTCAGTTTGCTAGATGCTGCCAGAATGTAATGTAACAGAAATCGAATGGCTTTTAAAAAGGGAATTTATTAAGTTACAAGTTTACCATTCTAAGGCAATAAAAACATCAAAACTAAGACATCCATAGAAAGATATCTTGACTCCAGAAAGACCAATGTCTGTCACATGGGAAGGCACACGGCTGGCAGTCTGCTGGTCCTTGTTCTTGGCTCTGTTGCTTCTAGTTTCTGATGCCACTGGTTTCCTCTTTAAACGTCTGTGGGTCTTCACTTAGAAACTTTGGGACACAACTCTGGGTTCTGGCTTACTTAGCATCTCATGGGAAGGCGCATGGTGATGTCTGCTGGGCTCTGCATCTCCAAACATCCATGTCTCGGCACCTGTTCTCTCTGCCAGCACTCCAGGTGACTCCAAATGTCTGCATCTGTATCAGCTCTGAAGTGACTATGTTTTCTCCAAAATGTCTCCCCTTTTAAAGGACTCCTGTGAACTAATCAAGATCCACCTAGAATGGTGGAGTCACACCTCCATCTAATCAAAAAGTCACACCCACAGTTGGGTGTGCCACATCTCCATGGAAACAATCCAATGAAAGGTTTCCACCCTACAATATTAAATCAGGATTAAAGAACCTGGCTTTTCTGGGGACATGACAGTTTCAAATCAGCACAACCACTTTTATGATTTGCTTTTCTTGGACTGACCCAACTCTCAGACTCCCATTGAAGGGCTTATCTCCTAGCCTGAGAGGTGCCTGTTCATCATGGATGGCTTTGAGACAATGACTGTGCCTTCCGACTCAGAAGACAGCCCTCCTTGTACAGACTGGCTTCAGAAGCTCCTGGTTACCAGAATCCTAGTGAACTCGTTGAAGAAAAAGTTGGTTCCCATGGCTACCTCACTGACCACCACCAGTGTTCTTAGTAAGGAAGGTCTTCAAAACTTGTTGGCAAAGCCATACTTGTGCCAGTCATAGGGTTCATAGAGGGAAACCAGGAGGAATATTTTGTCAGGCACTCTTGCAACCAAAAAGAAGCTGTGCTGGATTGAAACTGTTCTGTACCCCAGAAAAGCCATGTTCTTCAATTTTGTGGGTGCAGGCCTACTGTGGGTAAGTCCTCTTGATTAGATTGTTTCCATGGGAGTGTGACCCATCTGTTCAAGGTGGGCCTTAATCCACTTACTGAAATCCTTTAAGAGGGGGACATTTTGGAGAGAATACAAATGTTTGGAGATGCAGAAGCAAATGCCACAAGAGATGTGAGAAGCTGAGAGAGTTGTTGGAAGCCATAATTTGGGAGAAAAGAATAGCAGACATCACCATGTGCCTTCCATGGGAAAGAGGAAGCCAGATGCCAGCTGCCTTTTCTCTGAGAAGATATCTTCTTGTTGGTGCCCTAATTTGGACATTTTCACGGCCTTAGTGGTGTAAATTTGTAACCTAATAAATCTCCTCTGTAAAAGTCAATCCATTTCTGGTATATTGCATTCCAGCAGCATTAGCAAACCCAAACAGAAGCTGAGAAAATTTTGCACTGGGTTAAGGTGAAATGAAACTGTTTAATTTGTGCTCTGCTCCTATGGTGTTCTGGGTTATATGTTCCAGTATGAAGCAACAGATGGGGGGAAAGGGTGATCTTTGGTTGAGGGTCCAAACCACCACTAACCTGTATGCCTATGCTTCCTCCAGCTTGTCTGCAACTGTAGATGTGAATTTGGCAGATCAGAGCTGGCCAGAACAATGGAGGGCACTCTGCTCTCTGGTGGCAGAGGGGGTGTGGTCTGTGCCCTTCATGTTTAAAGAGAGGTTACCCAGCATTGGTGACTGGAACATCTGTGATTAAATTCCTCTTCAAGGTGAATATTCTTCAAAAGATCAGTAATTGTGAGAACTGCATTCCTCTCACTCACTCAAGTTTCCAGGATTTTTGCTGCCATGTTCCTGAATCAGCAGCATCCAAGTTAGAAGTCTGCCTGGTCTTATTTGTCCTGTGAACACAAACATTCTTCAGTGGAATTAGGAATCCACATATTGGACAAGACGAGCTCATCTAGCACCACCTTGTGGACCATCCCACCCATGGTGGCTTCCGCGTCAAATGGCAAGTCTGGGTCAGCATCAACTGGAGGACTCCACACTTCGCCTCCAGAATGAACAGCTGCTACTGAAGAACTTCTGGCTGGTGGGTGAATGTGAGACCCGCTGATCCCAATAACCTGTTCTTTCTCCTGAGTGAACACTTCTGTGATGGTCAGGTATCGACTGGTATCGACTGGTATCGACTTGGCCAAGTGCTGATGCCCAGTTGTCTGGTCTGGCAAATGCTGGCCTGTTACTGTGAGGATATTTCCTGGCTGGTTGATAAACCAGAAGGCTGGTGTATTAAATCACCTGTCAGTAGATTGCAGCTGTGGCTGATCACATCTGCAATCAACTAAGGTGGGTCTCCCTCCAAGATCACCCAGTCAGTTGATGAAGAGAGGCTTTTTCACCGCTTCTCCAGCCAGCGAGCCTCTCCCCGCAGGGTTTGTCCAGACCCTTCATGGAAGCTGCCAGCTTTGCAGCCAGCCCTGCAGATTTTGGACTCTTCTAGTCCCACGGTTGTGTGAGACACCTTCTTAAATCTCCTATTCACAGATCTCTCCAGTTGGTTCTGTTTCTCTAGAGGACCCTGACCACACAGCCTCCTGGGGTGGTGGGCATGGAAGAGACCCTCAGCATCTTTAAATCTGACCTCATGGTGTGGTCTCAGAGATGAATGAGAAAATGGAGGCCCAAGGGCTGGGTCCAAACCCAGAAGGATCAGAGATGCCAGAAGATGAGACTGGCACAGAAATCCCAGCTGCCTTTATCAGGTGGAAGAAGTCTGCAGGAGCCGTGGACGCTGCTGCTTCTGTTCACCACGATGCCCGAAGGTGCCTCCTTGTCGCCTGCACCACTCTAGCGGTGAGCTGGCTCGTCACCAGGTGGCAGCAGGGAAGTTAACTGAAAGGAGGAAAGGGCTTTTAAAGGAGCAGTTAAAAGATAACAAACATTCTCTAGCCCTGGACACACCAGCTGTGTCCGGCCCTCACCAGCCTTGATTCACGGCCTCGGGCAGCTGCTCCCACTCCTGTGGACTAACAGAGGCCCGTGCCGGCCCCGCGAGTTCAGGTGAAAGGACCAGCAATGCTGCAGCCACACGGTAATGAAAATAACTTGCTCTTGCCTCACCGGAAGTATTCAGAATTGGGGTGAATAAGGCGGATTGACCATGGTTCTGGCCAAGGCAGCCGTGCTGGTTGAGAACCCTAAGCCCATGGGGTATTGGGGTCACCAAAATTTAAGTAGTACACCACAGTTATTATACAGAATGCCAAAAGTGGTATATATACCTGCCAGGGACCCCTCCTCTCATACCTCAGGGCACAGTATGTGTGACTCTGTGGACACTTATTATGTCTACACCAGCTACTGATCTGATTCCAGAAGGCTCCTGCACGTGCAGGGGGGAGCGGTGGTGTCCCACCCTCCCACAGCACCTTTCGCCAGGAACACTTGCCTTTGGCTTGTATTCTATTAGGTCAACAAGAATTGCTCCTCATTATTCCCCACAAACGTGTTTCTTTTCACTCTTGGAATTGTAGCAAATACTTTTCTTTAGTCGGCTTGTGCGGTAACCTGCAGACACAATAAATCTCGGTGCTGCACTTGCACTAAACTGCCAGTCGGGTGTCACTGACCTGCCTTGGACTGTGGTCTCTGCAGCCTGGACTATGTGGAATGCCTTCCTGGCCTGGCAGAATCCAGCACATCCAAAGCATCTGGAAAAGAATCATCTCATTAAGATTGAAATCACAGGCTTTATCAATTATCAGTAGAAGGTTTAATTCTCCTTTTTTGACCATGGTGGCATCACTTTGTGGGACTGCTGTCTCTGTGTGTGGGACGGCCAGTGCTCTGTTGCTGTGGAGTATGGATACGTGTGTGTCCTGTGGTCAATGCGAGCTGCTGTGTGGGGGATTGTGGCAGCCCAGGAGTGGAGCCCCTGACTTCTGGCCATCGTGTCACAGACATGCCCTTTGTTTAAACCTCTCCGCAGTGCTCAGGACAGACTAGGAGTGCCGTGCTGGGGAAGGGCAGGCGCCGGGTGAGACAGGGTGCTCAGCCCCCTCGAACACGAAGGTGACCTGAGCTCTGGAAGGGGCAGCGGGAAGACCTCCGGGGGCTCAGTTACCAGAGCCTGGGGACCCTCCCGGCAGCTTTGCCTGCAAACTGAACAGCTCCCCTTGGCGGGTGCCCTCGTTACCACATCTGCGTTGCCAGGCGGCTGCAGTGGGGGCCCCTGGGTGCGGGACTCTCCCCCCATGAAGGGCCACATGGGGCCCCATGCTGAGTGCGGCCCCTGAGGTTTGGGGGGCCCCGACCTGCTTTAGGGTCGGGCTGAGAGCGAAACAGGCAGACGCTGCTCCCAGCCCGCGGTGAGGCGGGGAGGGTGGGGGATGCCCATGGCCTGAGGCCCGTGTGGACCCCGAGGTCTCTGACACGTTGGGACCCGGGGCTTGGCCAGGATGGCCAGTTCTTCCAGCTGCAACCTGAGGTTTTCTGGGACCGCTTCTGGCTTCAGGGCCTGTGACCTGGGGGGACCCCAGGGAACCCCGCCTCTTAGATGTGTAACCGGGAAGTCAGGATTTAAGGGTAATCATTATATAGATATTTCTTTTAACTTTCTGGCATCTTAGAGTAGAAAGAGGGAAACACCCAAAATCTCTGAACTATAATCCAGCTGCCTTAATCTCTGATAATAATTGCGTAGCTTTCATCCTGTGCCCTCGTATTTATAAACACCTGGTGACTGACCCTCACTTGTACTCCCTCTACCGGTTTTATTTTTTTGCTTTAGAAACTTGTGATTTCAAGGGCCGCCCCCTAATGCTGCCGTGGGAGCTCGGGTCAGCTCAGAACTAGCCATTGGCTGGGTTCCAGCCCAGTCCCCTCCTGGACAGCTGTAAACTGTTTCTGCCTGCACTTGCTATTGCGATGGTGATAAACTCATCTCCCTTCCTGCTCACACTTGCTATTGGAACGGTAGTGACCCCAGGCCCCCTTGTTTGAGTCCATAAAAACTTGAACACCTAGACTCAGGGAACAGAGTTTTGGGCCAACAGGCCCTGTGATCTCCCTCTTATCTCCTGCTTAACACCTAGTGATAAACCCTGTCTCTCTTTGAAACGCCGTGTCTCCGGGATTGGTCACTTGAGTGCCCTGGGCAGAGAGGTCACGGCCTTTGTCTGGCCCACCCCTCTGAGAGCCTGGAGGGGCCCGAGCAGAGGAGCTGCTGCCCGGCTCCTGACCCGCGCGGGAGGCAGCGAGCAGGGGTACGTGGTCTGCAGGCGGCGGGGGAAGATGGCCATGTGTGCCTTCAGGCTTTGCCTGCCTGAGATGCCCAGGGCAGCACGGGGCACCCAGGAGCCTGAACACGGATGCGGCACGGTGGGCGTGCGCCTCGGGGCTCTGGCAGGAAGGAGATGGCGCAATCCGTGGGCGTCATTGGAGGAGGGGCTCGTTATGCCCCTTCAACAAAGAGGTGGGCAGGGCTCAGGAAAAGTGCCAAGGGCAGTGGGTTCCCCAGGCTGGTCATGGTGGGGAGGGGCTGTTAGCACCTGTAGGCTTGAAGGGGCAAGGGGAGCAGTCACCAGAACTGGCAGGAATGCTGGAGGTGGGGTGGGGAGAACAGGCCCCTGACGGGAGCTGTGGTCCTGAGAAGCAGAACGGAGTTTGCCCACGGCTACCTGGCTGGGAGGGCCGGGGGACAAGTGACCACAGCCACCTAGTTGTCCTCCTCTAGGGCCTCCCCAGCTCTCTTCAGTAGCCTCTCATTGGGCAAACCCAACTGGAAACAGACAGCAAGGAGGCTGTGGATGCAGGCCAGCCTCCCGGAGCAAGGACAGACGCACGTCCCCAGCTGCCCCCAGCTGCTGCCCTCGACCCAAGAAGGGGCCAGCCAGGCAGAGGTGGGCGGTCTGTGTACACACATACCAATGTGTATACACACATGCACATAGCACACAGACATGCACATGCAATGTGCATATGTGAATACAGCACACATATAATGCACACACACACGCACAAAATACACATGTGACATGCACAAAATGCACACATGCACACACAACTGTGTGTGGAAAAACAGTGCAACACATGCACACAAATGCACATGTGTTTATACATACATGCACACAGAGGCACACACACAATGTGCACACATACAAACGTGCACACAAGGACACACACCCACAGTGCACACACAATGCTCACATGTGCACGCACCCTGTGGGCGCATGCACACGCAATGCACATGCATCGTGCATGCACACACATGCACACACACTCCCCTCACCACCTCAAGGGCTCCCTTTGGTCCGAAGATGTGGGCCTTGCACAGTGGCTGGAGTGGGACCAAGTGCTGGTGTTCCAGGCCCCGGGGAGCAGGGGGCCCTCCCACAGCCTGGAGGATGCCCTCAGGATGGGTGGGGTTTCCAGGGGTCACAGGGCAGCCTCGGGGCTGCACCAAGCAGCCGTGTCCTGGAGGTTGGGCCAGGGCTCTGTGGGTCAGTCATCATCCAATGCCTTGGTCACTTGCTGGGGCCTGTTCTCTGCTGGGTCCAGCCCCCTTCTCTCCTTAAACACCCCCCGAGCCCCCAGGGACCAGCTCTGTGTCACGACACAGGCAGCGTGCAGACCCTAGCCCTGCCAGGTAGTTCAAACCTTGCCTTGGGGTTCCCCCGCCTGGGCCTGAGACTGAGTCCTCCCTGCAGACAGGTGAGTGCTCCCTGAGCAGGTGGCTCAGGCTACAGGACCTGGGCAGCCCCAGGCCGGACTCAGGAGCCGACGTAGCTGGACTGGGCGTGGGCCCCAGTGGTCTCTCCAAGCCAGCCAAGGAAGCCTGGTGTGAAAGAAGGGTAGAGAGAGGCAAGTGTTGGGGGACACCACCCCTTTGGGACACCCCCTCTCTGAGGAGACTCCTGCCATGGGTTGGCTCTGTGGAGATGGCTCTGAGGCGTGGGGTCCCCCCCACACCCTGGCCTCAGTATCCTTGGCCGACACTGACCGTGGCCCCAGGGGCCCTGGAAGCAGCAGGCCACTCTGGTCATGGAGGGGCCCTGGGTGGGTCTGAACCCCAGTGGGGGCCCCCACGAGATGGGGGCTGGTCCAGGGCTCCCCACGTCTTGGAATGGCAGGTAACAACATGGTACAGTATTGAATCCTGCACCCCAAGGAAAGGCCTGTCCTGTGGTGTGAGCCCACTGCACAGGACCCCGGAGGATGGACCCCAGCTAATGTGTGGGTGCATCTGTGCTGGGCCACCCATGATCGGTCCTGATTCCACGTGCGCCTTTGTCCTGCTCCTGGAGGCTTCTAACGAGAAAGAACCCACAGGTCGCCAGAAACAAAGGCCGGCCGGGGAGAGAGGGACGGCTGTGCCAGAGGCAGAGGCTTGGCCCCGAGCGCTGCAGCCCTGGGAGGAGAGCAGGGTCTGCTGAAGCCCGGTCAAGGGGTGCCAGTCCCTGAAACCGCGAGCGCTCAGCCTGCCGCGATGGTGTTTGCACAGCAGCCCGGTCCAGGGCTGTGTCCTGCCACCCCGAGTTCTGCGTGCCGTGTGGGGCCCCTTTCCCTGCAGTTGGGTCCCTCCCGGGCCCGTGAGGCCCCTTTCCTTCTGCCCGGCCGAGCCGCCCACAGGCGGGGGTCGCTGGCCCCAGGGAGGGACGGGTAACACGCAGGGGGTTCCTTTGGGGAGCTGGCAATGCTCTGCAGCTAGGTGGTGGTGCTGGTGACTGGAACTTGAGAATACCCTGAAAACCACCGATTCGTGCAGTTAAGTGACTTTTATGGCACATCAATCATATCTCAATCAAAAACAGAAAGCAGAAAGCAAGACTCCTGAGCTCTGTGTGTGATCCCTGAGTGACTGCCCCCTGCCGGGATCTCTTGGTGGCCTCCTGCTCGTCAGGCTTCCTGGCTGCACGCGGTGGCCCAGCCCTCCAGGGACCTGTGATTGCCCCGAGAAGGGACCCTGAGTGGCTGGTACTCTCCGATTTCCAGGGCTGGCCAGAGCCCTGCTCCCCCGTCCCCCGCACCTGGCCCTGCTTCCCGGCCCCCTGCACCCGGCCCCGCTCCCCGGCGCTGGTCTTGCTGTCCCTGCCGTCCCTGCTAGCCCACCGTGCTGGAGCGCTGTGGTTTTGGTTTTGCCTTTGAGGGTGACCACAGCTTCTTTCATCCTTGTTACACTTCTGCCTGTGTCTCCTCAAAGTAAGGACTTTCTCCTATCTCACCCAAAATCATTATCCCGAATAAGGAAATTGACAGTGATTCTTTAAGATCTAATATTCTGTTTATACTCCAGCTCACCTAATGGTGCACCCTAGTTTTTACAGCTTTCCTCTGAGCCAGGATGCACTGGGGGCTTGGGCTCTAATTGGGAATTTCCTTTCCTGCACTTGTGGGAGAGGCCAGTTCCTTCAGAGCCCAGGAGCCCCGGCACAGGCCCGTCTTTCCCTTAACACAAGCACCTGCTCCCCTGGGATCTCTGAGTCCCAGGGTGCTCCCGGGGGCGAGCAGGGACCTCCCGCGAGCTGATGGAGGCACCGCCTCCTTCAAGTGCACGGGCTGCGCTGAGTCTGGGCATCCCCGGTCAGTCCTGTGGAGGCCACAGCAACCCCAAAGCTGCCTCCTCTCGCTGCGGGGTGGCCGGAGGGGCATGGACAGGGGCTTTGGGGTTCGTGGACTGAGGACAACTCTTCTAAGGGCTCAGGACTCTCAGGAGAGACATGGGCTTTCGTGGGCCTGAGTGGGAGAAAGCAGGTGGGGCCCAAGGACAGCTTTCCTGTCCACTACCCCCCCACCGTACCCTTCCCCTCCTCCTCTGCTCCCCTCCCCTCCATCTGCCCCCAGGTGCCTATTTCCTCACCCAGGAGACAGGCCGCAGGCTCAGCCTGGGCCCCGTGTGTGCTGGGGAAGCCCTCCTGGGAGGGTCCGTGGTCCTGGCCAGGCTGCCCCTTCCTGGCCGCGGCCCCTCTGCTCTGACCCACACGCTCCGGCCTGGGTGACGGCCGCCCTTCTGCGCTTGACCCATTGTTGTTCTCTTGGGGACGGGGGAGGGGGTCCCTGGGCTTTGGGACCCAGGGTGAGGACGGAACAACGTCCTACATTCCCTGCTGAGAGCTGGAAGCCCGTCTGTCCTCCCTTCATTGAAAGAGGTTCACAGCTCCAGAGAGGCTGGCAAGAGGGAGGGGGCGCCGGGGGTGAGTTGAGGTCACTGAAGGCCACATCACGGCTCGCCTGGACTCTGCACACAGCCAGCCGCGGGGACGCAGGGCTCGTGCCGACGCGGGCAGAGAGGGGTGTGGCACCCTGACAGCCCTGGGGACTCCTGGAGGCAGAGGTGGGGCCAGCCTTGGGCGGGGTCCGGGACCTAGGACACTGCGGTCCCCGCTCTGGGCCTGTGTCTGGGGGCTGCAGTGAGGGCACTGGGCCCATGCAGGTGACCCTGAGAGCAGCGCAGCTGTGTCCCCGGGTGCCAGGTGCAGGGGGACGCCTTGACACCCCTTAGCCTCATGGCTCCCTCTCCCCCCCGTGCTGGCACCACATTTAAAGCTAGAGTGTGTTCCTTATTCTCCCCAAGGTTGTGAGCACTTTCCCCAGACTGGGGACGCTTCCCCAGTATCCTCCTTAGTGGAATATTACGGCCGCAGGTGGGCTCAGCACGGCAGGCACGTGTGGACGGGCCCTGGCCAGCACGCGGCTGAGCGGGGACGCGGACCTGTGCGGCCCGTCTTGGGAGTGATGCCTTCGAACACACCCACGCGTGCTCTCAACGCGCCGGGGGGGCCCGACAGTGACGGCGTTGCTGTGGGCTCTGTGTTCCAGAAGGGAAACCGAGGCACGGGCCTGGCGGTGGCTTGATGCAGCCGGGTGGTGGGCTGCAGAGGCGCCCCGAGCCCCGGGCGCGGCAAGCAGAACTGCGTGACTGTGGGCCTAGGTGGGACCCCCTGCGCGGCGCTGCCAGCGAGCGTGCACTGAGGGTGAGGAGACAGGGGGCTGGCCGAAGGGACGGATGGAAAGCTGTGGGGCCTAAAGCCCCCTCTCCCCCGGGGTGGAGGCCAGGCGGGGCCCCGGGGCGGACCCTCCCCACCCCCCACCACCTGTAGGTGCGGGGAAGCAGTAGGCAGGTGGAGGGGCCTGAGGGCGAAAAGGCTGGGGTCCGGCCCCCCATGGCCACCCCAAAGCCCCCCAGCCGGGGGCTTCGTGCCCTCGGAACCTGCGGTGGGGTCATGGCCTCCCAGCCGCCCCCCTCCATGGGGACGGGCCACGTTCCCTGCGCCCATTTTGGATGGGGAGGGAACCCGTAAGAATTTCCGGGCTCCGGAATGCCGAGCAGGCTTCCAGCGGGGCCCTGTGGCTGGCCATCCGGCGAGGAAAGCCTGATGTCGGAAGGGACTCGGCCGGGCGGGGAGCCTGGGGTGCAGCCTCGGATGCCCGGGACGTGGGGGCCTGGATCATCTGAGACAAAACACCGGGCCAATCAGAACCACTCGACCTGCAGCTGCTGCTACGTGGGGGGCTGTCAGTGGGCCCAGGGGTCTTGGGGCACAGTGCTGGGGTGGGGGGCGGGGCTTGCTGAGCAGCTCCCTCCCCACTGGGGCGCACAGGATATTCTAAAACCCCTCAGTTGACAGCAAGGATGGACTCTTCATGGCGATGTCTTACACAAAAGAAATCTTTCATTAAGGTCATTTGTCCTGCACATCTTGTTGTTTACATGTTTTCGAATACCCGGTGTTGGTCTGAATAATTTTGGGCACATGTTTTGCACTGTTAGAATGCTTTCCTCCCCTTGGGCTGGAGATAAGCTTCTCTCTGAACATCTGAGCTCTGGCTTGCTGCCAGGTTGCCTGCTTTTACTTGCGCTTCTCTCCTTTTATCTTTGCTGGGGTGTGAGATAATAGCTTGTTGCTGAGGAGGTTGAAGGTCTGAGGCACACTGAGATGCAGCCTAAGCACAGGGTCATTGCAAACCCCTGGGGAAGTGCCGCAGGGCACCCCGCGGCTCCTGGGCGCCGTGGGCAGATGAAGAGGTGCCGGTGCACCTGGCCCGAGGGCGGAGCTCCCGAGCGTAGGAGAAACTCTGTGCCGAGGATGCATCGAGCCAGACCAGCAGGGTGGGCTGCTGGAGCCAAAGTGCCATGTGAAGAGGTGCCCCACCCTCAGACCAGCCCGAAGCTCCACACCCCTTACGGGGAGACCATGCCAGCCCACCCAGGTCGAGAGGGGCGGGGAACAGGCACGGTGTGGGCAGCTGCTGTGGGTTGTGTGGGGCGGCTGGCGTGGCTGGCATGGGTGGTTGGCATGGGCGGCGTGGGCAGCCAGTGTGGGTGGCGTGGGGTGGCTGGGAGCCAGTGGGCCGGGTGTCCCTCCGTGTTGCAGTCACGAGGCTGTTATGCTATCTCACTTCCCAGGGTCAGCTGTCCCCCAAGTGTCCACCCTCGGGTTCTTGCTCCCTTCCCCACCCACCCCACCCCTCCTGGGGCAGGACCCACAGGCTGTCCACTCACCAGCACTTCTCTAGGTGAGGCGGGGCGGACTGGGACCCTGGGCTCCCGGAGACTCTCTCAGGAGGTCCTGGGGTAAAACTGTCCTCCTGGCCTGAAGGCCCTGGAGGCTGGCGCCGCTGGGCCTGGGCAAGACTTGGTGCAGCCCCGACGGCCTCTCGCGTCCTGGGCTGCTCTGTGCGCCGCTGCCTGGGGAGAGTGCTGTCTGCCGGTTCGGTGGAATGCGCTCCTTTTTTTATGGCACAGTATTTTCACTTGGAAGAATGACTGACAGACCAACTGCGGTTATTCAGACCTGGGTACTTGGCAGTTATTTTCTCAAAATTGGACTAAGTGAGCCTGTCACTTTGAGGACGTTTGAGCTCCCAGGCAAAGACTAGCCTTGGGGCTAAGTGGCGTCAGTCCCGGTGGGCCTGGCAGCTTAGAGACCTCCGCGGGGGCCTGCAGTCGCAGTGGCACACGTGAACCTCAGATCTGGCACTGTGCAAGGGGCTAATATTTGGAAAATACGCATAACTCAGGGACGATACTTCCCAGTGGCCCCTGTGTGGTGCCGCCGAGTAGGGCCCTGGGTCCGGGGCCTGGCAGAGACCCCTTGACCGGGCGGCCGGGGTGCCACCAGGTCCCCGCATGCTATGACCCTGAGGATGTGGCTGCGTGTGGTGCCCCTGGGACCCAGCGAGGCTGTCTGAGGCGGTCACTGGCCACCTCTCCCATTCCCGATGGGTGCGAGGGGCAGGCTGGATTCTCCTCCAAGTCTGCAACGTCATACAAGAAACATGTCAGGAGATGCGGTGAGAATCCCGCAGCCCCACCTCACGCCCTCTGTGCAGCTAGACGTGAAAGAGACTTTTTAAGATAAAGAACAAGATTGTCCTTCTTACTAGATTTTCTTGACTTGGAGAATATAGATATTTTTCATAAAAATATGTAATATATGTTAATTTATAATAGGCTAGTGACTGTTGTTTTTAAATGAATTAATCACTATTTTAACTTTTTGTCAGTTTTTATTGATAATGGTGTACATCAACAGATCTGTGTATTAGAAACACAAGCTCAATGGAGACCTTAATAATTTTAAGACTGTAAAGCCTCAGACCCATGGACGCTGCCCATAGGGAAAGGTAGTCAGTGGGTATTCCAGGAGCAACTGATGCATTAGATTCAACTCAACTCAACTCAACTCAACTTGATTCTGCTAGACTGAACTCGATTCAACTCAATTCACTTCAAGTCAGTTGTGTGGACCTGGGACTGGGCCAGGCCCACAGGCTAAGGGGACCCTTTACTGTACCCCTTGCTCGATGCCAAGTGTAGACTGGAGGGTCCCCATCATCCTGTCAGTTCAGTAATTTACTGGAGCAATGCACACACCTCGGGAAGGCACATACTTACAATTATAGCCATATTATAGTAGAAAAGACACAAATAAGACAAGCCAAAAGCAGAGACACAGAGGGTCCTAGAGGGTCTCGAATGGGACCCCCATGCCCTGTCCCCCGTGGCATCTGAATGCATCACCCTTGTCAGCCAGGGACCCCGAGTTTACAGGGGTCCCTTCCCGTCCAGGGGTGCGTGGAGCCCCACCATCCCCACCCCAACCCCTGGCGGCATGGTTAGCCCCCCATCCTGTGTGGCCAGCTCCCCCCTGCCCCCAGAGACCACCGGTGCCACTGACCCCCATCCTTGGAACTGTGAATAACAAAAGTCATTCCTTCTGAAGTAAATTCCCAGGATTTGGTGGTGACTGTCCAGCAACCAGGGACAAAACCAGCCTAGTTTTTCATTATGCCACGGGGTTCATAATTCCAATATTCAAAATATTGGTACAACTGGTTCTCCTTTCATTTCAGCTTGTTCTCGTTGATGGTGACTGTAACTGTGTCTTTTTTCTTGTATCTTTGATTTTTTTTAAACGTTTTTTATTGTGAAATGTAGCATATTCAAAAAAGGTTTAAATTTCAAAGTACATTTTAACAAGTAGTTTTAAAGCAAGTTTCAAAGTATGGCATGGGTTACAGTTCCACCATTTCAGGTTTTTCCTTCTAGCTACTCCAAGACATTGGAGACTAAAAGAAATATCAATATACCGATTCAGCAGTTGTACTCATTTGTTAAATCCTATCTCCTCTGTTACAGCTCCTCCTTCTCCTATGATGCTTCTCCCAATCTCTAGGGATATTTGGGCATTGACCTTTCTAACTTATTCATGTTGAAAAGGGGTGTTGACCTTATGGGGTGGGGGGATGCAACTGGTGGATGCTCTTGGAGAAACTGGTAACCCTGTTTCAGGACTTATCTGGCCTAGAAGCCATGTGGAGGTTATAGGTTTCTGAAAAACAAACTTAGTGAGTGAAATTTTTGTAGAGTCTCAGGTAGACCCCTGGATATTCTTTAGGGTTTACAGGAATTCTGTTGGTCGGGGCTTAGCATACATGGTAATTAGCACTATCTAGATGAAGCTTGTGTTAAGAGTAGCCTCCAGAATAGCCGCTCGACTCTATTTGAAATCTCTTAGTCACTGATGATTTTATCACACTTCTTATCCCCCTTTTGGTCAGGATGGCATTGTTGATCCCATAGTGTTAAGGCCAGGCTCATCCTTGGGAATCATGTCCCACGTCGCCAAGGAGATTTTCACCCCTGGATGTCATGTCCCACGTAGGGGGACAGGTAATGATTTTCCTTGCAGAGTTGGGCTTAGTGTGAGAGAGGCCACATCTGAGCAACAAAAGAGGTTCCCTGGGGGTATCTGTTAGGCATAATTATAGGTAGGCTTAGTTTCCCTGTTACAGAATAAGTTTCCTAAGAGCAAGCCTCAAGATCAAGGGCTTGGCCTTTTAACTTGGGAGTCCCTAATGTTTGAGAGAATATCAAAGATTTCCCAAGTGGGAAAGTTTAATAGTTCCATATTTTCCCTCCAGTCCCTCAAAAGATTTTGCTAATACTTTTAAATTATCTGTTCAACATGCTCTGGAATGTATCTGGATATTATATTGAGCTATACAGAATTTCAAGAACTCATTACCAATTCTAGGCTTTTTGTGTTTAAGCTGTTTAACTGAACTGGCCAGACTGGTTAAGTTAGATTGTGTGCTACAGAAAATTTATGTTCCGGACAAGATAAACTTTTCTTCCTTTGGTCTCATATAGTAGGTGAAGTTCTAGAATACAAACAGTATCAGCATTTGCCCTGTATCCTGGTTTACCTTAGTCCCAGCCAGACTGGCTTCACTCCTATCTCTAATTGAAGCCTGATCTCTTTTTTAGCTTCTTTAACAGTTGTTGTATGTAGCAATGCTGACTGTTAGAGCTGCAGAGCCCTAGCTCTGAGTCTTGGGTGTCACACAGTGCCCAAAGTTCCAAGAAAATACCAAGTTATACATATATAGCACAGCATCTCAGAATTTAGAAATAACACTTAAAGCTTAGGAATAAATTGACTGCTGTAAGAACTTGCAGTCTAGGCCCCAATTTTCTTGTAAGTGTTTCCTAAAAGAGACCCTAGAATGTTTATCCTTTTGTTTCTGACTTATTTTTGCTCAATGTAATGTTGTCATGGTTGATTCACCCTTTTGCATGCCTCATGACTTTGTTCCTTTCTGTGGCTGCACCGTATTCCATCCTGTGTATCCGCCACAGTTGGCCCTTCTGTTTCTCAGTTAATGTACCCTTCAGCCACCTCCATCCATTGGACATCATGAGTAATGTCACCAGGAACATCGGGTGCAAATGTGTATTCGAATCCCTGCTTTCAGTTCCTTTGAGACTATTCCTAGGAATGGGATTGCCTAGTTTTATGGTGACCCTATATTTAGCCTCCTGGGGATCCAGTACATTACTCTGCAGGGGGGCTGCACGTTTCTGCCACCCTACCAACATTGAATAGGTATACCGGCTCTCTCCACATTTTCTCTAGCACTTGAATCTTTCTATTTCTTTATTTTTATTTTTTTGTCTGTTTTTTAAAATATTTTTATTGACAAATCTTCACTCAAATACAGTCCATACATGGTGTATAATCAGTGGCTCACAATATCATCACATAGTTCTGTATTCATTTTTAGAACATTTGCATCACTCCAGAAAAAGAAATAAAAAGAAAAAAGAAATTCACATATCCCATACCCCTTAACCCTCCCTCTCATTAAACACTAGTATTTCAATCTACCCAATTTATTTCACCCTTTTTGCCCCTATTATTTATTTATTTTTTATCCATATTAAAAAATATTTTTATGGACATATCACACAAATGCTTTCCACACATGGTGAACAATCGATGGCTCACAATATCATTATATAGTTGTATATTTACACCAAGGTCATTTTTAGAGCACTTGCATCACTCCAGAAAAAGAAATAGAAAGAAAAAAGAAAAAAGAAAAAACTCATACATACTGTACCCCTTACTCCTCTGCCTCATTGACCACAAGTATTTCAATCCACCCAATTTATTTTACCCCTTATCACCCATATTATTTATTTATTTTTAATCCATTTTTTTTACTCATCTCTCCATATCCTGGATAAAAGGAGCATCTGACACAAGGTTTTCACTATCACACAGTCACATTGTAAAAGCTATATTATTATATGATGATAACATTATATGATATAGCTTTTACAAGAAACAAGGCTACTACTGGAACACAGTTCCACAGTTTCAGGTACTTCCCTCTAGCCACTCCAATACACCATAAATTAAAAAGGGATATCTATATAATGCATAAGAATAACCTCCAGGATAATCTCTTGACACTGTTTGAAATCTCTCAGCCACTGAAATTTATTTCGTGTCATTTCTCTCTTCCCCCTTTTGGTCCAGAAGCCTTTCTCAGTTCCATGATGCTGGGTCCCAGAGAATCCTGGGAGTTCTGGACCATGTCTCCAGGGAGGTCACACCCCTGGGGGCCATGTCCCATGTAGGGGGAGGGCAGCGAGTTCGCTTGCCAAGTTGGCTTAGAGAGAGAGGCCACATCTGAGCAACAAAAGAGGTTCTCTGGGGGTGACTATTAGGCTTAATTATAAGTAAGCTTAGCTTATTCTTTGCAGGAATAAGTTTCTTAGGGATGAACCCCAAGATCAAGGTTTCAGCCTATTGATTTGGTTGTCCCTACTGCTTGTGAAACCATCAGAAATTCTCCAAATGGGGAAGTTGAATATTTCCTCCTTTCTTCCAAGTGCCCCAAGGGGATTTTTCAAATACTCCTTTATGCACTGCCCAAATGACGCTGGGAAGTTTTGGAGCTTCACACTACCCTGAACAAACCAACAAGATCTCCTGCCCTCTATCAAGATTCCATGTAGTTATGGTGTTCAATTAAACTGCCCATACGAGTGAGATTAGGTAATGCACTACCCAAAATATAAATTTGCCACCAACTGAACATCTGTCCTTTTGGCCTCACACAGAAGATGAAATTTTAAAATATGGACAATATCATCCTTTACCGGTATTCTGATCTACCCCAGGTCCTATCCGGATCAGCTTTTCATTCATATCTCTAGTCGAAGTCAGATCCCTTTTTCAGCTTTTTAAACAGTTCCTGTATGGGGTAGTGCTGACTTCCATAGCTTCAGAGCTCTGACTCTGAATCTCAGGTGTCACATAAATACACGAAGTTTCTGGGAACGACCAGGTTATATACACACAGCTCAGCATCTCAGAATTTAGGAATTACAGTTACAACTCGTGAATGCATGTGACTGCTCTGAGAATTTATATTCTAGGACCCTTTACAATAGGTCACAATCTGATAACCCGTGCTCTCAACTTCAGTGCACTGAGTTTTCATATTATAGTTAGTCCATAGGAGTGGGGCACGGTACTGTGTGTCTTTTTGTTTCTGAAATTTTATTCAACACACAGTCTGTATGGTTCATTCATCTAGTTGCATACCTCACAACTTCATTCCTTCTTGTGGTCACTCAGGAGTCCATTGTGTGTATACAGCAGTTCCCACTTCCATTCCTCAGTGGAGTACCCTCAGGCCACCTCTGTCCACTGCGAATCAGGAAGACTGCCACCATCAACACCGGTGTGCACATGTCCACTCGTGTCCCCATTCTCAGTTCCTCAATTATATTCTGAGCAACGGGGTTTCAGGATCATGTGGCAGCCCCACCCCCAGCCTCCTGTGGAGCCCCCACACCGCCCTCCATGGGGCTGCACCTCTCAGCTTCCCTAAGTGAATAGGTCCATCTCCTTCTCCGCATTTTCTCTAGCCCTTATTTCTCACGTTGATTTATTTTTAATATGCATGTTTTGTTGCGATCTATTCATATAACATATATTCTATTCAAAATAAATAATCAATATTTCACAATATCCTCACTTTGTTGTGCAAGCATCATCACTCTCAACTTTAGTCAATTTTCATTGCTCCAAAGAGAAAAATAACAGGTACACACAGACACACACACTAAAGAGAAAATCTAAAACTCCCCTTAACTCTTGTCCCTCTCTGAATTATTTACCCCTTTTATTGTCGTGGTACTAGTGATGTATTCCTGTTAAACATAGATCATAGCATGCAATAAGTAGATTTCCCCATATACTCTTCTATTAGTAGCTCTTTGCACAAGTGTTATAGTTTTGAAGCAGTTCATGCAGGAGCTTATTGATAATTGTAGTGCTAATTTGTGAACTACATGGCTTGAAACAATCCCTTTCGGTCATAGCTGCCTTTGGTATGGTGTTATCACCTCCTGATGAACTGCCATCACCTCTGTCCATTCCCATACTTTCAAATTCAATCTCATTAACTAGCCTAGTATTGGTATTGCTGGGTTGTAAGGCAACTAAATATTTAGTT
The DNA here is from genome assembly GCF_023851605.1 of Tamandua tetradactyla. Classification (NCBI taxonomy): domain Eukaryota; kingdom Metazoa; phylum Chordata; class Mammalia; order Pilosa; family Myrmecophagidae; genus Tamandua; species Tamandua tetradactyla. Next base: position 94,410,132 of record NC_135339.1, on the reverse strand, counting down.
TTCTGAGGAATCACCAAACTGTCTTCCATAGTGGCTGTGCCGTTATTCATCCCTCTCAGCAGTGCAAAAGTGTCCCAATTTCTCCACATCTTCTCCAACATTGATAGTTTTCTGTTTACTGACAGCCATTCTTATAGGTCTGAGGTGATATCTCCTTGTAGTCTTGATTTGCATTTCCCTTATAGCTAATGAAGATGAATATCTTCTCATGTGCTTTTTAGCCATTTACGTTTCCTCTTTGGAAAAATGTCTGTGCATATCTTTTGCTCATTTTATAATTGGGCTGTTTGTTCTTTTGTTTTTGAGTTGTATGATTTCTTTATTTATACTGGATATTGAACCCTTATCAGATATATGGTTTCCAAATATTTTCTCCCATTGAGTTGGCTGTCTCTTACTTTTTTTGACTAAGTCCTTGGAGGCACAGAAGCATTTGATTGTGATGAGTTCCCATTTATCTATTTTTTCTTTCATTGCATTGCTTTGGGCATAAGGTCTAAGAACCAAACTCCTGTTACTAGGTCTTGATGTTTCCCTATATTTTCTTCTAGAAGTTTTATGGTACTGGCTCTTCTATTTAGGTCTTTGATCTGCTGTGAGTTAATTTTTGTATAAGGTGTAAGGTAAGGGTGCTCTTTCATTCCTTTAGCTACGGATATCCAGTTCTCCTAAATCCTTTTATTGAAAAGACTGCCCCAGTTCAGTGGATTTGGGGGTCTTGTTGAAAATCAACTGCCCATAGATGGGGGTAAATTCTGAGGTCTAAATTCAATTCCATTGATTAATATATCTATATTTATGCCAATACCATGCCGTTTTGGCTATATGTCTTTATAATAAGCTTCAAAATCAGGAAGTCCTCCCACTTCATTCTTCTTTTTTAGTACTTTTTTTTTTTAAGTTATTTGGGGCCCCTTTCCTTTCCAAGTAAATTTGAGAAGTAGCTTTTACAAGTTTTCAAAGTAGGTTGTTGAAATTTTTATTGGTATTGCATTGAATCTGTAAATCAATTTGGGTAGAATTGACTTCGCGATATTTAGCCTTCCTATCCATGAACGTGGAATGTCTTTTCACCTATTTAGATCTTCTTTGATTTCTTTTAGCAATGTTTTGAAGTTTTCTTTGTTCAGACCCTTTACATACCTGGTTAAGTTTATTCCTAGATGATTAAGTCTATTGGTACTGTGAATGGTATTTTTTCCTTAATTGTCTCCCCAATGAGATCATTACTTGTGTAGAGAAACATTACTGATTTTTGTATATTAATCTTGTATCCTGTCACTTTGCTGAATTTACCTATTAGCTCAAAAGCTTTGTGTTAGATTTCTCGGGATTTTTCAAGTATAGGATTATGCCATCTGCAAACAAAGAAACTTATACTATTTCCTTTCTGATTTGGAAGACTTTTATTTCCTTTTCTTGCCTGATTTCTCTAGCTAGAATTTCTAATATAGCATAATAGTCATGACAGTGGGCATCCTTGTCTTGTTCCTGATCTGAGGGGGAACGCTTTCAGTCTTTCACTGTTGAGTATGATGCTGGCTGTGGGTCATCATAAATGTCCTTTATTCCTTTGATTCCTACCTTTTGAAGTGTTTTTACCAGAAAAGGATGCTAATTTTGTCAAATGCTTTTTCAGCATCAATCAAGGTAATATGTGATTCTTCCCTTGTGAATTCTCAAAAAGTTGTATTACATTGATTGATTTTCTTGTGTTGAACCATTCTTGAATGCCTGGAATAAACATGACTTGGTCATAGTGCATAATTCTTTTAATGTGGAGTTGGATTCAATTTGCAAGTACTTTGTTGAGAATTTTTGCCTCTATATTCTCTTGGGAGATTGTCTTCTAGTTTTCCTTTCTTGTAGTATGTTTATCAGGTTTTGTTATCAGAGTAACGTTAGCTTCATAAAATGAGTTAGGTAGTGTTCCTTTTTCCTCAATTTCTTGGAAGAGTTTGAGCAGGAAAGGTGTTAGTTCTTTTTGGAATGTTTGTGAAGTTCTCCTGTGAAGCCATCTGGCCCTGGGTTTTTCTTTGTAGGAAGATTTTTGATGACTGATTGAATCTCTTTACTTGTGTTTGGTTTGTTGAGATCTTCTATTTCTTCTCAAGTCAGTGTATGTTGTCCATTTTTTCCCTAGGAATTTGTCCATTTCATCAAAGTTGTCTAGTTTGTTGACATACAGTTGTTCATAGGGTCCTCTTTAGATTCATTTTATTTCTTCAGGGTCCATGGTAATGACCCCCCACTCATTTCTGATTGTATTTATTTGTATACGCTCTCTTTTTTTTCTTTGTAAGCCTAGCTAAGGGTCTATCAATTTTCTCAAAGAATCAAACTTTGGTTTTATCTATTCTTTTTATTTTGTTCTCTAATTCATTTATTTTTGCTTTGATCTTTATTATTTCTCTTATTTATTTGCTTTGGGGTTAGTTTGCAGTTCTTTCTCTAGTTCCTCAGGTGAGTAAAGTCCTTGATTTTGTGCTTTCCTCTTTCTTAATATGGGCATTTAACATAATAAATTTCCCTTTCATTACAGCCTTTGCCTCACCCCACAAATTCTGATATATTGTATTCTCATTTTCATTCATCTTGAGATATTTACCAATTTCTCTTGCAATTTCTTCTTTGACCTACTGGTTGTTTAAGAGTGTGTTATTTTATCTCTAGATGTTTGTAAAAATTCTGCTTCTTTGGTGGTTATTGATTTCCAGCTTTATTGCATTATGGTCAGATAAAGCGTTTTCCATAACTTCAATCTTCCAAAATTTGTTAAGACCTGTTTTGTGGCCCAGCATATGATCTATTCTGGAGAACATTCCAGGAGCACTAGAGAAGAATGTCTAGCCTGGTGTTTTGGGGTACAATGATCTATACAAATGTCTATTAAGTCAAATTCACCTATCACATTGTTTAGGTTCTCTATTTCCTTCCTTTTCTTCTTTTTTTTATTAATTAAAAAAATTAACAAACAAAACATTAAGATATCATTCCATTCTACATATACAATCAGTAATTCTTAATATCATCACATAGTTGCATATTCATCATTTCTTAGAACATTTGCATCGATTTAGAAAAAGAAATAAAAAGACAACAGAAAAAGAAATAAAACGATGGAGAAAAAAAAGATTATACATACCGTACCCCTTACCCCTCGCTTTCATTTTCTATTTCCTTCTCGATCCTCTGTCTGGCTGTTCTATCTGTAGTGGTGAGTGATGTACTGGAGTCTCCCACTATTATTGTTGAAACATCTATGGCTCTCTTCAGTTTTGTGAATGTTTGTCTCATGTAGTTTAGAGCTCCTTGATTGGGTACATAAACATTTATGCTTGTTATTTCTTCCTGGTGAATTGTTTCTTTTATTAATATGTATTGTCCTTTTTATGACATCTTTGCATTTAAACCCTATTTTGTCTGATATTAGCATAGCCACTCCTGCTGTTTTTTTTTTTTTTTTTTGGTTATAGCTTGTGTAGCCTATCTCTTTCCATCCTTTCACTTGTAGTTTACTTGTGTCTGTGGGTCTAAGATGTGTCTCTCTCTTTTTTTTATTAATTAAAAAAAATTAGCAAACAAAACATTTAGAAATCATTCCATTCTACATATATAATCAGTAATTCTTAATATCATCACATAGTTGCATATTCATCATTTCTTAGTACATTTGCATAAGATGTGTCTCTTATAAATACTATATAGATGGGTCATAGTTTAAATTTAATCTGCCATTCTGTATCTTTTGATTGGTGAGTTTAGTCTGTTAACAAGTTATTACTGTAAAGGCAGTTCTTGAATCTGCCATCTTATTCTTAGGTTTTTATTTGTCAGATCTATATATTCTTTTCCCTCTCTCTCTTTTTATCCTTTGAGTTATCCTAACTGGTACTCTTCAATTCTGTGCCTTCCTCCAGATCGCCTTCTCCTGTCCTTTTTTTTTTTTTTCAGCTGATAGAATTCCCTTTGGTATTTCTTGTAGGGCTGGTGTCTTGTTGACAGATTTGCTCAGCCTTTGTCTGTCTGTGAAAATTTTAATCTCTCCTTCACTTTTGAAGGGCAATTTATCTGGATAAAGTATTCTTGGCCGGAAGTCTTTCTCTTTCAGGATCTTAAATGCATCATACCACTGCCTTCTCACCTCCCTGGTGCCTGTTGAGTCGTCTGCGCTCAGTCTTCTGTGGTTTCTCTTGTATGTGGCTTTTCTCTTGCTGCTTTCAGGACTTTCTGCTTCTCTTCAGCATCTGACAGTCTGATTAGTATGTGTCTCAGGGAAGGCCTATTTGGGTTTATTCTATTTGGAGTTCATTGGGCTTCTCTGACTTATATATTTATGTCTTACATAAGGATTGGGAAGTTTTTCCCAATTATATCCTCAAATAATCTTCCTGGCCCCTTTCTCTTCTCTTCTCCTTCTGGAATACCAGTGAGTCTTACATTTGTGTGCTTCATGTTGTCAATCATTCCACTGAGATCCAGTTTAAATTTTTCCATTATTTCCACCATTTGTTCTTCTGTGCATTCAAACTGAGTTGTCCCATCCTCTAGTTCACTTATTCTTTCTTCTGCCTCTTCAAATCTGCTGTTGTATGTCTTTACTATATTTTTAATTTGACCTAAGGTATGCCTCATTTCCATAAGATGTTATTTTTCTGTTTATTCTTTGAAATTCTTCTTCATGTTCTTCTAGAGTCTTCTTGATGCCCTTTATGTCTTTAGCCAACCCATCGCACTTATTGAGATGATTTGTGGGGACATCTCTGACTAGTTGTTCCAAATTCTGCATCTCCTCTGGTGTTTTAATTTGTCATTTGCCTGGGCCATATTTCCTTGCATCTTCACGTGATTTGTGATTTTGTTCTGTCTTCGAGGCATTTGATAAGGTTATTTTGAGTGTTGATTCCCTTTGCTCGTCTAAGAGTTTGTAGTTGCTTGGTTTGTGTTGAAGGTCTCCTTTTGCACTTGATTTTCAGCAATTCCCCAGAAAACTGAGCCAGGACAGAAGGTGCAACTCTACTTGAAGACCTGTTAAAAGCTAGGTGGATAGGCAGTTTGCCAGACTGCCCTCTCTGTATCTTCCCAGCAGTTGGCTCCCTTGGGCCTCTTCTTGCCCTCAGCCCTGTGTCTCCCTGACTGTGGCAGCAGGGTGAGCCGGATGGAGGCCCAGTGCAGTTCCACTAGCCCTGGGGCTGGGGGTGGGCAGTGTGCACGTTGGTGAAGAGTCTGCTTGTGGGCACAGTGGTCTGATGGTCCCCAGGCTCCCATGTGGAATAGGCTTGGGCTGTGGGAGAGTATGTTGCTGCCCTCTGCGGTCAGCCAGCCCCAGGATGCCTGGTGGCACAGCTTGCTCCCTCCTCCTGCCTCCCTTCCTGGGCACACTGTGAGTGCTCTGGGCCTCTGTGGAGAAGGGATGGAGGTAACGGACCCAGAGTGTATTTTTCACTGGCCAGCTGTCAGCTTAGCTCTGCTCTGTGACCCCCTCCTCCCGAAGATAGGGCGCCCCAGTGTCTGCCAAATCCAGGTACCCACAGCTGCCTGCTTCAGGGGTTGGGGACAGGCATGGTGCCTGCAAGGTCTCTGTGCTAATGTAAACCAAGTCAGCTGTTTTCCCAGTTCCCTGTGGGCACTCCTGGCTGTGGAGTGGAGAGGGAAGGTTTCCCTAGCTGACATGGAGGTAGGAGTGTGGGAATGTGGGTGGGAGCGGGAGTGTGGAGTGGGGTGGCAGCACGGGAGTGTGGAGTGGGGTGGCAGCACGGGAGTGCAGGAGTGGGGTGGCAGCATGGGAGTGCAGGAGTGGGGTGGCAGCATGGGAGCTCATTGCCCCTTCCCTTCCTGCTCTGGCCTGTGCACTGTGGCCACAGGTGCAGGTAAACTCACCTGGTCCCCTCAACCCTAATTCCTCTGCTTTGTCATCCAGGTCTGCCCTGTAGAATGTAGAAGACCCTCTCTGGCCGCATGTACCCTGGGCTGCTGTCTCGGTTGTTTCCCGTCATATCTCTGATTCTTTGATTTTTAGTAGTTTTGAGGCTAGGAGAAGTCCCAGGTCAGGGCCCGGCAAGGCGATGCTTTCTCCGAGCAGCTCTGCGACATTCCCGAGTTCCTGGGCCCTCGGCTTGGTCCCTGCTGCTCCGGACAGCATCCTGGTGGTTTTGAGAGTTTTGACTTTAAGCATCTATTTCTCGGAAGTTCATGGCACCAGCTTCGGGAGGGCTGGGTGGAAGATGGGCTTCTCCAGAGAGGAGTGGGCATTGTCTCTGCAAGGCCTCCGAGTGCGTCCTGTGGGCCACACTTTCATTCTCAGGCTGAGGTTCTGTATTGCACGGCGGAGGCTGTAAATCCACAGAGGGTCTTACAGCCGTGAATGTTGCAGGAGCTTTGTTCCCCTCTCATTCCGCTCCGTGATTTGAGATAAACACGTTTCCATATGATCCCTGGGCGCCGGGCTTTGTCTCTGGTTCATTCTCAGAACTACTGTGATTTAGCTGTGGGATGGTGTTTCATATTTGACCGTATTTGGTGTTTCTTACTCCAAAGAACACCTGTGAGGCCGCAGCAAAGCAATCAAAGCTCCGGTTCACCACTTGGGCAAGTGCTCCTGCGGTGAAGCTGGCTTCAGGGAATTCTCACCTCCCTGCATTCCTGAATTCATCTGTTTTAGGTCTCTAGGAATTCCCTACTGTCCTGCCAATTCATCAATGCGTTTGGAATCCATTTTCAATATATTTCATCACTTTTAATTGTTTTCTGGAGAAGGGTGACTGGAGATTCCTTTGCTTTATCATCTGAGCAGAAGCAAACACACGTGTTCTCTTGAAACAGTTTTCTTTCTTTCATTTTTAATAGAGAAATAATCTATTTCTTTATTATTTAAAAAATTGGCTTTCTTGAGGCATAACATATATACAGTAAATTCAGTCATTTAAAATTTACAGTTTGACGAATTTTAACAAATTAATAGACCCATGAAGCTATCACCACAATTAGTACAGAGAACGTTTCCATCATCCCCCAAAGTTCCTGAGAATCCCTTTGCATCCAGTTTCCCTCACCCAATTCTTGATCTACCATCTATCACCACAGTTTTGCCTTTTCTAGAATTTCTTACGGTTGGGGCCGTATGGTATGCGCTCTCTACACAGATCAGTATATCAGCGTAGTTCATTTCACGTAACCGTTGAAGCACTTCCCGCTGCTTTCATTTATTCATCCTCTCACTGGTTGGTGGAGGGTTTGGTTGTTTCTCATTTTTGTCTCTTATGGATAAGACTCCTATGAGCATTTGCACACAGTCTTTGTGTGGACGTATATTTTCATTTCTCTTGGGTAAATATCTCGGCATGTGTAAAAAAAAATAGAACTAAATAAAGTTTCTATGGCTAAGAGATTTTAAATGGAGTCCTGAGGTCTTTCTGGAGGTGACTCTTAGGCAGGTTTCAGCCAGATTCCACAAACTGCCCCAGTATGCAGAGCCTCAAATGACATATTCCTCAAAACCCCAAGGACACCTGACCATAAAACAAACCCCAAGACCCATCAGTCAGCCACCCTAGAAAAACATTTGCAGTATCCTGACTATCCACCAACCACAAACAACTCACCTGACCCTCCTGTTTGTCTTTAAAATCCCTTGCTTAATGGAAGTGCCATGATAGGGACCCAGTTTGGGTTGCCACCTGAATCTGCTTCCCAAATTGCAATCTGAGACCACAATAAATACCTTTGTTGCCTTGTGGCTCAGTTTGTTATTTCTCGGTCGACATAACAACAGCAGATGACTGGGTTGTAAGCTACTGTGTATTTAACTTCCTAAGAAATTACTCAACTCTCTTCCAAAGGCCCTTCACCATTTTAATTCTCACCAGAAATATATGAGTGTTCTAGTTGCTTCACATCCTCACCAGCACTTGGTATTATCAGTTTTTTTAATTTTAGCCATCTAGTGTGTGAGCGTCGTGGTTCATTGTGGTTTTGATTTGCATTTCCCTAATGACTGGTTACGTTGAGCATCTTTTCATCTGTTTATTCACCCTGAATATCTTTTCCTAAAGTGTCTGTTCAATTTTTTGACCGTTTTAAAATTTGATTTATTTTATTGAGTTCTAAGAGTTCTGTGTGTATTCATGAAGTAAGCCCTTTATCAGTAAATGTTTTGCAAATATTTTTCTCAGCCTGTGTCTTAGCTATTTGTTTCCTTAATAGTGTCTTTCAGTGAGCAAAATTTTTTAAATTTGAAGAAGTCCAATTTACCATTTTTTAATGGTCTGTTTTTCCTATGCTTTATCTAAGAAATTGTTGCCTAACCCAACATTGTAAGAATTGTTTCCCTATGTTTTCTTCTAGAAATTTTATACTTTTAGTTCTTATATATAGATCTATGAACTATTTTGAGTTTTTTTAATTCAAATTAATTTTTTAATTTATACTTTTTAAATTAATTAAAATTTTTTAAAACATAATGACAAACAAAAACATCTTACCATATGATTATTCCATTCTATATATATAATCAGTAATTCACAATATTATCACATAGTTGTATATTAATCATCATGATCATTTCTTAGAACATTTGCTTGCATCAATTCAGAAAAAGAAACAAAAAGAAAACAGAAAATAATTCATACATACCATATCTCTACCCCTCCCTTTCATTGATCACTAACATTTCAAGCTACTCAATTTATTTTAACATTTGTTCCCCCACTATTTATTTTTAATCCATATGTCTTACTTGTCTGTCGAAAAGGTAGATAAAAGGAGCATCAGACACAAGGTTTTCACAATCACACAGTCACACTGTGAAAGCTATATCATTAAGCAATCATCTTCAAGAAACATGGCTACTAGAACACAGCTCTACATTTTTAGGCAGTTCTCTCCAGCCTCTCCATCACATCTTGACTAACAAGGTAATACCTATTTAATGTATAAGAATAACCTCCAGGATAAACTTTTGACTCTGTTTAGAATCTCTCAGCCATTGACACTTTATTTTGTCTCATTTCGCTCTTCCCCCTTTTGGTCAAGAAGGTTTTCTCAATCCCTTCATGCTGAGTCTCAGCTCATTCTAGGATTTCTGTTCCATGTTGCCAGGAAGGTCCACACCCCTGAGAGTCATGTCCCACATAGACGGGGATGGTGGTGGGTTTGCTTGTCGTGTTGGCTGAGAGAGAGGCCACATCTGAGCAACAAAAGAGGCTCTCTGGGGGTGACTCTTAGGCCTAATTTATAAGTAGTCTTGACCTATCCTTTGTGGGGATAAGTTTCATATGAACAAACCCCAAGATTGAGGGCTCAGCCTATTGCTTTGGTTGTCCACACTGCTTGTGAGATTATCAGGAATTCTCCACAGGGGGAAGTTGGATATTTCCCCATTCTCACCATTCCCCCAAGAGGACTTTGCAAATACTTTTTTATTCACTGTTCAAATCACTCTAGGATTTATCAGGGCATCGCTCTGGACAAACCTACAAACTCTCATGCCCTACTCAAGGTTCCACGTACTTATGGTGTTCAATGAAACTGTCCACATAAGTTATGTTAAGAAATGCACTAGTCAAATTATAAGTTTTGTACCAAATAAACATTTTTTACTTTAGTCTTACACATAAACTTTTAAAATATGAATTACCATCTATTTTCAGCACCCTGCAATATTGACATTCCTTTGTTCTTCCTCATGCAAAAACGTTTTAAAATTTGTACATTTAGTCACTATCATTATACACTCTAGGCATTCCTAGATTATACCTTCTCATTTTTATCATCTATCTTTCCTTCGTGCCCCCAGGTCTCCTCCCTCTATCATTCTCACATCCATCTTCATTCAGTGTTCTAACATTATTGCGTTACAGTTAGGTAGTATTGTTCTGTCCATTTTTGAATTTTTACAATCAGTCCCATTGCACAATCTGTATCCCTTCAGTTCCAGTTACCCAGTATCTACCCTCTTTCTATCTCCTGTTTATGTCTGTTCTTAACTGAAATTACCCAAGTTCATTCATTAATGTTAGTTCATATCAGTGAGACCATACAGTATTTGTCCTTTTGTTTCTGGCTAATCACACTCAGAATAATGTCCTTAAGGTCTGTCCAGGTTGTTACATACTTCATAACTTTATTCTGTCTTACAGCTGTATAATATTCCATCGTGTATATACCACAGCTTGTATAGTCACTTATCTTAGGCTGTTTTCATCTCTTCACAATTGTAAATAAGGCTGCTATTAACATTGGTGTACAAATGTTCATTTGTATCCTTGCCCTAGTGTCCTCTGAGTAGATACCTAGCAATGGTATTGCCGGGTCATATGGCAATTCTATACTTAGCTTCCTGAGGAACCGCAAAACTGCCTTCCACAGTGGTTGCACCATTTGACATTCCTACCAACAGTGGATAAGTGTGCCTCTTTCTCCACATCCTCTCTAGCACCTGTCATTTTCTGTTTTATTGATCATGGCCATTCTGGTGGGTGTGAGATGATATCTCATTGTGGTTTTGATTTGCATTTCTTTAATGGCCAGGGAAGTTGAGCATCTCTTCATGTGCCTTTTGGCCATCTGCATTTCCTCTTCTGAGGAGTGTCTGTTCAAGTTTTTTGCCCATTTTGTAATTGGGTTGCCTGTTTTTTTGTTGTTGAGTTGAATAATCTCTTTATATATTCTGGATACTAGACCTTTATCTGATATATCGTTTCTAAATATTGTCTCCCATTGTGTAGGCTGTCTTTTTACTTGTTTGACGAAGTTCTTTGATGCACAAAAGGGTCTAATTTTGAGGAGTTCCCATTTATTTATTTCTGTCTTCGATGCTCATGCTTTGGGTGTAAGATTGTCATGGTTAGGGACAGGTGTCAACTTGGCCAAGGTGTGGTACCTGTTCATCTGATTGGGCAAGCGCTGGCCTGTCTGTTGCAATGAGGACATTTCATAGGATTAGGTCATGATCAGGTCAGCTACATCCACAGCTGATTCCATTTGTAATCAGCCAAAGGGGAGTGTCTTCTGCAATTAGTGATGCTAAATCCAATCATGGGAAGCCTTTTAAGGAGGACTCAGAGGAGACAGGTTCCACTCCTGCTTTGGCTGGTGAGCCTCTCCTGTGGAGTTCGTCCAGGCCATCCATTGGAGTCATCAGCTTCGCAGCCTGCCCTGTGGATTTTGGACTCTGCATTCCTACGGTCACGTGAGACACTTTCATAAATTTTATATTTGCAAGTGTTCCCTGTTGGTTCTGTTTCTCTAGAGAACCCTAACTAATACATCTTGGTACCGGGAGTGGTTCTTAAGGAACAGAATCTTAAAAATGGGTTTTTATGAATGGTTTTCTACTCTGACTGGGCTCAGAGACACTAAGGACTCTGATTCCCGTAATCAGAATGACACTCCCAATCCATGGACTGAGTTGGCAAAGGAGATAGTCAAAATATCATCATTCGATTCTCCTAATGCTTCGCTTGTACGAAGCCAGACTCTGGGGGATAATGTTTTTGACACTTTTACAGAGTTTTGTAGAAATAAGAGTTATAGAGATGTTGGTTGGTTGTTGTTAGATACACTGTCTACATTAAAGGGTGAAAGGGATGGGCTTAAGGCTTCAAACAAGAAGCTTAAGTGCCGTCTGAGAGATGTAGAGGTTTCTATGAGTATCCTGAAGGAAAATTTTATTTCCTGTAGCCGTAGACTTGAGATCTCTGAAAATCAGACTCAGAATCTTATTGTTAGAGTAGCAACTTTACAACGTAAACTGAAATCTCAGTCTTGCATGGTGTCTGCTGTTAAAGTGAGGGCATTGATTGGAAAGGAGTGGGACCCTGAAAAATGGGATGGTGACATATGGATTGATAATGATGTTGGGGGTGAGGTTGAAACCCTAGACCATGCTGAGCCTTCTTTAGATAACCCTGTAATAGTCTGCCCTGAGGACATAGCCGCCCCACCTCCAGCCTGCCTTGAGGAATTGGCCACCCAACCTCCTCCTGAAGGGATTAGCCCTAGAGTTATTAATCCTGTTTCACCAGATGAAACTGCAAATGAAAGCCCTGAAGCAAATGGCTTGGAAGATATTTCTAATTCTTTTCATGACCCACCCCCACCACCCCTCATTTCTTCTAGACCTATAACTAGACTAAAGTCCCAACAGGCCCCTAAAGGTGAGGTACAAAGTATCACACATGAGGAGGTACGTTATACTCCAAAAGAACTGTGTGAGTTTTCCAATTTATATAGACAGAAATCAGGGGAATATGTGTGGCAATGGATTTTAAGAGTGTGGGATAATGGTGGGAGGAATATAAGGCTGGATCAGGCTGAATTTATTGATATGGGCCCACTAAGCAGAGATTCTGCATTCAATGTTATAGCTAGAGCAGTTAGAAAAGGTGTTAACAGCTTGTTTGGGTGGTTGGTTGAAACATGGATCAAAAGGTGGCCAACATTACCTGAGGTTGAAATGCCAGAACTGCCCTGGTATAATGTAGATGAGGGGATCCAGAGGCTTAGAGCGATTGGGATGTTAGAGTGGATTTATCATGCAAAGCCTGCTCTTACACCCCAGGAATGTCCAGAGGATGCACCTTTTACCAGAACAGTGAGAAATAAATTTGTGAGACTAGTACCATCATCCCTCAAGAGCTCTGTGGTTGCACTTCTCTGTAGGTCAGATATTACTGTAGGAACTGCTGTCACTGAGCTGGAATCCTTAAACACAGTGGGGATGACAGGATCCCGAGTTGGCAGAAGCCAGGTGGCAGCACTTAATCACCAAAGACAGGGTAGACGTGGGTATTATAATAGACAACAAACTCAAAGGAGGCATCAAAATTATATGACACGCAGAGATTTGTGGCATTGGCTAGTAAATCATGGGGTGCCTAGAAATACAATAGAAGGGCAGCCTACTAAATTCTTGTTGGAGCTGTATAAACAAAAGAGTTCTAGGTCAAGGGAACAGAAGTCTAACCTGAATTACAAAAACACAGAGTCACGGCCCCTTAACCAATTTCCAGACTTGAAACAGTTTACAGACCCTGAGCCCCTTGAATGAAGGGGAGGCCAGGTCCCTATGGGGAAGAAACCTGTTACACTGCCACAAATTTATACTGTTAACCTTCCTCTAAGTCTTCCCCAAGGAGACCGACGGCCTTTTACCAGGGTAACTGTGCATTGGGGAAAAGGAAATGATCAGATATTTCGGGGATTATTAGACACTGGTTCAGAAGTGACATTAATTCCAGGGGACCCAAAACGTCACTCTGGACCACCAGTCAGAGTGGGGGCTTATGGAGGCCAAGTGATCAATGGAGTTTTAGCTCAGCTCCGTCTCACAGTGGGTCCAGTGGGCCCCCGGACCCATCCTGTAGTTATTTCCCCAGTTCCGGAATGTATAATTGGCATAGACATACTGAGCAACTGGCAGAATCCCCATGTTGGTTCTCTAACTCGTGCAGTGAGGGCTATTATGGTGGGAAAGGCCAAGTGGAAGCCACTAGAACTGCCCCTACCAAGCAAAATAGTAAATCAAAAGCAATACCGTATTCCTGGAGGGATTGCAGAGATTACTGCCACTCTTAAGGACTTGAAAGATGCAGGGGTGGTGATTCCCACCACATCCCCATTCAACTCTCCTATTTGGCCTGTGCAGAAAACAGATGGGTCTTGGAGAATGACAGTGGATTATCGTAAACTCAACCAGGTGGTAACTCCAATTGCAGCTGCTGTTCCAGATGTAGTATCATTGCTTGAGCAAATCAATACATCCCCTGGTACCTGGTATGCAGCTATTGATCTGGCAAATGCTTTTTTCTCAATAGCTATTAGTAAGGACCACCAGAAACAGTTTGCTTTCAGCTGGCAAGGTCAGCAATATACTTTCACTGTCCTACCTCAGGGGTATATCAACTCTCCAGCCCTATGTCATAATCTTGTTCGCAGAGACCTTGATCGTTTCTCCCTCCCACAAGATATCACACTGGTCCATTATATTGATGATATCATGTTGATTGGACCTAGTGAGCAAGAAGTAGCAACTACTCTAGATTTACTGGTAAGGCATTTGCGTGTCAGAGGATGGGAGATAAATCCAACAAAAATACAGGGGCCTTCTACCTCAGTAAAATTTCTAGGTGTCCAGTGGTGTGGGGCATGTCGAGATATCCCTTCTAAGGTGAAGGATAAATTGCTGCATCTGGCCCCTCCCACAACCAAAAAAGAGGCACAACGCCTAGTGGGTCTTTTTGGATTTTGGCAACAACATATTCCTCATTTGGGTGTGCTACTCTGGCCCATTTATCGAGTGACCAGAAAAGCTGCTAATTTTGAGTGGGGACCTGAACAAGAGGAGACTCTGCGACAGGTCCAGGCTGCTGTGCAAGCTGCTCTGCCACTTGGGCCATATGATCCAGCAGATCCAATGGTGCTGGAAGTGCCAGTGGCAAATAGAGATGCTGTCTGGAGCCTTTGGCAGGCCCCTATAGGAGAATCACAACGCAGACCCTTAGGATTTTGGAGCAAAGCCTTACCATCTGCTGCAGATAACTACTCTCCTTTTGAGAAACAGCTTTTGGCCTGCTATTGGGCCTTAGTAGAGACTGAATGCTTAACCATGGGCCACCAAGTTACCATGAGACCTGAGTTGCCTATCATGAGTTGGGTGTTGTCTGACCCACCAAGCCATAAAGTTGGGCGCGCACAGCAGCACTCTATTGTAAAGTGGAAATGGTATATACGAGATAGAGCCAGAGCAGGTCCTGAAGGCACAAGTAAGTTACATGAAGAAGTGGCACAAATGCCCATGGTTTCCACTCCTGCTGCCACATTACCTTCTCTTTCCCAGACCAGAGCTATGGCCTCTTGGGGTGTTTCTTACAGTGAATTGACTGAGGAAGAGAAAACTCGGGCCTGGTTTACAGATGGTTCAGCACGATATGCAGGTACCACCCGAAAGTGGACAGCTGCAGCATTACAACCCCTTTCTGGGGTGTCCTTGAAAACAGTGGTGAGGGGAAATCCTCCCAGTGGGCAGAACTTCGAGCAGTGCACCTGGTTGTTCATTTTGCTTGGAAGGAAAACTGGCCAGAGGTACGTTTGTATACTGACTCATGGGCTGTTGCTAATGGTTTGGCTGGATGGTCAGGGACTTGGAAAGACCATAATTGGAAAATTGGTGACAAAGAGGTCTGGGGAAGAAGTATGTGGATAGACCTTTCTGAGTGGGCTAAAAACATGAAGATATTTGTGTCCCATGTGAATGCACACCAGAGGGTGACTTCAGCAGAGGAAGATTTTAATAATCAAGTGGATAAGATGACCCGCTCTATGGATACCAGTCAGCCTCTTTCCCCAGCAACTCCTGTTATTGCCCAATGGGCTCATGAACAAAGTGGTCATGGTGGTAGGGATGGAGGTTATGCATGGGCTCAGCAACATGGACTTCCACTCACCAAGGCTGACCTGGCTACAGCCACTGCTGAGTGCCCAATCTGCCAGCAGCAGAGACCCACACTCAGCCCCCGATATGGCACCATTCCCCGAGGTGACCAGCCAGCTACATGGTGGCAGGTTGATTACATTGGACCACTCCCTTCATGGAAGGGGCAGCGATTTGTTCTAACTGGAATAGACACATACTCTAGATATGGGTTTGCTTTCCCTGCATGCAGTGCTTCTGCCAAAACTATTATTCGTGGGCTTACAGAATGCCTTATCCATCGTCATGGTATTCCACATAGCATTGCTTCGGATCAAGGAACACACTTCACAGCAAATGAAGTGCGGGAATGGGCACATGCTCATGGAATTCTCTGGTCTTACCATGTTCCCCATCATCCAGAAGCTGCTGGATTGATAGAACGGTGGAATGGCCTTTTGAAAACTCAATTACGGTGCCAACTAGGTGGCAAAAACTTGAAAGGCTGGGGTAATGTTCTCCAGGAAGCTGTATATGCTCTGAATCAGCGTCCACTGTATGGTGCTGTTTCTCCCATAGCCAGGATCCATGGGTCCAGGAACCAAGGGGTGGAAATGGGTGTGGTGCCACTCACTATTACTCCTAGTGATCCACTAGGAAAATTTTTGCTTCCTGTCCCTGCTACCCTGAGTTCTGCTGGTCTACAGGTTTTAGTTCCAAAACGGGGTGTGCTTTCTCCAGGAGAAACAACAGTGATACCACTGAACTGGAAGTTAAGATTGCCACCTGGCCACTTTGGGCTACTTATGCCTCTGGATCAACACACCAAGAAGGGGATTACATTATTGTCTGGGGTAATTGACCCTGACTATCAGAAGGACGTAGGACTGCAACTACATAATGGAAGTAAAGAAGAGTTTTCTTGGAATATAGGAGATCCCCTGGGGCGTCTATTAGTACTACCATGCCCTGTGATTAAAATCAATGGAAAACTGCAACAACACAATCCAGGCAGGACCACTAATGGCTCTGAGACTTCAGGAATGAAGGTTTGGGTCACCCCACCAGGCAAAGAACCACGGCCAGCTGAAGTGCTTGCTGAGGGGAAAGGGAACATGGAATGGGTAGTGGAAGAAGGTAGTGATAAATATGAACTTCGACCACGTGATCAGTTACAGAAACGAGGACTGTAATGCTGTTTTGTTTGTGTTATACTATTTAAGTTGTAAGATATCAAGTTTAAGAATGAATGTTGCCCAAGGATTTGCACGCTATTCTGGAGAGATTTAATGTGTTTCCAGTTATATGCAGGACAGTTGAGTATTGTCAGGTAAAAGAAAAAATGTGTGCTTATTTGTTTTTATTTGGAAATTAAGTATGGTCTAAGGTGATATATATATATATATATATATATATATATATATATATATATGTGCCAAGTTGACAAGGGGTGGACTGTCATGGTTAGGGACAGGTGTCAACTTGGTCAAGGTGTGGTACCTGTTCATCTGATTGGGCAAGCGCTGGCCTGTCTGTTGCAATGAGGACATTTCATAGGATTAGGTCATGATCAGGTCAGCTACATCCACAGCTGATTCCATTTGTAATCAGCCAAAGGGGAGTGTCTTCTGCAATTAGTGATGCTAAATCCAATCATGGGAAGCCTTTTAAGGAGGACTCAGAGGAGACAGGTTCCATTCCTGCTTTGGCTGGTGAGCCTCTCCTGTGGAGTTCGTCCAGGCCATCCATTGGAGTCATCAGCTTCGCAGCCTGCCCTGTGGATTTTGGACTCTGCATTCCTACGGTCACGTGAGACACTTTCATAAATTTTATATTTGCAAGTGTTCCCTGTTGGTTCTGTTTCTCTAGAGAACCCTAACTAATACAAAGATCTAGGAAACCACCTCCTATATAATATTTATAAGATATTTTCCTACATTTTCTTCTAACAGTTTTATGGTCTTAGATCTAATGTTTAGATCTTTGATCCATTTTGAGTTAAATTTTTGTATAGGGTGTAAGATATGGATCCTCTTTCATTCTTTTGCATATGGATATCCAGTTCTCTAGGCACCATTTATTGAAGAGACTGTTCTGTCCCAGGTGAGTTGGCTTGACTGCCTTATCAAAGATCAAATGTCCATAGATGAGAGGGTCTATATCTGAACGCTTCATTTGATTCCATTGGTGAGTATATCTATCTTTATGCCAGTACCGTGCTGTTTTGACCACTGTAAGCTTCGTAATACACCTTAAAGTCAGCTAGCAAATTAAAGCCACAAGGAAGCAACTTTTCATACCTATTGGAATGGCTGGAAGAACAAACAAAATATAACAACCACAAGCAGACAGCACCAAGTGCTGAGAGGACGTGGGGCTCCAGCACCACCCATCGCTGGGGATGGGTGCAAATGTTCAGAAGCCTGTTTGCATTTCCTGGGCTGCTCAGACAGACACCATGAAAGGCTCGGCTCAAGCAATGGGAGTTTACTTGGTTACGGTTTGAGGCTAAAAGAAAGTCCAAATCAAGGTGTCGTCAAGGCGATGCTTTCTTCCCGGAGATTGGCATTCTGGGGCTGGCTGCAGGCCGTCCCCAGCCCTGGGCTCCTTGGCACATGGTGGTGCACACGGCAGCCTCTCCTGGCCCCTCTTCCAGGTTCTGCTGGTTTCAGCTTCTGGCCGCTGCCTATGGCTTGCTTCTCTCTGTCTGAATTTCATTCTCTCCTGAAAGACTCTGGGAATAGGGTTGAGACCCATCCTGAAGGGCGGGGCCTCCCCTTAACTGAAGGAGCCTCATCAAAAGCCCCACTTATGATGGGTTCCAACTACAGGCATGGGTTAAGCTAAGAACATGTTTTTCTGGGGTCAGACAGCTGCAAACTACCACAAAGCATCTTTGGAAAATGGTTTGGCAGTTTCTTATGAAGTCAAATATATATCTGCCATATCAGTCAGCAATCCCACACCAGGTATTTACCCAAGGGGATTGAAAACTCATATTAACACAAATATATATGTAGAGAACGGTTTTAGCAACTTAATTCACAATAGCCCCAAGTAGAAACAACCGAAACGCCCACTGAGGGGTGAGTGGTCAACAAACCGAGCTACCTCCGTACGACGGAATATCAGCAATGGAAAGGAACGCGCTGACACAGTGGCAGGGGCTGCAGTGCTGCAGGGGGATTTGGGTGATGGAACCAGTCCTCATTGTGTTGCTGTCATGTTGTTGATTGTCTTGTTGGTTACACAACTTCATGCATTCGTCAAAACTTACTGGACTGAGAGCCAAAGGGAGTGACTGTTCTGTATTTAAGTAAAAATACTAAGTCTTGGAGTCTCCAGTTAGGCAAGGCCGCCACGATGGTGCCTCCGTGTTCTTAGTGGACTCTAAGACCTGCCCGGGCCAGACTTGGCCAGGTTCTGCCCACTGAAGGTAGGGGGGTCTTCCTTCTGTTATGAGGGAAAGCAGAGAGGGGCCAGAGGGGCAGTGGATTCACTCTCAGACCCTCTGGAAGGTTCTAGACACCCAAGTGAAGGTTGTGCCGCTGGCCCTCCTTGGCCCTGATCCCCCCGGACCCTGAGCTCCTGGGGGCCGTGGAGCTGGCACTGTGGCTGTTCTAGAAGCTCTGGGGCCCCAAACAGGACCACGATGGGGACCCCGTGGGGGGAGGGCACATGGACTCACCCCCAGGACGAAGCAGGAAGCGGCCGTGGCCTGGTGCCAAGGCAAGGCAGGTTCAGGTCGGGGCGGCCGCTCTGGGGAGATGGCCCGGCGGACTGGGTGGCCCCACGGTCACAGGCCTTGGGCCAAGCCTGGCGGTCTCTATGCTGGAGGGGAATCCTGCCTATGCCACCCAGCCTTGCCCTGGGGAGTTCCCCATGTCACCTTGGAAGGTTCTGGGGCAGCTGTGGAGACGGCCCGAGGGTGGGGGCTCAGGCCTGGGTCGGAGCCAAGCAGGGCTGAGAACTCATCCAGCCCGAGGCCAGCGCCTTCCAGCTTCAGAACAGGGAGTCTTTGGGTGTTGGGGCGCCCTCACCCCCCCCACTCTGCCAACCCTGCACCCCACCCCACCATCCCCCACCCCCACCCCAGCTTCCTCAGAACTGCATGTGGAATGGGTGAATGTATTTAGAAACAGGTTTCTGTGTTGACGCAGTTTCTTCCCTGCAGCAGGAACACACCCTGTGTGGGCGACTGCTCCTGGGGGGTCTCGGGTGGGGGCCCCTCCTGGAGGGGGAGGGCTCTGCTGTGTCTCTCGGGGAGGGGCCCGGAAGCACTTCCTGGGAACACTCCTTACAAGATCCCCCTCCTCCCTTCCTGATTCCACGCAGGGTGGGGCGCAGGGGGGGGCGCAGGGGAACCCAGGACCCCCATGTCCTCTGTTCAGCTGGGGGCGTCACAGCTATCTCTCGCACCGGGGGTGGGAGGCGCGGGTCCCTGGGCAGGAGGTCCAGCTCGTGCACAGCGGCCAAGGCTCGGCTTCCCTTGGCGGCGCCCACTCAGGCCCCTCTGACCCCTCCTGGCCCCAGGGGCCTCTCTGCAGGGGGAGGGTGTGGGGCGCAGGGCAGGACGCCTTCACCCGCAGCTTCTGGGTGGAAGACCTCGGGCCGGAGACCTCGGGGTGGGGGTGGGGGGTAGACCTCGGCCTCTGACCCAGCCAAGCCTTTGGGACATTGAAGAGCAAACCCCAGAGGGCCTGGCCTCTGAGTGCGGCTTCCTTTAGAGGACAGCCCGACCGTCCTCCCGGGGACTGACCGGAGCCAGATGCAAGTGGCTGGCTGCCCCAGGGGGGCCTGGAGTTCTGGGGACAAAGCTGCTGTCCCTGCCAGCGCCACACGGAAGCGTTCACGCGCTCACAGCCGAGCTCTAGGTGGGGTTCAGGAGCTGGAGCTGCGGCCAGGAAACCTGGTTGGGGGCTGCGACGTGCCTCTTGGACTCCTGCCTGCAGGAGGAGAAGGCGGCTGGCGCCCCAGCAGCCCTCACCGCGTCTGCACGGGCCCTTCCACCCGCACCCCTCCCACTCCCTGGGGTCTGTGGGCCCCCAGCCTCTCTGTCCATGTCCGCACAGCACCAGGCCCCAACACAGCCCTCCTGCTGGCTTCTCTGGCGCCCTGGCTAGCACTTAGGGAGACAGGCATTCTACACACGTCCCCGAAAGTGTCACGGGTGAGATAAGCACTATCCCCAGCCCAGAGATGGTCAGGGAGGCAGCAGGGGCTGGAGTGACAGGGGAGGGCTGCGGGGAGCAGGGAGGGGTAGGGGTGAGAGGGGAGGGCTGCAGGGAGGCGCAGGGGTGAGAGGGGAGGGCTGCAGGGAGGGGTAGGGGTGAGAGGGGAGGACTGCAGGGAGGCGCAGGGGTGAGAGGGGAGGGCTGCAGGGAGGCGCAGGGGTGAGAGGGGAGGGCTGCAGGGAGCAGAGAGGGTTGTCCGCACAGAGGGAACTCTTTGCTTTCTTTTTGCTTTTTCCACATTTCCCAAAACCTTGTAAATCAGTGGAAGTTGAACTTACTCCTGGAGGAGACTCGCTCAGCTGCCCTGAGGTGGCAAGGGGCCCTGGCCGAGCACGGGGTGGGGTGGGGGTCCTTGTGACCACCCTTTCAGGTCCTCCTCCGACAGATGCTTCGGCAGCGTCTCCCCCTGCTAGGGCGTCTCAGGATGCAGGATACCACAGCTCCTGCCTTCTTCGGGGGCAGCAGGTGAAGGGGGCACAAGCCGGTGGTTTCTGCAGACGCCTTCCGCCAGCCGGGGTGTGGCCAGAGCTGCGGCAGCACAACGGACTGCCTCTCCCCTGTCGCTCCAGGTCTGCATTTTATTTGCCTTAAAATAATCAAATCAATATTTCAGGCAGACGGTTGGTTATTCTCAAGTCAGACATAAAACACTTTTCCTAAGTGAGCTCCTGGGTCAGGCCACTCGGCTATCCGTGGTTGAAATGTGTGTGTGGGGGGGCCCGAGGGGCACCGGGAGGGGCTGTGAGCTGCCACCTGACGTGCTGTGTGTCTGCCCCGCCTCCGCCTCTTCCCTCTGCCCCCCAACTCTGAGATGGAGGGACTTCCCACAGGCACCCCTGACCTTTCCATACTGTGGGGCACAGACCCAGCTGTTGTGAGCACACGGCCCTTCCCGCTGGTGTGAATGCACATGCAGCTCAGGGCACTCCCTGCAGGGCAGGGGGGTGAGGGCAGGGGTCCCTGCATGGGATCAGGACAGGTGGGGGGCAGAAGTGGACAGAGCCGGGGAGGCTCCAGGTCAGTGTGGGGGAGTCAGTCCAGTCCTGGCTGGGGGGCCGGGGACCCGGGAGAGAGGCAGAACTGGGGGGCTGACGACCTGGGAGAGAGGCAGAACCGGGGGGCTGACGACCTGGGAGAGAGGCAGAACTGGGGGACTTGGAGTCTCCTGGGACACCCCAAACTCCCCATACCCATCCGCCCCTCCCCCACAGAGGCAGCCACTCCTATGAGTATCGTGCTTATAAGTCCTGTGCATGGTTTTATACTTTTAATAAGACGCATTATCCATAAAGAGCATGTAGATTTTGCGTTTTTCTAAGATTTATACGTAAATGATAACATGTTGCACATATCTTACAACTAGCTTATTTTGCTCATGCACGTGTTGCATCTCTGAGATGGGCCATTTATAGCCCCAGTTTATTTTCAGGGCCATACAGCAGTCCTGAGAGCACCATGCTGATGGTTAATTCTCACGTCTCTTGCTGTGGTACGGGTGGGTTAGTTCTGCTTTCTCACCACTCAGGACCAGGCTTGTTCAAAACGAAGAGTGTAATTGGGGGTGTGTGGTTATGATAAAACACGTGCGCCCTCAACGCTGCTGTCACACTGCCCCGCCGTGGGCCAGGCCTTGGCAGACACCTGTGGGTTCCTCGGCTGTCTGCTCTCGTCGCAACGGCGTGTCCGGGCTCTGCTTGCCTTGTGCCGTCAGGGCTGGAGGGACGTGGAGGCCCAGTGGCCTGGGGCTGGGTGACAGCCATCACGACGGCAGCTACAACGTCCACGGCACTCGCTAGCGTGCCACCCCCGACAGTTTGGTTGGGATGCCCTGATTTAGTACGTGGACACAGCGGGCATCTCTCTCATGAGTTGTCCCCGTCAAGGGTTGCCCAGGTCCTGTTCTTTGTTCAGCCTCCCCAGGAGAGCCTCCAACGCGACACAGACCCTGCACTCCCGTCCTTACATCAATGCTCTAATGTATTATTGCATATTAGAAAACCTACTGAATTTTTATTAAGACTTAGTAAAGCATCTCTTTATTGAGTTATTGCTTTAATCTCTTGGGTTTTCAAGATTTACAATCTGACAATATTAAACCCAGCCTCTCTACCACCTGCTCTCCTTTCCCGCCTTTGGCGAGTGTTGGCAGCCACTGCCAGGACAACGTGAGATGACAGCGGTGACGCAGGGTGTCCTGTGCCTCCTGACCTTCACGGAGTCCTACAGCCCCAACCTCCTCTCCTGCCTCCCCTCCCTCCATCCGCGGGGGCAGGAACCCTGGATGCTGGCAAAGCTGTCGGCAAAATGGAAGCTTGAGGTTGAGAGTGCAGAGAAAACGGGTAACCACCGAGGCTTGCATTTTGGTTGGTGATCAAGGGCCGAAGGGATAAATAATCATTGCTAAAAACAGCCTGCAAGCATTGAACTCTCAGCCGCCTCTGCGTTAAACTCCTGACTTCTCTCTCCTGTGAGGCAAGTCAGGATTAGCTGCTTCAGGATGCAAAAAATGAATTCACCGTACAAGTCCTTGTGGTTCATTCATCCAGCACTGCTTTACACTCCTTGTGTGTCAAGCCCCCGAGACGCAGCCGAGACAGTTTTTCCAGTGGCGAATGGTTCAGAGGTGGAGACAGACCGGGGGCAGGGAATGGGATGGATATGATTTTGGGATAGGCACTGAGAGGCCCTCCCATTTCATTTGAGCCTTCCCCCTAGGATTGGGGGATTCCACTGACTCCAGTGTACAAAGAACCAAATGCTCAATTTTGAGAACAAAATACAATTCTGAGATCCACAGCAGATTGAAGTCTGTACACCAAGGCTCTTGATTTAGAAGACTTGGGTAATTTGAAGCTCAAAAGGCTGAGCCCAGAAGGATTTTGAGTCTAAAGTATATATGCAAACCAGGGATGGCAAAGAGCTCAGAGAAAGCTCAGGCTGCATCAGTGAAAGTTGCCTGGGAGGGAAGGTTGCAGAAAGGGGGAGACCAGACCCAGTCCCTAGGCAGGGGCCTGGGGGCTTGCAGAGTGAGGCCAGTACCCTCTTCCATGGCAAGATCCGGGGAATATCAGAGCAGCAAAGGGGGACTTATGACTGTTTCTTACTCTGAATGCAGGAAAGCATCACCTTGTGGAGGTCCCCGGACCCCCGTGGCCTGGGACGGTGATGCAGAAATGCGTTTGAAGCTTGTGGAGGCTGCACGTCTCCAAGGGACCCCTGCATCTCCCGTGGCCTCAGGGAGTAGAGCCAGGAAGGCTTCCTGGTGGGCAGAGTGGAGCTGGGCAGCCTCCCGCAGGGCCCCTGTGCTGGCACCTACCATCTGCACCTCCAGACTCACTCTCCACCTTTCTCTGCCCTGCTCTGTGCCCTAGGAGGCAGCACTCGGGCACCCCCTCGCCTCTGGCTTTCAGTTGGTTTGGAGAGTGAATGGCCTGGCTGAGACTGGGGGGTGGAGAGTGGATGCTTCTCCCCCATGCCCCGGGGGTCTGTGTGGGGCTGCCAGCCTCTGCTGAGTGCCACACTCCTACAGCTCCAGCTCTCTCTCCGGGGGTTGGTGCCCACCCCAACACACCCTCGCCTCTCCTTGGGCACCCTGGGTGCATCGGCTGTCTGGTCAGTACCCTCGCGCGGTGCACAGGGTCTGCCTAGGTGCCCTGCCGGGTGCTGGGAGGGAGCTCTGTGTACCCAGTTCTTGCCTCTCCTGCAGGGGCGCTCCCGACCAGTGCAGACGCGGGCTTGCCCTTACCTGTGGGGAGCAGCATAGGGGGGCACAGGGCCCACGAGGTGGGTGGGAGGGGTCCTCTGTGGGTGGCATGGGCAGCAGGTTGGGGGGCACTTTCCAGCTGCCTGGGGGCTTTCGCCGTCTTGGGCATTTCACACGGACCGCTAGCCCTCACCTGGAGCTGCTTCATCTTTTCTTGGCAAAATGTGAAGTTAGGCCCTGAATGGTTTCCCGAGCATCCCACTGAGTTGCCACCCACCCCACAGCTGCTCGTCCAGCCCCGTCCGGTCCCGCCCCCACCCTGACCCGGACCTCGGGGCTCTGCCGTCTCCTGGTGACCCGTGAAGGGGCTCCCACAGCTGGGGGCTTCCGAGACCCTCTGCGGGCTCTCAAGTGGCGCCGTATCCCCTGACCTGCCCCGCTGCGTGTGCGGACACGGCTCCTTGCTGATCCCTGCGGGCTCCCACCCGACACCCTCTGCCCGACGCCCCCGGCCTGACACCCCCCGCCCGGAAGGACTGAGGGAGATGGCGTGGGGCCCGGGGCTGGCCCCAGAGCGGGACCACCAGCCCCCAGCCCACGGGCTCCCAGGGCTGTTGCACCCTGACCCTGGGCATCTCATGTTCCCCTTGCAGGAAAACCGGATGGGGGTCCCCAGTAACAACTGAGACCACTTTCCCCCTGACCTGTTGGGACATGGGGAGGATGGAGCACCGTGGTATCCCAGCCCTGAGCTGGGAGCCGCAGGGTCACGGCCCTGTAACCCTGTCGGCTTGGGGAGGAGCCGTGGGGGGAGGGGCCGTGGGGAGGGGCTGTGTGGGGAGGGTGTGGGGAGGGGTGTGGGGAGGGGCTGTGGGGAGGGGCAGTGGGGCCGGGCCGTGGCTGAAGCCATCCCAACACCTGAAACTAGACGCTCCCTGACGCCCAGCGGTCCTGGCAGGTCGTGGCAGGCCGGACGTGGTCTGGACTCCTGCGTGACTTTCCAGAATATCACTCAAACCCTGCTGGGACGGGCTCTGCAGACACAGGATGGTCTGTTTGTGTTTAGACCAACTGGGCCAAGGTGCGGGAACACTTGGGGAGTGTGAAAAAGTGGGGGCCGTGCAGGCCCGTTCCCACCTGCTGTGGCAGAGGCAGCCCCTTTGTCCTGTGCATGGCAGGCTGCCCCCCATCCCCATGCCCAGAGTAGGGATCCCCAGACCGAGCAGGGGGAGGGATGCAAGGAACTGGGTGTCGAGGCCTCGCTCCCTGGAGATGTGGCATGGGTGGGACCAGCTCAGGACTTCCTGCATGGCGGGCTCAGCTCGCGACTGAGAGTCCTGTCTGGAAGGATGAAGGACGGCCCAGCTGCCTTCCCCAGTAACCCCCGGCCACCCGTGCGTCCTGAGGGAATGTGTGAAGATGCCACGCTGAGCAAATTCTCTGTTCCTCCACTCAAGGAGAGCGACATTTCCTGTCTGCTTCAGGGTCAGGCCTTTTCTACGTATTTAAGGGGCGCGGATTGCAACGTCGCCCCGATACGGCTTCTAGAACTGCCTGAGAGTGCCCGATTCCAAAATCGGCCTTTCTACAGAACTGGGCAACTCATCAAAGCCCCCGACTGTGTGAGAGGCATGCGTCGTTTAGCTATTAATCGGTTTCCGTGATAATTTTCTGCCATCTCTAGAATAGAATTTCTTCTTTCAGGAGCACATTTTGGCATTTTTAAAAAAGTGGACTTCGAATGACCAGAAAGCTTGAGACTCGTGACCCGCTGTGGCTGCCGATGACCCGCCAGCTCCCGGGATGCTGCTTTCTCCTGAGTCACCGTGGAGGCACCGGGGCAGGTGAGATGCTCGCGCTGTCCCTGCCACGGCTGGCGCAGGGAACTGGGCCTCAGGGTCGCACAGCAGGGAATGGGGTCTCTGAGGGGCATTCTACCCCAGCGCGTGCCCCCGGCATGGACCTGAGGTTCAAAACTGAGGCAAACATGGAATGAAGACGTAGCTATTCTCTAATACTCTACAGAGGCCTAGAAGCTAAAGCACGAACAAATCCCACTGTTTGATGTTGTTTTCTGATTCCCAGTAACATTCCATATTACTTTTTGCCCTAGAATTTCTGCAGAGAAAGTTTGTATCAAAAGAAGCATCACATATTAGATTTTCTTGAAATTCTTTAGATTCAAGTAGCTCTAATTGGTTGTGTCTCATCAGCTGGTGCGATGGGAACGGGAGGCTCGAGGCCGGGCACCGCCTGGGACGTAGGCCCTGTGCCGAGGTGGCCTGGTGGGGAGGGGAGGCCACGTCCTGGCTGCCCCGAGTTTGCTCCTGGGCAGGTGGGCATGCCGGCTTGCTGTTGCTTCATCTTGGCCGCCCGGCAGGGCACCTGTTACAGGTGCAGTGGGGGTCGTGCTGCCATCTCAGCAGGTGAACCCCTGAGGCAGGTACCACCTAGGACACCGTCCACCCCTGAGGCCTCTCCCTGCCTGTCCCTGGCTTAGGCCTGGAAGGCCATGCCATGCAGCCCGCGTCCTCGCTGCCCTGGGCTGGAAGCAGAGGGAGGGGAGTGATGTCAGGGCTCTTTCTTGTAGCCGCATGTGGACCCCACCCTTACCCAGGGACTGTGCTCCTCTCTGGGCCTCTCTTCCGGAACGACCCCTGGGCCCACTGTCCACCTCAGTTCCCCATGCGTTCCCGCCGCCCCCTTTCCTTCTCCCGACAGGTACCTGCAGGTACTGCAAGCTGTGCCAGGCAACGTGCCTGCCGGGAAGCATCCCTGCCATCCCCAGTGTGGGCTGGGGCAGAGGTGTCAGGGCCCCGCCTGTGTCCACGTCCTGTGGCTGCCGCTGTCACCGCAGCCTCGCACCGCCGGGGCCTCGGGTCCCCCACTCAGCGGGAGGCCTTGCCGTCTGTCCATCCCCGCATGCTGTGCACAGGCCACACTCCTTCCGCAGCCCTGAGCCGCGCCCAAGGAAGGCTGGAGGGGAACGTGGAGACGGCCTGAGCTCATTCACATCCTCCTTTCCCCTCGCCTCCCTGGAAGAGAAACACCTGAGCCTGCAAGTGTCCATCTGTCTGTCCTGTGGGGGACAGGGACACCCGGGGCCTCCTGCAAGGATTCCTGCTTCTGCATCATGATGTTCAAAGAAACGTGGAGAAACATGTGGACAAGCCAGACCAGGGGAGGCTGCTGGGGGCGCGCCACGTCTCCGGGTTTTCCCAGCCCTTCCTCTTGCCGTGCTGGGTTCAGCCGTGTGGCCGGACACGCTGGCTCCTGTTGGAGTTTGAAGCCGCGAGCCCTCTCCTCCGCCGGCTGACGGGACAGCAGCAAATGATGAGGATGGGAGCACCCCTGGGGGTCCCCGGCTCACAGGGTGGAGCCCCGTCTCCCGGCGATCGGCACCCCAGCTTCCTGGTCTGTCTCAAGCGTCTAATACTGCTGTCAGGAAATTCCGTTTGCTTTCATCTGTCTGCATAAATAATTTAATTGAAATGACTTTCATCACGGAGCCCTGCCTGCCACGGTGAAATTTACAAAGATTAATCTCCCCCGTAGAATACTGATCAGCATGGCAGAATGTTCTTTTAGACTGAGCAGTGACAGAGCTTGATAGGAAAAAATAAAACCGGGTGAACACAGCCGAGTGGCCTCAGATAGATCCCAGCGCCCGGGGTCCGGCCTGGCACCCTTCCAGAACGGCTGGAGGGGAAAGCGGAGTGGAGCGACTGTGTCAGTCTCCTGCTGCCATAGCAAATTGCCACAAATCTAGCGGCTAAAAGAATACAGATTTATTACCTTGTGGCACAGAGCTCACAGCTGGAAATGGGTGTCCTGGGCTGAAGCCGGGCGCGGGGCACTGCCTCTCCTCCGCTTTCCTGCACCCGGAGGCCACCGCGCCCGGCCCAAGGCCCCTTCCTCCGTCTTCGGAGCCAGCGGCGCCGCGTCTTCAAAGCTCCCTCGGCCCCGACCCCCTGGAAGGGAATTCATCCCCGATGTTTAAGGCAACCCTGAAGAGACAGAGGCTGCCTGGTAGGCCCCCTGATCCCCCATCTTGAGACCCTCAATCTCATCCCACCTCCTGCAGGTTCCGGAGGTCAGGACGCCAGCTCCCGTCCTCAGCCTGCTGCAGGGCGAGCCCCCGAATCCGGGAACATAGGTCCTGCCAGGCAAAGGGGCCCCGCTGGCGGGCAGCGAGGTGGAGGCCCCGGGAAGGAGGCCACTGGGGCCTCTCCTTGAAGAGGCCATTTCCGTTTCCTCGGCTGCGTAAGGCGACACCAGGAAACGGGGTGCTTTAAACATTGGGGTGCCGTAAACATTGGGAATGCATTTACTCACGCGTTGAGGCTGAGAAAAAGTCCAAATCGAAGTGCCGTCGAGGGGATGCTTTCCCCCAGCAGCTGGCTGTCGGTGTCCAGTGCCCCTGGCAGCGTCTCCCGGTCCCTTCTCTCCCAGGTTCCGTTGATGCTCCTTCTAGCCGCCTCGGTTTCCCTTCTGCGTTTCATGCTGCTTATGAAGGACCCTCGCGATAGGCTGACGTCCCGTCGGGATGGGGCTGGACCACTCCTTCACCGAAGTCACCACCACAAGGTCCCGCTACAAGGGCCGCAGCCGCGCGGTGGGTTACGGCTCAGAGCGTGTTCTCCTGGGGTCCGAACCACCACGATGCCCACGCAGCCGAAGCTCTTCTGTCTAAGGGATTTCCCTGCAAAGCATCGATGGGTTGGGTTGTGGGGGAGGTGGGGCGGCGCTGCGCGGCGGGAGGTCCGGGTCGCGGGGCTGGCTCACCTCCGCTTGCCGGCCGGCCGGCCTCTGAGCCCTGTGCTCCTTCAGTGACAGCACGCAGCAGGCAGGACAGAGGCAAGGGGGCAGGCGGGCGAAGGGCTGGTGCTGCCCACACGCGCAAAGAGGACGGACCAGGAAGCTTGCATTTAGGAACGGGGTGCTCGCGTCAGAGGCCCGCTGGGTGAATCCCTCAGGCCGGCTGCTCAGAGGCATCTTCTCTTTTAGCCCTTTTAGTGGCAACGGCTTTTGGTTGAAAATGGGGAGCCTCCAGTGAGGGGGTCCGGGGGCTTGCAGCCACTGCTGGAAGGCTGAGTCCTGGCCTCTGAGAGCACATGAGGCCATGGGGTGGGCACAGCGGGTTTTCGGGGCTGGGCCCTGGGTGCGTTTCATTCAAAGTGTAACCTGGGGGTTGTCCTCCTCTTTATCTGCCTGGTAGGGAGAAAGCTGCTCATTGCAAAGCTCTGCGTCGTTTATCTGCTCATGGCAGATATTTTTTGAGGTTTTGGAAGTACAGACAGCTGCACCCCTGAATTGGTTCTGCCACTGTGATGGGTGTGTAAGTGTTTTCACGCATGGGCTGTCGTGGGTTGGATTGTGACCTTATTTGGAAATAGGGTCATTGAAGACGCAATAAGGAGCGGGGTGGCCTGACCCAATACTACTGGGGCCCTTAGAAGATGGAGCTTGGGGCACAGGCACAGCAGACACAGCCAGAGGCAGCGGGAGCGGACGTGCTCCCAGGGGCACCTGGAGCCCTGGGGCTGAAGGGGCAGAGCTGGGAGAGAGCACGCTGGTGTTGTCCGAAGCCACCCAGTTTGTGGTGCTTTGTCACAGCCCCCGGGGAGCTCCCCTGCGGGGGCCTGTGCATTCATAGGGGCTCCCCTGTGCTCCAGTCTCTGTCCCGAGGAGAAGGGAAGGGCGTGCTCTTACCTCGGCTTTCTTTACCCTGTCTCTCCAGCAAGCCTCGCTGGGCTGCTGGGCCTGCAGGCTGGCGGAGGGAGACCCGGCTCCACACTGAGGACAGGTGGCCTCAGATGTGCTGCCCTGGCCAGGACCCCCCCATGACACACTTGGCCACCCCCCCACCTCGCTCCTGGGGCGCACCCAGTTCTTCCCTCCGCCTGAGGCCACCCCCTCCACTCCTTGCCTGGCTGCTCCGATGCGCCCGTGGGGTCTGGGCTCAGGTGCTTCTCTCCGGGAGCAGATCCGACTTGGCTCCTCCCCCGAGTCAGGCGGCGTGGAGCGGGCGGTGGGCCCCGGGGAGAAGGCGCTCGGTGGCCGCACTCGGGCGCACTGGGGGCCTCTGTGGCCCCCTTCCTCCCCCGGCTCCTTCTCCCCTTCGCCTCTCCTCCACTTGCCTGCCCCCCCGGCCACTGAGCCAGGTGCTGGCGCGATCCCGAGGCGCCTTCACCAGCGCAGGGCAGACGTCACTGCCCCGGCCAGCGGCTTGTCACGGAGCAGGCAGGAAGGCCACGCGTCCGTGTTCCTACAGAAAACACCTCCATTCAGCAGAGTCCAGCCTTGTCAGCAGGGTTCGTGTGGGAGCAGAAGCAGATTTCTAGCCCTGCTTCCACCAGGCACAACCCATCATTTGGCGATGGCTCCTGGTCTCCGCCTGGTCTCCGCCTGGTCTCCCACCTGGTCTCCGCCTGGTCTCCGCCTGGTCTCCACCTGGTCTCCCACCTGGTCTCCCACCTGGTCTCCGCCTGGTCTCCCACCTGGTCTCCGCCTGGTCTCCCACCTGGTCTCCCACCTGGTCTCCCACCTGGTCTCCGCCTGGTCTCCGCCTGGTCTCCCACCTGGTCTCCCACCTGGTCTCCCACCTGGTCTCCGCCTGGTCTCCCACCTGGTCTCCCACCTGGTCTCCGCCTGGTCTCCCACCTGGTCTCCGCCTGGTCTCCGCCTGGTCTCCCACCTGGTCTCCCATCTGGGATCCGCCTGGTCTCCCACCTGGTCTCCGCCTGGTCTCCCACCTGGTCTCCCACCTGGTCTCCGCCTGGTCTCCGCCTGGTCTCCGCCTGGTCTCCCACCTGGTCTCCCACCTGGTCTCCGCCTGGTCTCCGCCTGGTCTCCCACCTGGTCTCCCACCTGGTCTCCGCCTGGTCTCCCACCTGGTCTCCGCCTGGTCTCCCACCTGGTCTCCGCCTGGTCTCCGCCTGGTCTCCCACCTGGTCTCCCATCTGGGATCCGCCTGGTCTCCCACCTGGTCTCCGCCTGGTCTCCCACCTGGTCTCCGCCTGGTCTCCCACCTGGTCTCCGCCTGGTCTCCCACCTGGTCTCCCAAGTGGGATCCGCCTGGTCTCCCACCTGGTCTCCGCCTGGTCTCCCACCTGGTCTCCCACCTGGTCTCCGCCTGGTCTCCACCTGGTCTCCACCTGGTCTCCCACGTGGGATCCGCCTGGTCTCCCACCTGGTCTCCGCCTGGTCTCCCACCTGGGATCTGCCTGGTCGCTCACCTGCCGGCTCCTGCAGGCACGCATGCACTGCACCCACACACCCGCACAAACACACCTGTGCAGACACGAAGCACACTCATGCAGATGAAAACACACTCACACAAACCACAGTCATGTAGACACAAACACTCATACAGATGGAATCACACTCATACACACACTCACACATCCATACAAACATGCAGACACATAACGCATTCATGCAGATGAAAACACACTCATACACACACTCATACAGGCAAGTACACTCATGCTTAGACATTCTGACAGACGTGCCTGCACACGCCCCCACACCCACACACACACTCCACACCCACACATGCCCTCTGTAAGCCTCCTCCATCTGAGTTACCCCGTGAAGTCTTGCCCAGGTGAGAAACTCACTTTTAAGGGTGAATCCTCTGGGATTCAGGGTCATGAGCTATTGCAGCTCGGCCCCTTTTATCCTGCGAGGCCCCACTGCCTTCCCCACGTCTCCACCACACCTCGTGGGCACCCCCGGCACCCCGGCATGGCTCTCGGAAGGAGGGTGCCCTGTGGAGGTTGGGGGCTGTCATGGAGATGGGGGGCTCTCATGGAGGTGGGACTGTCATGGAGGTGGGGCTGTCATGGAGGTGGGACTGTCATGGAGGTGGGGCTGTCATGGAGGTGGGACTGTCATGGAGGTGGGGCTGTCATGGAGGTGGGGGGCTGTCATGGAGGTGGAGGTGGGGGCTGTCATGGAGGTGGGGCTGTCATGGAGGTGGGACTGTCATGGAGGTGGAGGTGGGGGCTGTCATGGAGGTGGGACTGTCATGGAGGTGGGGCTGTCATGGAGGTGGGGGGCTCTC
The DNA here is from genome assembly GCF_023851605.1 of Tamandua tetradactyla. Classification (NCBI taxonomy): domain Eukaryota; kingdom Metazoa; phylum Chordata; class Mammalia; order Pilosa; family Myrmecophagidae; genus Tamandua; species Tamandua tetradactyla. Next base: position 94,377,718 of record NC_135339.1, on the reverse strand, counting down.
ATGGAGGTGGAGGACTGTCATGGAGGTGGGGGGCTGTCATGGAGGTGGGGGCTGTCATGGAGGTGGAGGTGGGGGCTGTCATGGAGGTGGGACTGTCATGGAGGTGGGGCTGTCATGGAGGTGGGGCTGTCATGGAGGTGGGACTGTCATGGAGGTGGGGGGCTGTCATGGAGGTGGAAGTGGGGGCTGTCATGGAGGTGGGACTGTCATGGAGGTGGGACTGTCATGGAGGTGGGGCTGTCATGGAGGTGGGACTGTCATGGAGGTGGGGCTGTCATGGAGGTGGGACTGTCATGGAGGTGGGACTGTCATGGAGGTGGGGCTGTCATGGAGGTGGGGGGCTGTCATGGAGGTGGAGGTGGGGGCTGTCATGGAGGTGGGACTGTCATGGAGGTGGGGCTGTCATGGAGGTGGGGGGCTGTCATGGAGGTGGGGGGCTGTCATGGAGGTGGGACTGTCATGGAGGTGGGACTGTCATGGAGGTGGGACTGTCATGGAGGTGGGACTGTCATGGAGGTGGGGGGCTGTCATGGAGGTGGAGGTGGGGGCTGTCATGGAGGTGGGGCTGTCATGGAGGTGGGACTGTCATGGAGGTGGAGGTGGGGGCTGTCATGGAGGTGGGACTGTCATGGAGGTGGGGCTGTCATGGAGGTGGGGCTGTCATGGAGGTGGGACTGTCATGGAGGTGGGGGGCTGTCATGGAGGTGGAAGTGGGGGCTGTCATGGAGGTGGGACTGTCATGGAGGTGGGACTGTCATGGAGGTGGGGCTGTCATGGAGGTGGGACTGTCATGGAGGTGGGGCTGTCATGGAGGTGGGGGGCTCTCATGGAGGTGGGGCTGTCATGGAGGTGGGGGGCTGTCATGGAGGTGGGGCTGTCATGGAGGTGGGGGGCTGTCATGGAGGTTGGGGCTCTCATGGAGGTGGGGCTGTCATGGAGGTGGGGGGCTGTCATGGAGGTGGGGCTGTCATGGAGGTGGGGACTGTCATGGAGGTGGGGGGCTCTCATGGAGGTGGGGGGCTGTCATGGAGGTGGGGCTGTCATGGAGGTTGGGGCTCTCATGCCTGGGTCTGGTCTGGGAGCAGCGGGGAGGATGTGGGGTGAGGAGTGGGTTTCCGACACTCGCTGTCTGAGTCCTAAGGCGCCACGCTCTGTGCGGTGACTTGATGATTACAGGGTGTTATTTCGCAGGGAGAGCAACAGAGCAGGGCGGGGTGCGCCTGCAGGTCCAGGGACCCTCTGCTGCTGTGAGATGGGGTACCTGCGCCGTGCTGGGAGCATTCAGGCCCAGGCTGGAGGGCGCTGCCCCCGCGAAGGCGCCGCCCGGGGCTCTGGAAACATCTGGGCGTCATTTCTGCCGTGGGCGCCTTGGCTCCGGCGGGGCTGGGCGGCCTGGTCATGACTATTGGTGACCATTGCATGCCGATAATAGGAAGGGCCTGGGGACGCGCCGGCCAGGGCCCCGGAAGGAAGGACTTGTCGCCAGCTGCGGGGATGCCGGGGGAGACGGGTGACACCTGGCCACCGGGTGGCTGCCTCACTGATGCCCCCCACGCCTGGCTGGAGTATGGGTCCTCATGGCCACTAGCCCAGGGTTCCCTCATGGCAACATCACAGCCCCCCTTCCCCTCACCACCCTCCCCCCTGACCTAGGGCTCCTTAAGTTGCCTCCTGGGCCCCAGAGCCTGCCCCCCCCCCCCCCGCCCCCTGGGGTGCAGACCACAGCACAGCGCAGCATTACTAGTGGTGGGAACAGGGGCCTGTGGGGCAGCTCTGGGCACGTGGCCCGTCTCCCACCTGTGACCCCGTTAACCACACCAGCCCGAGGCCTCAGCCCCTCCCCATTCTGGATGATGGAAGGCAGCTGAGAACATTCCAAGGCCCTGGGGGATGAGACGGGGTCCCTGACGCCAAGGATCTTGGCTTTGGGCCACCTCAGCAGCCTGACCCCCTCCCCAGGCGGCCCCGCCTTTCTGCAGCCCCCACTGGGCACCTCACCCACCCTGGACAGTGACTCAGGACCACCCCTCTCCCGCCACGGCCCCTCGTGGCCCATCTGCACCACGATGACCACCATGCCTGCGTGGACACATCTCTGGCTGGTTCCCTGCCCCTCCTCCTCCCGCCCCCCCAGCCCTGGCACCCCCCATCCCAGCCTCCCCTCCCCACCCTGGTTCCCCCCCATCCCAGCTTCCCCTCCCCAACCTGGTTCCCCCCCACCCAGCCTCCCCTCCCCACCCTCATTTCCCCCCATCCCAGCCTCCCCTCCCCAACCTAGACACCCCATCCCAGCCTCCCCTCCCCAGCCTCGTCCCTCCCCAGCCTGGTCCCCCTAACCCAGCCTCCCCTCCCCACCCTGTCCCCCCCCATCCCAGCCTCCCCTCCCTACCCTGTTTCCTCCATCCCAGCCTCCCTTCCCCAGCCTGGTCCCCCCCTATCCCAGTCTCCCCTCCCCCTGGTCCCCCTATCCCAGCCTCCCCTCTCTAGCCTCGCCCACCCCATCTCAGGCTCCCACCCTGCAGGCTCACCCCAGAAAGGGTGTGTGTGCGTGTGTGTGTTTGTGCAAATCCTGCTGAAGCCTAGGGATCTTCTTCACATTTATTCCTTCTAAAACTATTTATTCCTTCAAGCCTAGAGCGTAGAGAAAGTACACATAATGTGTCCATTCAACTTAAAGAAAATGATAAAACAATTCCCTTGTACCCACCGTTCAGCTTGAGAAGCAGAACGCTGCCAGGACCCAGGGGCTCTGAGTGTTCCCCTCCCCATCTGCAGCTGCCTCCTCCCCTGTTACCCACTCCCCTAAACGTCCTGATGATTACTCCTTGGTTTTCTGTGGGGTGATTGCATGCACAGGCAAACAGCAGGCAGCTCTGTCTGGTTCCTCACTGGCCTCTGCAAGCATGAAGTATTTCCTTTATCGGCTAGCATTAGGTTTTGGGGTTCCACCCGAGTTGGGGGCGCTGTGCTTGCTGCACCCACACTGCACAGCCTTCCCTGCACCACAACTGCCCTTTGACCTCGGTGGGTGTCCAGGTGTTGCCAGTTTTTGCAACAACACTGTTGTGGGCAATTGTGCGAGGTGCTGCTCACAGGTTTCTCCCCTCCAGGGGCCGGCCGCGGCCCACCTGTGCCTGTTGTAAATAAAGTTTTATTGGAACACCTCATGCCCATTTGCTTACCTGCTGTCTCATGCTGCAATGTTGAGTCCTTGCGATGGAGCCTGCACAGCCTGCGAAGCGTGAGATACCTACTGCCTGGTCCTTACAGGGTGGGGGCTGCCCCCGAGCTGGGGTGCCACACTGACCTAGGAGGAGATGCGGGGACAGCACCAGGGCACACTCGCTTTAGAAGGTTTTCCAGGCAGGCGGTCCCATCCCACCATATCCCCGCCCACATTCACAGTGTGTAGGCTCTTTAATTTTTGCCAACCCAGTGATGTGGTTTTAATTTCATTTCCCTGGTTAGTCCTGAGGTCGAGCAGCACTTCACAGCTTCCTTCTTTCCCCCTGGCTCAAAGCCCCTTCAAATCTTTTGCCATTTTCCTTTTGAAGTTGCTTTTGTCTTACTGATTTGTGTGTTCTTTATTCTGAATACTAATCGTTCGCTAGTTCTATAATCTTTTCTTTAAATTTCCAAATTATTCTGAAGTTCAGATCCCTGTAATGCCATGTCTAGATGAAGTAGGTGAGTACGTGTATGTACGTGGACCTGTGGTTAAGTGTTTGTATGTTTGCACACGTGTGCAGACAGGAGATATTCTATTTGGTGTGTATCAGAATAATACCCCAAATAGAAAAGTATAAATGATAAATAAAAATAATAAAGACCCAGGAAGCAATGGTACAGAGAAACATCATCTGGGGGAAAGTATGGCTGTAGATAAACAGGACTTGGGGGTCCTTTGAAGTTTGTAAAAAGGAGCTTCCTGGGGGCCCAAATGACAAAGGCAACATGATCAGCTACCTGTTTAATCTGTTTATAAAGAAAGAACAGAGCTCATGTTATGTCATTTTAGCTTTGAAAGAAATGTCAGCATGCGGGCAAGCGAGAAGCAGGGTGGCTCTCTCAGGGACATCTAAATGGTAAAGATAATCACGAACTCCAGAAAGAACTTCTCTCTGTTTAGTTTTCTTAAAAGCTGAAACGTGCAAACACCGTTTTGAACCGATTCTAGAGGCAGAAAACTGGGACATCCCCATGTCTCTGTTCTCGCATTCTGTCCAAACGCTGCCCCCCAGCATGCCATGTGCCTTCTCAGAGATACTGCCACACTTTGTGCTCTCACCCGTGGGGGTAATTCCTCTGGAGCAGGAATCGTGGGTCAATTAGAGCACGAAGGCGCTTTCGTTGTTCTTTTCTGTCTCAAAGTCACTTTTGTTTTTAAGTCACAGCTGCCATAGGGAAGGCTCGGAGGACAGCGTCCAGGGGACTGTGGCACTTTAACGAAATAAATAGCAGCACTTGCACCTTGGAGCTGGTCCCAGGACATGATAGAGGGGGATGCGGGCAGTGCGAGGGGAAGGGAGGGGGTTGGTAAGGGGCTGGCGCAGCAGGTGTCCAAGGTGGGCCACAGGGCTCAACCCTCCTGCACCCTCTCTCCAGGGCTGAGGTTCAAATGGCCATCAGGAACCTGTTCCCGGGACGGGACGGAGCTTCTGAAGCTCAGCAGGGATTCCTTCAGTGGCCATTCGCCCTGCTCTGTGCTCATTCCCTCTGGAAGGTGAATGCTAGGTCTTGATGCGGGACAAGCTCTCCCCGGCATCCCCGCCGGCCAAGGGGGAGGCCCACCGGCTGTGGGAGGGCGCCAGACCCCCACCGGGCCCACGGCCCCCGGTCACTCACCTGCCACCCCGGGCACTGCCCTGGGATGTGAGCAGACTCCCGGAGAACCGTCCCTGGTAGCTGATGGTTCTGAGGCTTTAAGGATTTGGCAGTTAAAATACTGAAAGATAAAGCAAGAAATTGCCACCTTAGCAAAAAACCCAGCGCTGTCCTACGTTAGTATGAAACCCACTGTTTGGCATTTCAGCATTTCTAACTCATTCTTATTAAGCAAACAAAAGAAGAAAACCCAGAGTGAGGCTGAAAATGCAAGCTCCATGCGTCCTCTGAGCCAGGGGAACCAGAATCAACAGGAAATGCAGACGCTGTAGTTTTCAGCCACTGGTCGGCACTGTGGGTGGGGGGAGTCTTGGGGGGGAGTCTTGGGGTGGGGGGAGTCTTGGGAGTCCCGGGCTCATGGCACTGTGGGTGGGGGGGAGTCTTGGGGTGGGGGGAATCTTGTGGGGGGGAGTCTTGGGGATAGGGGGAGACTCAGGGCAGGGGGAGTCTCCCTAGCCTCAGGCTTGTGGCACCGGGAACACCGAGGGGGGCTGGCAGCCTCGTGGGTAATTGCCCCGTGCCCTCCTTCCTGCCGGCTCACAGCCCACCTGCCTGGCCACTCCAGCGGACTCATCTTTTGTCTCTGGGACCCCGACGGGACGGTGTCCCTGGACCTGGCTGAATGGATGCAGGGAACTCTCTGGGAGGCCAGGGCGCTTTGCCACCAGGGCACACCTCCTCAGGTCTCCTGGGCGGTGGGAAGCCACGCCGAGGCACCTGCCCTCCCGCGCTCATGCTGGGCCCATCAGCTCTTCCACCTGGGTAGGCGCAGCGGCCTGAGCTGGTCCAGCACATGGCACGGCCTGGGCCACGGGGCCCGGAGCTCAGGGTCTGGCTGCCACGTTTAGACAAACCTGGAGCACTTCACGTGTGTAGGGCCCAGCCGGTCAGGCCGCTTCCTCCTCCCGAGCTGGCCCCTGCTCCCACCCCCGTTTGCCATGTGGCCCCTGCGCCGCCTCCCTCTCCCACTCACCCTCAGGCCACGTGGTGTCCACAGCTGTGCTCCTGGCTGAACACTTGGTGGCCAGGCCATGGATTCCCGGGGCCATGCACTTCCTCGTGGTCCGCTGACACTTGGTGAGCCTGAAAGGGCCCCGATGGGGTCGCTGGACATGTGGCCCATCATCCGTTTAACCCGGCTGCCCTGCGTGCAGATGACCCTCACCTATGTGGACACACACAGCACTGCATAGGTGGGTCCCACGGGGTCTGAGCCGTGGCCTCCAGACGTGGCGGCCCTGGCCGGCCAGGGTGCTGGGAGCCGTCTCTCCTGGACCATCCGCCATCAGGAGGGGCTGCCTGGCTAGCCGGCCGGGGTGCTGATGCCTCCTCTGTGTCAACCGGCAGCAGCCCACAGTCTGCACAGCCGTCTCCCGCAGCTCTCGGGGCATCTGACAATCAACAAAAGGGCCAGGATTTGACCTTGGATCCCTGCCCCTCCACCGCTGTCCCTGCCTTTCTCCCGTGCCCCATGGATTCCCCATGCTGCTCGGCAACAGGCTGCCCCGGCTCTTGATTGCGGAGACAGTTCTGGAGGCAGCAGCTCTGCCCTAATCCTCCTCCTGGATGTTTCCAGAAACTCCCCTGGTGGCTGCCTTGCCGGAGTTCCACGTCGCAGCTGAGGTCACAGGAGAATCAGACCCCGACAGAAGAGCTCAGGAAGGAGGGGGCGCTTCACGGAAGCTCTTGTTCCTCCTAGAAAGGCAGGCATCTGGCGCGTCTCCTTGTCATCTCTGGGTTTCCAGAGGGGTCTAATATGGGTGGAAAGTCTGCCGTTGTGAGATCAATTGGAGGCATTGAGTCTGCCGTCTGTGAAGTGGGGAAGGGGTCCCTGTGTGCAGAGGACATGTGAGACTGCACGAGCTTGGGCTCAGGGCATTGCTCAGAAATGTATGGTTGTGTGGGGACAGCATGCGCTTGCCGCCCAGGCATGACCACTGCCCAATACAGGCTGAATGAATGAATGCACAAGTGAATAAATGAACAAGTGAACAAATAGATGTATGGGTAAATGCATGAAAGAGTGAATGAATAGCACATGAGTAAATGAATGAATGCATTAATAAATGAATGTGTATGCAAATGAATGCATGAGTGAACAAATGAGTGCATGTGTGAATGAATGAATGCAGGCGCAGTTGAATGAATACATACATGAATGAGTGAATGAATGAATGCAGGAGCAGTTGAATGAATGCAGGAGTGAGTGAATGACTGGATGAGTATAGGAGTGAATGAATGAATGGATGGATGAACACATGAATGCAGGACTGAATGAATGAAAGCTGAAGTTAAGGGTGCACTGTCAGGGCTGGGGACTCAGTGGCCACTAGCGTTTCCTGAGTACCTCTTGGGGTTGATCCCTTTTCTGGGGGTGCCACCCTGGCATCAGCTCGGGGAGCCCCTCTGTCTGGCCCCTGCCTCCCTGACACTCCCCCAGGCAGCTCAGGACATGCACGAAAGGCCCTGTTTGGCCAGGCAAGCTCAGGTTCAGCCCTGGCCCTGAGTAGGTGGCTGGAGGGGACCTGCCCAAAGGGCCTGGGCATCTGGGAGGCACCAGCAGTCTCGGTGGAGCCCGGCTGGGCACTGCCCCTCCTCGGGCTGCTCTGGGATCTCAGACGTCATCCTGTCTGTCCCTCCCGCCCAGGGGCCCATTCTGGCTGCAAGGCTTTGTGACTGGCCTGGGACACTGGCCGCTGGGTGTGTATTGGGGACTGTTTCCTGCCCTTCATGTCCTCCAGGTGGGGTGCACCTGTCCAATTCGTCCCCGTGGTGGGGGGCAAGGCTGGTGGCCACAGCGCCTTAGCTGACCGGGAACCCGGGCTCTGGGCAGCCCTTCCTGGGCTCTGATGAACTTGAATAATCCACCTGCGTGTCCCCAGGTACTCTGAGTAAAATTCAAGCAATTTACTTTCTCATTCAGGGAATAATTGGAAAGCACACTTTGATTTTGCTATAGTATTTTAATTAGATATACCTTTTTCCAAATCATTGCTTTGTATCTCAGGATAGAGGGTGGAAAATAAGGCTGAAATGGGGACGCCATGTAACCTGGAAACCGCGGCAGCTGTGCCGGGCTGTGCGCTCGACGTGCTCCTCCGGCCAGTTGCAGACGAGAGAGCTGAAGGGCCTTAGTCGGCAAGAGCCGGGCGCAGGTGGAAAGCACCCCAGGCGGTGGCCGTCCTGGAGCATGGCTGGGGAAGGCTGTCCTGCCGGACCCTGGCCGCGCTGGGCACCTTGTGGACGCTGCCACCCAGCATCCTAAGCTGGCCTTGCCTGTGAGACCCTGACTGCATACGATCTGGAGGAGGAAATGCGAGGGCAGATTGGAGCCCTGCGTGCGCCGAACAGCGCTTGCCCCTGGGAGTGCTGGTGGCCTGGAGTCTTCACTGGGACATGGCCACAGTCCAACACGCCTGGGCGTCTCCGCTGGATGCTGAAGCCCCGGTCCCAGCCCCAGGCGCTCCTTTCCGCCTCCCCAGCAGGTGGGCTCCTCTGTGACCCAGATACACAGAGTGGTCCAGTGTGACTTGGAGAGGAGTGGCAGTCAGAGGAGAGAGGGTCCAGGGGCCCAGAGGAGCCCTGGGGTGTGGGAGGGGGAGACTGGGGGAGAGAGCTGGCTGGACAGCACAAAGTCCGACCTGAGGTTTGCAGCTGCGCAGCTCGGACTGGGGGTCCTGGGGGTCTCGGGGGCAGGTTGTGCCTACTGAGTGTGCAGCAGAAGCAGGACAGAGTGGCCAGGGGCCCCCGCCCACCCTGGCTCAACCCCAGCCCCTGCCACACTGCCCTCCTCCTGGAGAAGCTGGAGGGGACTCGGCTTTCTCCATAGCGTGGGTGTTCGTCAGTCTTCTCATTATTTGGAAGGAACTGCTGTCTCCTCCCCACGTGCCCCAGGGGCACGGAGCAGACAGAGCCCCGCCCTGGGGTGCCACTGGGGCGACTAGGAGCCTCACAGAGCGGGCAGTGCTCGGGGGTGGGTGGGGTGGGGTGGGGGGTCCAGATGTGGCCCGGGAGTGGGTCTCGGGGAGGGCTTCCCAGAGGGCCCGGCTGAGCTAGTGGTTTCCCAAGCAGAGGGGCAAGCCAGGGGACACTGGGCTGCCTGGGCCCTCCCTGGAGTGGGTGCACGCCCCTCCCCAGGGACTCTAGAGAAGCATCCGAAGGGGAGGGGTTAGCAAACATGCATAGACAAGGAAATTGCATGAAAATCCAGATGCTTTCAAACACCCAGGAGATTTTTCATATGGAGACTCCGATAGTTCAGGGTTTTCTCCCTCATGGGGTTGGGTTCAATGTGGCCTCTGGTTCAGCATTTCTCCAGAGAAGCCCTGGCACTACCTTTCAATATGAAAAGACTTGAAAGCGTAATATCCCCGTCATTCTCCCACGGAACATATTACACGTCCACTCACAGGAAATAAATGCTTATTCTTCTTGTCCATTGTAGGAGGAATCTATATTCGGTCCAGTTTGAAAGTGGGCCTTATCTCAAACTGAAAGACCACATTACACTTCAAAGCTGATGACATTGTTTACTAAAGCCCTTTTTTCTTCTAAACAGAAATTGAAACTCCGTTTTCCCCTTTGTTTTCTAATCAGCTCCAAACTCCCCTGTTGGAAGGAAGAAAGCTTTGTTATTCAGACAGTCAGGAGAGAAAGAATAAAATTAACACGAAAGTCCAGGTGATCTGATGAATATTCATACGGACAATTTAATCAGTGTCTGTTCGTTATCCACATTTACATTTGAGGCAGACTCTGAGATAGAAATAAATGCTTCAGAACACTGGTGTTGACTCTCCTTTAGGCCCAGCTCCTCCAGCCTACAGCCTGGGGTCCTGGCGCTTTGGGGGAAATTGGAGATAAAGACCTGGTGGGAGCCTGAGGGTCCAGTCCTGGGGACAACAGCCCTGAGAGTCCCAGCTGCAGCCTGCAGGCCGGGTCCTGGCCTCCTTAAAAGGGCCCAACAGCACGGTTTTCCAGAAATGCAGGGTAGACAGTGCGGGGGCTGGATCGGGGGTCAGTGACCGGCGGTCTGGCTGCATGGCCAGGCCTGGTGTCTTCCTGATGCCAGACGACAGCGGGCTTCTCTGGCCGATGCAGATAACAGCTGATCCGTGACATCGGGCTTTCAAAGAGAGGAAGAGATTAACGCTGTGCTCATAGGAGAAGATCAGATGCCTATTGGCCCCCAAATCCGTCTCCCCAAGTCTAAATTTAGAGTTCAGGGTTGTTACTCAAACAGGGGGCGGAGGGGGGGGGAATGAAGCTGTTAGCAGCCACAGGGCTTCTAGGGACTGACTTCAGCCATTCGACGGGGCAGAGAGGAAGCGTCTGTGCTATATGAGGATCCGGTTCTCAGTCACCTGCTGATTCTTGGTTTCTCGTCGCACCCCCAGCCTCACTCAGACCCCAGCAGACTGGCAGCAGCTCTAAGGGCCCATGTGGGGATCCTGCCAAAGGGCACTTCCGTCCAGGCTGGTTCTTGATGGTCTGAGACGGCGGGGGAAGGGCGGACGGCGGCTGGGGTCCTGCAGGTGAAACAGGCTGAGCTGGAAGGCGAATTCAGCAAACTCCCCAGGAATGAGGCAGAGCGAAGAGTCCAGGCAAAGGCTCTATCTCAGGGAGAAACAGAGCCGCTCCGGCCGCGTTTCAAGACACAGAGGAACAGCTGCCCGGAGGTGGCGGCGACAGGGTTGTTAGGGCTTAGGGTTAGGGAGACGGGGGCAAGGGTTCTGGTTCTCAGAAATAGGGGGCTAACTTAAGAGTTGGCAGCTTTCCATTGGTAAAGTTTAAAATGTGAATGTTGCCTTAGGCACGCAGGGTTGTAAATGCCAGAGGGTGGTGAGTGAGTAAGGGGAGTAAACACACGAGTGCATGGGGAAAGGGAGGTTATCCTAGAGGGCACTGGTGGGGGGTGAAGGGGACACTGGTGGGGGGTGAAGGGGACACTGGTGGGGGGTGAAGGGGATGCTGGGCAGGCACGGGTTGGGGTGGGAGAGGTCATCTGAAATATTTGCCCAGGGTGGGTCACATCCTGGGGGGAAGGGTCAGTACATGAAGTCGCAGTGGCCAAGCACACGCACTCACGAGTGCACGTGTGACATCAGAAGTCATCAGGCAGTCATGTGAAAATAAGATGACGCCGTTTTACAGGGCCCATGACAGGGACTGACGTCCAGGCTTGGTGAGAGGCTGGGAACACATGGGCGCGTGGAAGCTTCGAGGGGCATCTGTCAGTGCCGAAGCTTTAGAAAGGTTCACACACTCTAATAGTCTTGGAAATAATATCTGTACAGGATGTTAATGACAGGGTTATTTGTAGTCACGAAACATCAGAAATTTACATGTTCAATAATAGGAAATGGGTCAGGTAGTATCGGTTGACCGTGTAGATGTTGAAATGAAGCTGAAACTGTTCGGCAGGACAACGTGGCGGCAGGTGGCAGTGTGAGAAGCTCATGCTCTGCGCAGTCCCCATTGGGGCCGCCACCGGCTGTGCGCAGCATGGCGGGCTGCACGGAAGAGCAGGAAGCCGGCGGCCCTCCAGAGCCAGCGGGGGAGGGCTGTGACCTTGACAGTGACCCCTCGGGGTGACAGGCAGAGAGGTGAGGCCACGGGCTGGTGTGTCCTGGGGTGTTACGGGAAAAGAGAGGTTTGCTAACCTTGGATTAGCAGCCAGCTTTCTCTCTAAATGGCTCGAGTAGGGACGGACTTTACTTTCTTCTTTGGGTTTTCTGATTCTTTTGATATTTGTCCCATGAACACTGATCACTTTTGAAACCACAAAGTAAATGCAATAAATATTATATGTTATATAAAGAAATGCCCCGTGTGATTTCACGCTGTTTCTGCTGCACAGTCCTTGGAAGGGCTGGGGCTGCCCAGCATGACCCTCTGCCCCCACCCTCCGGCCCCTTCCAGCCCGGGCCCCCCGAGTCCACCCACAGCTCAATTCCTGCCTGCCTAGGCTGTACCTGGTTTCGCCTTCAGTGAAGCAGTACTTTGGAGTGCTTAAGGGGGAACTTCTCTCAGAGGCCTTTACTGGAGATCATGAAAGAGTGATGAGTTCATGGCTTAAAGATTTAGGAGCCCATCGTTACAGTCTCAGAGCAGAAAGAAGATTAATGAGGTACTAGCTTAACATATGTCTCATAAAAGGAAGAGTCATTTAATTTCCAACTTTGTAGAACTTGTTCCTGCTGCCATTTTTGCAAGATTATGTTTTGCTCTCAAACAGGCTGATGGAAATAAACCAGAGAGTCAAGGAAATGGTTCAGAGGCCGCATCTGGTTTCCCTGAGGAACTGGGGCTCCAGGCGCTGCTCTAAGAAGCAGAGTCCCAGCCTCCTGTTGGGTCAGAACTCAGCCTCCTGCCTTGGCTTGGGTGGCCCCTTCCCTCTCCTTGGGGTCGACAGCAGGGACCCCCTAGGTAAGGTTCTGAAACATGCCCACACGTTCATAGACACTCCTTCCTTTAAAAAGTTCATTAAAATTTACCTCCCTCGACCGTGGGCTGGGCTTGGCCGCTGGCTTCAAGTCAAGACCAGCTCATAATAGCTTCTGCGGAAGCCTTGCCCTTTCTCTTGGAACTTGCTTTTGGGAAAGCAGGCGGTGCTGTCAGGAAGACACCCCGCAGCCCTGGGGGGGGGGGGGCACTGTCTGATGGGGAACGGGGTCCAGCCAACTACCCTGAGTGCGAGCCTTTTGGAAGAAGAATCCCCCGGTCACGTCCTGAGATGATGGCATCCAGCCAACGGCCCTCACCAGCCCCTCAGAGACCCTGGGCCGGCTCCATACAGCCGATGCCCCCTGCCCTCCCCACCCGAGAGACCCTGGGCTGGCTCCATACAGCCGATGCCCCCTGCCCCCCCCACCCGAGAGACCCTGGGCCGGCTCCATACAGCCGATGCCCCCTGCCCTCCCCACCCGAGAGACCCTGGGCTGGCTCCATACAGCCGATGCCCCCTGCCCCCCCCACCCGAGAGACCCTGGGCCGGCTCCATACAGCCGATGCCCCCTGCCCTCCCCACCCGAGAGACCCTGGGCCGGCTCCATACAGCCGATGCCCCCTGCCCTCCCCACCCGAGAGACCCTGGGCCGGCTCCATACAGCCGATGCCCCCTGCCCCCCCCACCCGAGAGACCCTGGGCCGGCTCCATACAGCCGATGCCCCCTGCCCTCCCCACCCGAGAGACCCTGGGCTGGCTCCGCGCAGCCGAGCTGCTCTGGGGCCATCCTGCCGACCCCCGGAACGGGATCTTCGGAATGGTTTGCTGTGTTGCAAAAGATGACTCATACATCTGTGTCTTCATCATCAAGGGGGGCCGAAGCAAAGTACCACCAGCTGGGGCTCTAAACAACAGAAGCTTATTGTCTCCCAGTTTTGGGGGGCAGAAGTCTGCAGTGGGGGTGTTGGCAGGGCCAGGCTTCCTCCGAGGTGTGCAGGGAGGAGTTCTTGCCTGCCTCCTGGCTTCTGGAGGTGACCTGCTAGCAGCGCATGGCGTCCTTGCCTTCTGACATGAGGGCCCCCAACCCCCTCTTCTTACCAGGACACCACCCTACTCGTCGGGGGGCTGCCCTGCCCTGGCAGGTCCTCATCAGGCCGCCCAATTCCACCCGTCCCGACCCAGCTCCCAGGGGCGGCCGCACTCCGGGCTGTGGGTGTTGGGACTTCCGCATTGTCTTTGGGGGCACAGTTCAGCCCACAGCACTGGGGGTTTTGAGACCATCCGTGCAGGGCCGGGCTCTGCGGCTCTGCCTGTGACCTGCTCAGCAGAAATGCACGGAGGCCGGCGTCACACCCACGCGGGGCCGGTGCAGCCAGGCGCCCTGACCGCACGGGGGCCGTGGGAGACCAGGGTGGACGTCGCTCTTCTGGGCAGGCCCCAGACACAGGGAAGGTGCAGCTGCGGCAGGCGTGCCTTCTCCTTCCCTCTACACCTTCTTCTCCAGCCCTTCTCCTCCTCCTCTTCCTCCTCCTTCTCCCCTTCCTTCTCCCCGCCACCCGCCATGGGGTTGATTGGCGTTTCCCGTGACTGGTACTTTCTAGTCCTTTGCTGGGCCCGGCTGCCTCGTCTCTGAATACACTGCTCAGTGGGTGCGCTGCTTTGCTTTGCCGATTTGTGGGAAAATCATTACGCTCTCTAGATACTTACCGCTTACACTTATGTGAGCTGCAAGTGGGTTTTGATTGTTTTTAGTTTGTTTAGTGTGTCTCCAGTTATATAACAATTTGAATTTTGATATGGTCATATTAATGGTGCTTTTTCATAAAAAGCATTTATGTTTTTCTTCTTTTTTCACACCCTGTGGTTCATTGTAATATCCTTGTTTTTTTTCTTTCTATTTTTCACCATTAGATTTTTTAAAAAATTACTTCTATCCTTTTATATTTTTTAAAACTTTTTAAAATTGTGACATATATATACAAAAAAGCAATAAATTTCCAAGTACATTTTAAAAAACAGTTGTGCGATTTTTCGTTTTTCCTTCTAGCTGTTGCAAGACAGTGGAGACCAAAAGAAATATCAATATAATGATTCAGCGTCATACTCATTTGTTAAATTCTATCTTCTCTGTTATACTCATCTTTCTCTCTTTTTCTCTTTTTTGTGAAGAACAACATATATACATAAAAGCAATAAATTTCAAAGTATATCACAACAATTAGTTGTATAACAGATTTATAGACTTTGGTATGAGTTACAATTCCACAATTGTAGGTTTTTATTTCTAGCTACTCTAAGATACTGGAGACTAAAAGAAATATCAGTGTAATGAATGATTCAGCACTCATACTCATTCGTTAAACCTGACCTTCTCTGTATAACTCTACCAACACCTTTAATCTTTCTCCCACTCTTTTTTTTTCTTAACTTTTTTTAATTGTATAATATAACATATATACAAAGCAACAAAAGAAAAAAGCAGTAGTTTTCAAAGCTCTCTTCAAGTAGTTACAGGACAGATGCCAGAGTTTGTCATGGACTACCATACCATCAGCTCAGATTTTTACTTCTAGCTGCTCCAGAATATAGGAGACTAGAAGGAGTAAATATTCTTTTATCATCACAATCGACTATTTTTTTCATGAAAAATAGTATATGTAAAAAAAGCAACAAATTTCAAAGTGTAATACAACAATTAGTTGTAGAGCAGATTTCAGAGTTTGGCATGAGTTACAATTCCACAATTTTAGATTTTTACTTCTAGCTGTTCTAAGATACAGGACACTAAAAGAAATATCAGTTTAATGATTCAGCAATCATATCAGTTTTCTTAAAACCGACCTTCTCTGTATCATCACTGCTGATCTTTCTATTCCACTCTTTAGAGGTATTTGGGTTATGGCCATTCTAACATTTTTATGTTGACAGGATGTGTCACTAATATGGGGTAGGGAGATGGAACTATCTGATGTTCTGGAGAGGCTGGGCTAGGTTTCAGGACGTATCTGGACCAGGGACCCATCTGGAGGTTGTCGGTTTCTGGAAAGTTACTCTAGCACCTGGAACCCTTGTGGAATCTTATATATTGCCCTAGGTGTTCTTTAGGATTGGCTGGAATAGTTCTGGTTGGGGGTTGGCAGGTTATGACAGGTAGCAAGGTCTAACTGAAGCTTACATATGAACAACCTCCAGAGTAGCCTCTCAACTCTATTTGAACTCTCTCAGCCACTGATACTTTAATTATACTTCTTTTTCCCCTTTTCGTCAGAATGGAATTGTTGATCCCACAGTGTCAGGTCTGGATTCATCCCTAGGAGTCATCTCCCACGTCACCAGGGAGACTTTCACCCCTGGATGTGACATCCCATATAGGGGAGAGGGCACTGATTTTACTTGTAGAGTTGGGCTTAGAGAGAGTGAGGCCACATCTGAGCAACAACAGAGGCCCTCAGAAGTAACTCTTAGGCATAACTATAGGTAGGCTGAGCTTCTCTGCTACCTACACAAGTTTCATAAGTCACCATTAGGTTTTTTGACCCATTTTGAATTCATAGCTGTGCTACTTGGAAGTAGAGCTCTACAATTTTTCCCAATATGAAAGTCAAATATCCCAGAATTACTTACTGAATACTGAATAGTCAGTTGTTCTTTTTCTTCTGATTTGCAGGGCTTTCTCTGTTGTGATAAAGTTGTGTTTCTGTGTGGATGCTCAAGTCTGCGGATCTGTCTCTGGGTTTTCTCTTCTGCCCGGCTGGCCTGAGGTAGCGCCCTGGCCGGGGTAGCCCACCTTTACTGGAGCCTCCAATGAGTTGTGCCCATCTGGTGAGGAATATTCTCCCCTGTGTTCTTTTCCAGAACCATCTTGACTCTTCTTGGACCTTCATACTTTCATGTGAATGTGAGGATAGGTTTTACAAGTTCCACAACAAAACCATCCCTTTGGGATTTTACTGGAGTTGCTTTGGATTTATAGATTAATTTGGAGAGAATTGACATCTTTATGGAATTAGGTCCTCCTTCCCTCCACATGGCCTCACAGTTACACGCTCCCGGCCTCCCTGTAATGTCTGATACTGTTCTTCATAAATCTCTGGCCCAAGATAATTTGGCTTTTTGTGCCATTGTAAACCAGATCTTTTATAAATCACATTTTCTAATTAGTTACTGTTGATGCACAGCAATGCTTTGATTTTTGTGTTGGGCTTGTAAGCAGTAGGTTTGCTGAACCTTCCTATTAGCTCTAACAGCAGAGGTTCTTTCATCTCTTTCTGTAGGCAGTTATGAGGATCTGCTAATAATTATGTCAGCCCTCCCAGGCTGCACATCTCATTTCTTTTTATTGACTTATCGTCTTGGTAGGAAGTCTAACGTGGTGCTGAGTGGATGGGAGTTATCAGACGCTCATGCCTTGCTCCCACGATAAACCCTGCTTAGTGGCTTTTGAAAACACTTCTGTTTGGGTCTTGAAAAACAAGAGACTCGCCAGTAGATGGAGGGAGGTGAACAGAGGGGAAGGAAGAACAGAGGACATAGAAGCAGGAGACCCCGCGGATGTCATGTGCAGAGCTGGAAGTGTTTCTAACAGCAGGAGGGAGGGGCAGGGCCTCTGGGGAGGGAGAGGTGGGGGAAGGGGGAAAGGGCCGCCAGAGAGGAGGCCCAGGTTGGTGTCCGGTGCTGGGGCCCACCCATGGGGCTGGGTGAGGGCTGGAACACATCTCTGGTGGGTGGGACTCCGCCACCTGCCACCAGAACCAGTGTAGGGCCTTGGGGGTTCTGGGGGGCAGTGGGGGCCATAACCGGGTTTTTAGATCAGCTTGGTCAATGATGTAAAGTTTGCATCAGTGAAACTCCCAATTTAAAGTGACAGTTGTGAGTTTCCACGCGTTCCACAGCACGCGGCCACACCGCAGCCCCCCAGGAGGCTCCCTGTGCCTGTGTGGTCAGCACCCTTCTCCCCGCCGGCCCGGGCAGCCACCATCTGTTTTCTGCCCTGTAGTTTGCCTTTTCTAGAATTTCTTATCAGTGGAATCATGAGCCACGTTTCTGGGCTTGAGACTCGTGTTTCCGCTGCACCGGAGCTCACTCCTGCCCACTGCGGGGTCCCGTCCCCGGGGGCTGCACCTCCCCTCCGCCCGGCTGCAGCCTGGGGGGGTGGGGGGGGTGGGGGCGGGAGGCCGGGGGTCCTGGAGGGGCCACGGCCTGCAGGGTGGGTGGGAGCCCGCAGCTCCGCGAAGGGCTGGTCCCCGGGGCTCTCCTGCCCGGGACGTGGGAGCCGCTGGGTCTGCGGGTGGGATCCAGACTCCAGGGCAGCAGCTGGGGGCTCCAGGCTGGTGGCCGCGGCCTACGGGCGTCACATTCTTCACGCCAAATGCTGCCTTCCCCAACCCAAGCCAGCGGCTCTTCCCGGCTGGGCAGTGACAAGAACAGGCGCGTGACACTGTCTGGCCCCTCTGGGGAGCTCAGGCGAGCAGGTGCAGGTTAGAAAGGGGGGTCGGCCGTACGCCGCGCTTTCTCCGACGCGGGCTGGATTCCAGGCTGGGTGACGTCACCAAGGACCTCTAAACCACACTGCACGTCTTAAATCCGAGAAGAACTTCGGGACACCTTCCGATTCACAGCGATCGCTTCCACCCGCTTTCACCAGGGGCGTATGTCTAGCGCGCTGTCCCCTCCCAGCGGGAAGGTGCGCCCAAATGCACCTGGCGGGAGTGGATTAACTCAACTGCTCCGTTTAAACCCATTTTCCCTTGATGACTGTCCTTTCTAGAACTCCTGAAGTCACAGGACAAATGAGCAGCGTTCCCTTCCGGCACGGTGATTTGGACAGGCTGCACTGAACTCACTGCATTTGAATTCCTGAAATACTTTCTCCCGCGGGGGTAAGCGCCTTTCCTGGTGCGTTTGGTTTTGCACGGATGGACCTGCGGCCACGCGTGTCCGCGTGGACGGCGACCAGGGGAAGCAACGGTCACCGTGGCCGGCCTGCCCTGCCCTGCCCAGGCCCCGCGCGGTGACTCGGCACAGCCTCCAGGAAAGGGACTCGGGGACGCGCGCCGTCCAGCCCCCCACCACGGTGAGGCGGTAAATTCCCGTCGGGGCTGTGGTGAGCCCACAAGGGACAAGGGGGCTGCCAGCCACCTTGCTGCCCTGTCCCCCACCGCCACCCCCCAGGCCTCTGAGACCCGAGGGCCCCTCCCCTGAGCCCACCCGGGGCTTGTGTTGGGACAGGTCTAAGTCACCAGAGGGACCCGCGGGCAGACGTCACCGCGGACTTCCCTGCCAGCTGCCCCGCGGTGCGGCCTCCAGGGTCTTCTCTCTATTTTGTAAATGGAACGAAAAGCCTCAGCACGGGAAGCCAGCATGTTCAGTTCCCAAATGCGAGAATTTATGGTAAGAACTCGAGTGTCTATTCTAATAACCATAGGAAAATACATGCTAATATAATTTTAATCTTAAAAGTATTTCTAATATAATAGAAAAATTACGTTTCGGCTAATATCTGGTTAGTCTGTTGTAAATGTATGCAAATATCCCTGGAAATATTAATATATACCACCAGCTTCAGCTAATTAAAGGAATAGTTTTAGGAAGGACTGCTTCCTGATAATTTAATCACTGTTCAGTTTCTTTTGCAGATAATTATGATATTTGTTATTAAGTTCTTTCTGATTTTCCACAGAATGAGAAATCTGATATAATTTTTTGACCATGTGAACCAAAAATGAAGCTTTATTTAGATGTGAAAATTATTCTGATCTGAGTGCTTTAGAGCTCAGTTTTGGGGACTTTTGTCTCTTCTGGAATTTCCCAGTGTTTCATTTTATAGGGCTTAACTCTGGGTTCCCAAGAAAGCAAACAGCTCTATGTCTCCAAGGATGCAATTATACTTAGATAAATCATTTTAGGACAAAGAGTATCTTAAAAAAGGTTTCCTTATGCTCACATTTTATGAAAATTTTTTCAAAACGAGTATTCGGGGATTATTTGTTTTAAAAAATAACATTAATCACAGAATTTAAAATAAAAAAAGGGAACCATCCTAATGCCTGTGAGAACAGGCAGTCAGGAGAATTGCTGGGTACCCACACAGTCTGCACTCAGGGCTACCTTATTTGATCCCTATTACAGGATTTTCAGATAATTTTGAAGCTGCCCTAGATATAACTTTACATGAAAAAAAATGGAATTAACAGTTATTTATATAGCATGACCTTGGTTTTAGGAATAAAAAAGAAAAACTGGAAGAAAATATCTCAAAATAGTAATTATGTCCCCATTATTAGCACTTTGCATTAGCATGGCTCTTTTGTTCCAATTGATGAAAGAATATTATAGTTATACTATTAGCTACAGTCCCCCTTTTATATTAGGGCTCACTGTGTTGTGGTATGTTTTGTTTTTTAATTTTTATTCTAGCAACATATATATGACATAAAATCTTCTCTTTTAACCACATTCAAATATATAACTCAGTGGTATTAATTATATTCACAATCTTTTGCTACTATCTCACTGTCCATTTCAAAAGCGTTTCCACCTCCCCAAATAGAAAATCTGTACCCGTTAAGCAGGAACTCCCCATTTCCTACCCAACCCTGGCCTCTGGTGACAAGTATTCTCATTTCTGACTCTATGCATTTGTTTATTTTTTTTGGGGGGGGAGGGGAGGAGTGCATGGGCCGGGAATGGAACCTCGGTCTCCCGCATGGCAGGCCAGAACTCCACCCTCAACGACCCGCGCACCCTTCTGAATTTGTTTACTTAGTATCAGTGAGATCACACAATGTTTGTCCTTTCGTGTCTGGCTGATTTCACTCAACATCATGTCTTCGAGGTTAACCCACAGCGCCTCAGGTCTCAGGACTTCATTCCTGTTAGATGGCCCCTCTTCGTTCTTCCACTTGTCTTTGATGAACACTGGGGTCGCTTCAATCTTTTGCCAATTGTGAATATTACTTCTGTGGATATCGGCGTGCAGATATCCATTTGAGTCCCTCTTTTCAATTCTTTTGGATATATCTAGATGTGAGATTATCAGATCATGATAATTCTGTATGTAACTTTTTGAGGCATGCCAAAGTGTTTTCCACAGTAGCTGCACCATTTTATGCTCCCATCAACGATGAATGAGTGCTCCTATTTCTCCACATCCTCTCCAACACTTGCTATTTCCTATTTTTTAAATAGTAGCCACTCTAGTGAAATGGCATCTCATTGTGGTTTTCATCTGCATTTCTATAATGGCTAATGATGGCGAACATCTCTTCATGGGCTTTTTGAACAATTATGTATCTTCTTTGGAGAAATGTCTGTTCAAGTCTTTGGCCCATTTTAAAGTTTGGTTGTTTGTCACTTTGTTGTTGAGTTGTAGAATTTCTTTATATATACAGGCTCTTGACCCCTTCTTGGTTATGTGGTTGCTAAATATTTTCTTCCATTCTGTAGGTTGACTTTTTTACTTTCTTGATGAAGTCCTTTGATGCACAGAAACTTTTCATTTTGATGAAGTCCCATTTATCTATTTTTTCTTTTGCTGCTTGTGCTTTTGGTGTAAATTCTAAGAAACCATTGCCCAGCACAAAGGCCTGAAATGCTTTCCTATATTTTCCTCAAGGGGTTTTATAGTTTTGGTCTTGCATTTAGGACTTTAATAAATTGTGAGTTAATTTCTGTATATGATGTATGGTAGGTGTTCTAGTTTGCTAGGCTGTCAACAGCACATACCATAAAATGGGTTGGCATTTAATGGCAATTCACTAGCTTCCAAGCTTACGGTTTTGAGGCCATGAGAATGTCCAAATCAAGGCATCATCAGGTTGCCGCTTTCTTCCCAAAGACTGGCTGCCGGTGATCCTGGCTCTCCCACCACATGGCAGCAGCTTCTAGTCTCTCCCTCCGCTTCCAGGTTTCCTTGCTTTCAGCTTCTAGCTCCTGTGGCATTCTTATAAAGGACTCCAGAAAGATGGTTAAGGCCAAACCTTAACTGAAGTAGCCTCATCAGAGGCCCTCTTTACCACGGGTCCGCACTCAAGGAGTGGATCAGCTTTAAGAACACGGTTTTGGGGGCACGTATAGTCCGAACCACCACACTCCACACGCTGGACCCTTCGCTGGTGGAGCCTTACGTGCAGGGGGTTCGAGTCAGCGGTCTCTGCTCCTTCTGCGGCCGTTCTCGTTTTGGGTCAGCTCACTGGCGTTACATTGATTCGAGCTGCCTCGGTGTAGGGTTCAAGGCCGTGGGCTCTGAGTCAGACCCACCCACCGCGGGGTGGGAGCTGCCTGCGCTTCTCTCCTTGGCAACCCGGCTTCTCCATCTGCTTATTTAACGGGAATGGGACCAGGGGCCGCGTTCTGGGGCTGCCGTGATGGCTTGGCAAGGCCACTGCAAGGGGCTGAGGGAAGCAGCTGGCACGTGGTACGTGGCCACCAGCCTCAACTGATTTTAGAGCTGTTTATTCCACCATTTGTCTTGAATAGCAGTCAGTTGAAGCCAGGTGCTTTTTGTTTTATGTCCCGGGGGATCTTGGCCGTGCAGTCCTGCTGAATTCAATGAGGCATAAGCGATCACCAAGGCAGCAGGGCAAGGTGTGACTAGGTGACATTTGGAGAAGTTGGTCTGGCACTAAAGTGTCAGGAGAGCTGCCTGGAGATGTGGTTGCAGGATCACGGCAGGGAGGCTGGAGAGCAAGGGGGGTCTCGACTCGGGGCCAGGAAGCCTGGGCTCCCACCTGGCTCTGCTGGCACTAGTGCTGTGGCCTTGCTGTGCCATGGGGAAGCTCACGCTGCCTCCCTGGGTCTCCGGTTCTGCCTCTGTGGATGGCCTGCCATGGAACTGCTTCCTAGGGTTGTGGGAATGAAGCAGTTATGCTGGCAGGATCTCGTTCTCTTGCGGTGCGCAGGCTTGAAGGGGCTGGGCGTTTGAATGCTCGGGGAGGAGCACGCTGGAGGTGCTGGCTCAGCAGCCCACTTGGAACATGGACTGAGAGGGGGAGCTTCCTTCTGTTGCAGCTGGCAACGTCCCCAAGACCCTGCGATGCTGGAGCACGCCTGCTACTCCCCCTGCTCCCCCCACCCCCTGCCCAGAAACTCCTCATCACCTGAGGGCCCATGCCCGGCTTTAGGGTACTGGAGGGGGACAAGGAGCCAGGTGTAGGGGCGCTTTGTAGGAACAAAGATGGAGACTCAGGTGAGCAGAGTCTGCCTGGCCAAGAGGTTTTAGGAAGAAAGTGGGATGCTGACACTGTCAGTCTTCTGCAGAGCTGAGAGGGACAGGCTCAGCTTCGGTGGTGGAGAGAATCCTGCAGAGTTTGAATTTGACTGATACCTACTTTCTGCACACTGGGGAAAAGAAATGTGTGCATTGGCCATTTTTATTAAACCCAGATTCTCCACAGAAGAAGGGACAGCTATTGTTTCCAGTTCCAGAAATAGCTGCACCCTTACCCCGTTATTATGGATGAAAAGGCAGAGCACAAAGGGATGGCTTGGTGAGTAAACTCGAAGGATGAATAATGGCATTGTCTTGTCTCAGCAAACAAATTCTTCAGTGTCTTCAGAAAAAAAATTGCGCAGCAGAGAACGTCGCCACCTGTCTCTGGGGAGACTTGAGCTGGCTGGTCTGGGCTGCCTCCAGAGGTGTTTTCCACTCTTCCCACTCTGGAGGGTTCTGGGGTGTGGGAAGAGGCAGGAGAAGGCAGAGGCCAGGCTGAGTGGGCTCTCTGCAGGACACGGCGCTGTGAGCAACATGGCTCATGCCCCCGAGAAGGGGCCCGTGGGTCTTCACCAGCCAACCCCCAGTCCCCACGCCCATGGCCAAGTGGGCATGACCCTTCAGAGTGCCCACTCGTCCTCTCCATGCCCAGCCAGCGCCTGGCACCAGCAGAGAGTGCCTGGTGAGACGGAGCAGGACCCACTGCCGTCCTTTGGGAAGCATCTGTCTCTGCTTCCCTTTAAATGACAGCTCAACCCCCTTTTGCCCACAGCCACACGCCTGTCCCCCAAATCCACATACATCTGAAACCAAGAGAATTCACTTGGCTGGGCCACTTTTGGTAGAAATTTAGACATGTTTGGGAGTTTTCTGAACTGTTGGGAGTCTTCGGGTGCTGCCTGGGCCTTTGCCTTGGAATTTGGGATCAGAGCTTCCCTTGGACCACCCTGCCCCAGTAAAAACTCTTTAGGTCTGTGTTGGTTCATGTATTAGTCAGGGTTCTCCAGGGAAACTGAACCCTTAGAAGATATCTGGAAATGTGAGATTTTGTAAAAGTGTCTGAGAGTTCTGATGAAGGCCTTCCATGAATCCCCCAGGAGAGGCCGGCTGGCTGAAGTGGAGAAAGAGGTTCCCTCTTCTGACTTCCCCTTTAAAGCCTTCAGCTGATTAGATTAAATGTCACTCTTTGCAGGGGACACTCCCCTTAGCCTACTGCAGATGTGATCAGCCACAGCTGCAATCAGCGTGCTGATGATTTAATACACCAGCCTTCTGATTTATTAACCCACCGTGAAATGTCCTTTCAGTAATGGTTAGGCCAGTGCTTGCCTGGCCAGACAACTGGGCACCATCGCCTGGCCAAGTGGACATCTGACCCCAACCATAACAGGTGATCTCTGTCTACCTGAGTGTGAAGCTCTGGGCCTGGCATAAGGAAGCCGCACAGGAAGTTGTTTGCTGTGAACTTTGGGCCCTCAGTAGAGCTTGCAAGTCTGTTTTGGTTTGTATCAGCTTTACACCCACTGATGACTCAGGAGAAATGAGAAATCTCTTTGCTTTGGAGCCTGTCAGGTCTCTTCTGCAGTCCCCAGGTTCTCAATAAGTAGAAAGGCTGGGGTTGCATAGCAAGTCACAGGGCGTCTTTGGAAAGGAGCACTTGTGGTGTGTGACTCCACGAGGCAACCACTGGAGCACAAGGATGTGTGCTGGGGGGCTCTGTACCCAGAGGGAGGAGGAGCTGCTTAAGGGAGCACTGCCAACTCTGGGCACGGTGCCAACCATCAGGGATCATGGTGGGGTAAGTCGGGGGTAGGGGGGCAGGATCACTTTTGGATGGCTGTGCTTTTGGGTGGGCAGTGGGAGACCAAGGAACCTTCTGTGAGGTCCACAAAAATGGAGACAGTGAAGAAGATGGCAATGGAGATGATGAGACAGGCCACAGGGAAGGGGTGGGGATAGCAATTGTGAGGAGATGAAGGGGGCTGCGGGATGGAACAGAGGGGTAATGGGGAGGGTGGTGGGCACTGTTTTAATTTGCTGGGCTGCTGAAAGGTCATAAAATGGTCTGGCTTTTAGCATGGGGAGTGCATTAGCTTACAGTTTTGAGGCTGGGAAAATGTGCAGATCAAGGCATCACCAGGGTGCTGCTTTCTTCCCAAAGACCAGCGGCCCGAGACCCTGGGCTGCTTGGCCACGCGGTGAGGTGCATGGCAGCATCTGCTGGCCCTCCTCTTCCAGGGGTCCTTGCTTTCAGGTTCTTGCTTCATGGCTTCCTCTCCCTTTGTTTGAATTTCATCCCTGTATAAAGGACTCTAGAGGTTGAAGGCCCATCCTGATTAAGGTGGGTCACGTCTTAGCTGAAGTAGCCTCAGCCAAACATCCTGCTTACAACGGACTCACACCCTCAGGGGTGGGTTAACCTAAAGAACATGCTTTTCTGGAGCATGTACAGCTTCGAACCACACAGGGAGCAAGAGGGAAAGGGCAGTGGGGCGGGAGGGGGGGCGTGGCCTCCTCATCTTGCAGAGGTGACTGAGTCCATCAGTCTCACTGCAGGGCCACGCTGCACAGGCTTCTGCAGGCATGGAGGACATGGAACCCCAACTTTAGCTTCAGTCATCCGTCTGTGAATCTTTTGGCTGGCTTCACTCGGAGACCCAGGATGGCTCTGGAGGGGCTGGTGGAGCTCGGTCCTAGGGCAGCCTGCCTCTCCTCCCTTTCCAGGCTCAGCTGCCCTCCCTGCTGGCTCTGGTCTCAGCACCCCTTCATCAGGGCGGCCCCAGGGTCTTGGTATGCATAGCAATTTGAATCTGTTGTGTACCCCCAAAAAGCCATGTTCTTTAATTCAGATTCAATATTGCTGGGTGAGATCTTTTTGATTAAGTTGTTTTCATGGAGATGTGAACTACCCAATTGTGGGTGGGACCTGTTTCCCCGGAGATATTTCTCCACCCATTCAAGGTAGGGTTGCTGACTGGAGTCCTTTAAGAAGGAATCATTTTGGAAAAACTTTTAGAGCCCACACAGCCAGAAACCTTTGGAAATGCAGAAGGAAAACACCCCCGGGAAAGCCGTTTTGAAACAAGAAGCTGGGAGAGAAGTTGCCACGCGCATTCTCAGCTGACAGAGCAACCCCAAACCAGGAGAGCTAAGAGAGGAAAGCCAGCCCTGGAGAAGCCAAGTAAGGAATCCCCACAGGAACAGAGGTTGAAAGCGACAGAGCCCAAGAGCCAGGGACCAGCAAATGCCAGCCGTGTGCCTTCCCCGCTGACAGAGGGGTTCCGGACAGCATCAGCCTTTCTTGAGTGAAGGTAGCCTCTTGCTGGTGTCTTAATTTGGACATTTTCACAGCCTTAGTAATGTAAACTTGTAACTTAACAAGTTATGAAAGCTGTTCTATTTCTGGTATATTGCATTCCAGCAGCTTTAACAAACTAAAGTAGTATGTCAGCCCAGAAGACAGGCTTTGCTTCCCAGGAGGTCTCAGACGGCCCTGTGCCAGGGACCCTGCTCAGCCAGTCAGGAGACTGAGGCCGCTTGGCCAAGTGGTGGGCAGAGGGGCAGCGTAGGGACAGGCCCTGCAAGGCCTCCTGGGCCCTTCCACCCCTGGGCTCTGTCCACTGGGGCCCCAAGATCCCTCAGGCGGGCTCCAGCCTCCTTGCATCCCTCTATCAAAGCTGACCCTCTCTTGCCTGGAATCTCCTGGACAGTCCATGTAGGGTCTCTGTGAAAGTGCCCATTGCTGCTGCTGGAGACGAGGCATCGAGGTGTGTTGTGTCTTCAGACTGGGGGAGTCCTGGACACTGGGTCTCTCTGTTGCTCCCACCTCTCTTGGCTGAACTGGGGTCCCCTTCTCCAGGTTCCACTGCATGCAGGCCACTAACTGGTCCCCCACCCTGAGGCAAATGGACCTCCCAGCTTTGTCCCCTCCAGCTCTGCCTCCACCACTGCCCCCCCTGCCCCACACCCCTTGGTTCTAGTAGATTCTGGGCACATCAGGGCTGGAGGCAGGGGCTGGCTGGATGCAGAGATGTGCCTGGTAATCACCGAGCAATTTGAGAATCAGTCATCTGAGCTCTTTGCCCTTGCAGCTGACCCTGGACCAGATACGAGCTCAGGAGTTGGAGAAAAAGAACTGGCTCTTCTGCTTTCATTAAGTCTTTGGCTTTGCTTGTAATTCTCCTTCCCTCTCGAAGGGTATAATGTCAGTCATTTGCTATGTTTATGACTTTGTTTTTGAAATAAACCAATAAATAAAATGTAGGGGAAATATTATCAGTGGAGCTGATACCGGGCCGCCTTCAGAGAGCCAGAGTATGTGTTCTTGGTTATTTTTATCTTCTTTAAGCTCTGCTGTGGACTTTTTTTTTTGCATTATAGTTACAGAATGATCCAAATGCCTGTGAATGATGCTGCCAAAATGACAATTCTAAAATATTGACTCTGTCCTGAAGGAAATCAGAGTGCCGTGATCTTAATAAAGGTTTTCTGCGGGAAATGTTCCCTTCCAGCAGCTTTCACCTCTCGGAAAGAGGTCGCTCAGCTCTGCACTGCCTGTGGCCAGGAAGCCATGGAGGGCTGAGCGGGACGGCTACTGGGGGCTCTGAGCCCGGGTCTGTGCTGGGGAAGCGAGGCGTCACCCAGTGTCGCCGTCGTGCAGGCCCACGGCCCCAGCCTCCCTCCTGGGCAGGCTCTGCTTTGCATCGGCGCTCCCTCTCCTCCTTTGCCCGCGCACCCCTCCCTTGGTCCGCGGCTGTCCCCGCGGCTCAGCCCCTGCTTCTGGGGAGGCTCCCGGGTCTTCCAGGCCCTTTCCTCATTTGGAAAGAGACACGTGGCCTCTGCACCTGACCCTTTTCCCCCTCGGGTCTGAGGGGCTTGCGCACGCCCAACCTGCTCCCGAAGGCCAGGGACGAGCCCCCCTTCACCCCGCACTGTGGCGTCGCCTTTCGAGGTGTTGGAATCTGAGTCGAGGCTGCAGCTGTGTCCGTGTCCTCCGTCCAGTCCCTCGGGGCAGAGGGGGCGCGGTGTCCTGGAGAAGGCCAGCCTCCGTGTCCTGGGGCCCCCTGGCCACCCCACACTCCCTGGGGCCTGGGCAGCCTGCCGGGGCTTTCCTGCCCTACATCCTACACCCTGGCGACGCCCTGAGTCTGCTGACCAGCGGGAGCCCGAGAGGAGGCCTGTGCTCACCTGCGGGGCGAGCTCAGGAGACTCTGCTCTGCGGGGGGAGTGGGCCGGGGCCGGGGCCACCGAGGGCCCTGAGCTCAGCCCCGGGGCGTCGTCAGAGGAGTCCCACCGTACAAGGGAGCACGCGCTCGTCCTCCCTTCTCCATCCTCGGCCTGAGGCTGCTGGTCAAGCACTGACAGCAACTTGCACTTCTGTCCTGCCTGTGCGTGTGTGCACACACCCCTCTGTGGGTGCAAATGTCTGTTTCTGCACAAATGTCTGTGTGTGTACATAGCCTGTGTCTAAGTGTTCTGCACACATCCGGGTGGGTACACACTCCTGTATGTGTGTGTATGTGCATGTGTGGGTGCATGCTCCTGTGTATACGCACATCTGGGTGCACATTTGTGTGTGTCTGTATGCATGTGTGCAGGTGCACACTCCTGTGTGTGTGTATGCACATGTGGCTGCATGCTTTTGTGTGTGTACTCACATGTGTTTGTGCACACTCCTGTGTGTGTGTGTATGTGTGTGGGTACATGCTTCTGTATGTCGTGTGTGTGTGTGTGTGTGCATGTGCGTGGGTGCACGCTCTTGTGTGTGAATGAAAAGCGTGTTTCTGCTGCCACAGTTGTTCTAAAGCAAATTGAGTGGCAAAAATGTTCTAGTTTTCTTGCCGCTCAGATGAAAATACAAAACCCAGGGCTCCCACGGTGTCGGAAGCCCCTCACGTGCTCAGGCCCACACTGGCTTCATTTCTCAACCGAACCGCACAGGTGAGGTGGACGAGCGGGGGGGGCGGGGGGGCCTCGGCGCCCAGGCTGCGGCTTCGGGAGCGCAGTCACCCAGAGACGTGGGACGAGCTGCCCAAGTGTGCACCAGGGAATTACGTGGTAATATTTTCAAGGAAAGTTATTAAAATATTGACATTTCCTCTGCACAGGCTTATCTCAGATGTCCTCGGAACAGGCCTTAGGCAGGGCTAATTTAATTAGGCTGCGCCCTGTACGTGTTCTCTGCCAGCCAGATTCTTCCAGAAGGTGCCAGACATAGATAGGTTTAGTGCTGGAGGCTTTTCTCGTGCTCACTGCAAACCCTCAAACAGCCTTCCTGCAGGAGGGGCTCCTGTGCGCCCAGCCCCTCCTGTGGGGGCAGGCACCCCTCCCCGCAGTCTCCTTGGGGCTGAGCGCCTCGCTGGGGAGTTTCTCTCCTGGTTTTAATCTCTCTGCATTGATGTCTCTAGAGGCAGCTGGCGGGGTCCTTCGTCCTGGGAGGGCCTTGTCTGAAATGGCATCTCCCAACAGGTGGCCGGAGTAGGGGTGGCAAGGAGGGGCGAGTCTGAGGTAGGGGCTTGGTCTGGGCCGGGAGGAGTGCAGGGAGATGCGTGTGTGAGTGTGTACACACGTGCATGCATGTGTGTGTACAAATGCGTGTGTGAGAGGATACATTCTTCCTGGTTAACCCACAACTCTACATTCAGCAGACACAAATGAGCCCATTCTTAGGAGCCCATTCTTAGGAGCGGGTTGGGGGGACCCTCAGGTGCGTGGGGACAGATGGTTCCTTTCCCTGGGGCCACCCCGGACCCCTGCCTGCACCCCCCATGACAGCCCACATGTCTGCAGACCTGGCCGGGTGTCCCTGGGGCAGACTCACCTGCACTGGGCCCACCGAGTCACAGGCTCAGAGCCAATCTACAACAGGGGGCTGCACTTCTGCCTGCTGCTTGCAGGGTGGTGCCCCAAGGTAAAGCCCCCCAGGGCTGCACGAGCGGCGGTGGATTGTGGCTTCCTAGCGGGACAGCGGAAGGGACCCCCGGGGGCGCAGAACGGAGCTCCCCGCAAAGAGACGCTGTGGCTGATATTTCCTGTTTCCACAGGGGGGTGCTTACAGAGGGGGCCAGAGACGGTCAGTGCAGCACACTTGTCCCCGATTGACAGGCTGTCCCCACCGGCCCGGGACCACCTGGTCCCTAAATGTTGCTTAATTGGAACTCCTCTTGGTTGGCTCACTTAGGAAGTCCTGTCCTTGGTCATTTTTTTTTAAAATTTTTGTTTTATTTTATTTTTTTTAAATACCGAAAAACACGTAACAAAAGCAAACATTCCTATTTTGATCATTCCATTCTACATATATAATCAGTAATTCACAATATCATCACATAGTTGCATATTCATCATCATGATAATTTCTTGGAACATTTGCATCTATTCAGAAAAAGAAACAAAGTGAAAACAGAAAAAAAAATTATACATACCATACCCCCATCCCTCCCCTTCATTGATCACTAGCATTTCAGTTTAAATTTATTTTAACATTTGTTCCCCCTATTATTTATTTTTGTGCCATATGTTCTACTCATCTGTTGACAAGGTAGATAAAAGGAGCATCAGACACAAGGTTTTCACAATCACACAGTCACATTGTGAAAGCTATATCATTATACAATCATCCTCAAGAAACATGGCTTCTGGAACACAGCTCTACATTTTCAGGCAGTTTCCTCCAGCCTCTCCATCACATCTTGACTAACAAGGTGATATCTATTTAATGTGTAAGAATAACCACCAGGATAACCTCTCGACTCTGTTTGGAATCCCTCAGCCATTGGCACTTTATTTTGTCTCATTTCCCTCTTCCCCCTTTTGGTTGAGAAAGTTTTCTCAGTCCCTTGATGCTGAGTCTCAGCTCATTC
The DNA here is from genome assembly GCF_023851605.1 of Tamandua tetradactyla. Lineage (NCBI taxonomy): Eukaryota > Metazoa > Chordata > Mammalia > Pilosa > Myrmecophagidae > Tamandua > Tamandua tetradactyla. Next base: position 94,347,318 of record NC_135339.1, on the reverse strand, counting down.
CAGAATTTCTTTCCCACGTTGCCAGGAAGGTCCACATCCGTGGGAGTCATGTCCCACGTAGACAGGGGGAGGGCAGTGAGTTTGCTTGTTGTGTTGGCTGAGAGAGAGGCCACATCTGAGTAACAAAAAAGGTTCTCTTGGGGGTGACTCTTAGGCCTAATTTTAAGAAGGCTTGGCCTATCCTTTGTGGGGTTAAGTTTCATATGAATAAACCCCAAGACTGGGGGCTCAGCTTAGAGCTTTGGTTGTCCCCACTGCTTGTGAGAATATCAAGAATTCAACTTGGGGAAGTTGGATTTTCCCCCATTCTCACCATTCCCCAAAGGGGACTTTGCACATACTTTTCCACTCACTGATCAAATCACTCTGGGATTCATCAGGGCATCACTTTGGACAAAGCAACAAAATCTCATGTCCTACCCAAGGTTCCATGTACTTATGGTGTTCAACCAAGATATCTACATAAGTTATATTAGGAAATGCACTAGTCAAAATAAAAATTTTGTACCAAATAAACATTTTTTTGCTTTAGTCTCACATATAAGTTGAAATTTTAAAATATTAATTACCATCTATTTTCAGCACCCTGCAGTATTGACATTCCTTTGTTCTTCCTCATGCAAAAACATTTTTAAAATTTGTACATTTAGTCACTATCATTATACACTCTAGGTATTCCTAGATTATACCATCTCAATTGTTATCGTCTATCTTTCTGATTTCATTTGTGCTCCCAGCCCTCCTCCCTCTCTCATTCTCACATTCAGCTTTATTCAGTGTTTTACCATAATTGTATTACAGTTAGGTAGTATTGTGCTGTCCATTTCTGAGTTTTTATATTCAGTCCTGTTGCACAATCTGTATCCCTTCAGCTCCAATTACCCATTATCCTACCCTATTTCTATCTCCTGATGGTCTCTGTTACCAGTGACATATTCCAAGTTTATTCACTAATGTCAGTTTATAGCAGTGGGACCATACAGTATTTGTCCTTTTGTTTTTGGCTAGTCTCACTCAGCATAATGTCCTCAAGGTCCACCATCCATGTTGTTACATATTTCATAACTTTATTCTGTCTTACAGCTGCATAATATTCCATCATATGTATATAGCACAGTTTGTTTAGCCACTGGTCTGTTGATGGGCATTTTGGCTGTTTCCATCTCTTTGCAACTATAAATAATGCTGCTATAAACATTAGTGTGCAAATGTCCATTTGTGTCCTTGCCCTTATGTCCTTTGAGTAGATACCTAGCAATGGTATTGCCAGGTGATATGGCAATTCTATACTCAGCTTTTTGAGGAACCACTGAACTGCCTTCCACAGCAGTTGCACCATTTGACATTCCCACCAACAATGGATAAGTGTGCCTCTTTCCCCACATCCTCTCCAGCACTTGTTGTTTTCTCTTTTATTGATAATGGCCATTCTGGTGGGTGTGAGATGATATCTCATTGTGGTTTTGATTTGCATTTCTCTAATGGCCAGGGAAGTTGAGCATCTCTTCATGTGTCTCTTGGCCATTTGTACTTCCTCTTGTGAGAAGTGTCTGTTCAAGTCTTTTGCCCATTTTGTAATTGGGTTGTCTGTCTTTTTGTTGTTGAGTTGAATAATCTCTTTATAAATTCTGGATACTAGACTTTATCTGATATGTCATTTCCAAATATTGTCTCCTATTGTATAGGCTGTCTTTTTACTTTCTCGATGAAGTTCTTTGATACGCAAAAGTGTTTAATTTTGAGGAGTTCCCATTTCTTTCTTTCTTTCTTCAGTGCTCTTGCTTTGGGTGTAAGGTTTAAAAAACTACCTCCAAGTATAAGATTTATAAAATATTTCTCTACATTTTCTTCTAATAGTTTTATGGTCTTAGATCTAATGTTTAGTCTTTGATCCATTTTGAGTTAACTTTTGTATAGGGTGTGAGATACAGGTCTTCTTTCATTCTTTTGCATATGGATATCCAGTTCTCTAGGCACCATTTATTGAAGAGACTGTTCTGTCCCAGGTGAGTTGGCTTGATTGCCTTATCAAAGATCAAATGACCATAGATGAGACAGTCTATATCTGAGCACTCTATTTGATTCCATTGGACAATATATCTATCTTTATGCAAGTATCATGCTGTTTTGACCACTGTATCTTCATAATATGCTGTAAAGTCAGGTAGCGTGAGACCTCCGACTTCATTTTTGTTTCTCAGGATACTTTTAACTATTTGGGGTACCCTGCCCTTCCAGATAAATTTGGTTATTGGTTTTTCTATTTCTGAAAAGTAAGTTGTTGGGATTTTGATTGGTATTGCATTGAATCTGTAAATCAATTTAGGTAGAATTGACATCTTAACTATATTTAGTCTTCCAATCCATGAACACAGAATGCCTTTCCATCTATTTAGGTCTTCTGTGATTTCTTTTAATAATTTCTTGTAGTTTTCTTTGTATAGGTCTTTTGTCTCTTTAGTTAAATTTATTCCTAAATATTTTCTCCTTCTGGTTGCAATTGTAAATGGAATTTTTTTCTTGATTTCTCCCTCAGATTGTTCATTACTAGTGTATAGAAACCATAGATTTTTGAGTGTTGATCTTGTAACCTGCCACTTTGCTGTACTCATTTATTAGTTTCAGTAGGATTTTTCGGGGTTTTTGACATATGGTATCATCATCTGCAAACAGTGAGAGTTTTACTTCTTCCTTTCCAATTTTGATGCCTTGTATTTCTTTTTCTTGTCTAATTGCTCTGGCTAGAACTTCCAACACAATGTTGAATAAAAGTGGTGATAATGGACATCCTTGTCTTGTTACTGATCTTAGGGGGAAAGTTTTCAATTTTTCCCCATTGAGGATGATATTAGCTGAGGGTTTTTCATATATTCCCTTTATCATTTTAAGGACATTCTCTTCTATTCCTATCCTTTGAAGTGTTTTCAACAGGAAAGGATGTTGCATTTTGTCAAATGCCTTTTCTGCATCAACTGAGATGATCATGTGTTTTTTTCTGCTTTGATTTGTTGATATGGTGTGTTACATAAATTGATTTTCTTATGTTGAACCATCCTTGCATACCTGGGATGAACCCTACTTGGTCATGATGTATGATTCTTTTAATGTGTTGCTGGATTCGATTTGCTAGAATTTTGTTGAGGATTTTTGTATCTATATTCATTACAGAGATTGGTCTGTAGTTTTCTTTTTTTTTGTAATATCTTTGTCTGGCTTTGGTATGAGGGTGATGTTGGCTTTGTAGTATGAGTTAGGTAGCTTTCCCTCCTCTTCAATTTTTTTGAAGAGTTTGAGCAGGATTGGTAGTAATTCTTTCTGGAGTGTTTGGTAGAATTCACATGTGAAGCCATCTGGTCCTGGACTTTTCTTTTTGGGGAGCTTCTTAATGACTGATTCAATTTCTTTACTTGTGATTGGTTTGTTGAGGTCATCTGTTTCTTCTCGAGTCAAAGTTGGTTGTTCATGCTTTTCTAGAAAGTTGTCCATTTCATCTACATTGTCGTATTTATTAGCATAAAGTTATTCATAGTATCCTGTCATTACTTCCTTTATTTCTGTGGGGTCAGTGGTTATGTCTCCTCTTCCATTTCTGATCTTATTTATTTGCATCCTCTCTATTCTTTTTGTCAATCCCGCAAAGGGTCCATCAACCTTATTGATTTTCTCATAAAACCAGCTTCTTGTTTTGTTGATTTTCTCAATTGTTTTCATGTTCTCAATTTCATTTATTTCTGCTCTAATCTTCATTATTTCTTTCCTTTTGCTTGCTTTGGGGTTAATTTGCTGTTCTTTGTCTAATTCTTCCAAGTGGACAGTTAATTCCTAGATTTTTGCCCTTTCTTCTTTTTTTGATATAGGCATTTAGGGCAATAAATTTCCTTCTTATCACTGCCTTTGCTGCGCCCCATAAGTTTTGATATGTTGTGTTTTTTTTTTTTTTTTTTTTAAGGAAAGACAGAGAGAAGGAAGGAAGGATAGAAGGAAGGAAGGAAGGAAGAAAGGGAAACATTTTTAAACATTTTCTTGTTTTATTGTATTCTGTTTCTCCGTTTTTGTTACATGGGCTGGGGCCGGGAATCGAACCGAGGTCCTCCGGCATAGCAGGCAAGCACTTTGCCCGCTGAGCCACCGCGGCCCGCCCTGATATGTTGTGTTTTTGTTTTCATTTGCCTCGAGATATTTACTGCTTTATCTTGGAATTTCTTCCTTGACTCACTGGTTGTTTGAGAGTGTGTTGTTGAACCTCACATATTCATGAATTTTCTGGCACTGCGCCTATTATTGATTTCCAATTTCATTCCTTTTGATCTGAGAAAGTGTTTTGTATGATTTCAACTTTTTAAATTTATTGAGACTTGCTTTGTGACCCAGCATATGGTCTATCTTTGAGAATGATCCATGAGCACTTGAGAAAAAGGTGTATCCTGCTGTTGTGATTCTTAAATCTATAAATGTCTGTTAGTCTAGCTCTTTTACTGTATTATTCAAATTCTCTATTTCTTTATTGATCCTCTGTCTAGATGTTCTGTCCATTGATGAGAGTGGTGAATTGAAGTCTCCAACTGTCATGGTAGATGTGTCTATTTCTCTTTTCAGTGTTTGCCACATGTATTTTGGAACATTCTGGTTTGGTGCATAAATATTTATGATTGTTATGTCTTTGTGCTGAATTGTTCCTTTTATTAATACATAGGATCCTTCTTTGTCTCTTTTAACTGTTTTACATTTGATGTCTAATTTGTTGGATATTAGTACAGCTACTCCTGCTCTTTTCTGATTGTTATTTGCATGAAATATCCTTTCCCAACTTTCACTTTCAACCTATGTTTACCCTTGGGTCTAAGATGTATTTCCTATAGAAAGCATATAGATGGGTCGTTTTTTAAACCATTCTGTCAATCTATGTCTTTTGATTGTGGAGTTTAATCCCTTAACATTTAGTGTTATTACAGTACAGGTATTACTTACTTCTACTATTTTGCCTTTTGGATTTTATATTTTATATCTAATTTTCCTTCTTTTTATCTTTACTCATCATCTTCATTTCTACACTCTTCTCCACACCTCTCTCTTCTGTCTTTTTGTGTCTGTCTCTAGTGCTCCCATTAGTATTTCTTGCAGACCTGGTCTCTTGGTCACAAACTCTCTCATTGATTTTTTGACTGAAAGTGTTTTAATTTCTCCCTCAACTTTGAGGGACAATTTTGTTGGGTATAGAATTCTTGGTTGGCAATTTTTCTCTTTTAGTAATTGAAATATATCAACTCACTGTCTTCTTGCCTCCATGGTTTCTGCTGAGAAATCTATGCATAGTCTTATTGGGCTTCCCTTGTATGTGATGGATTGCTTTTCTCTTGCTGCTTTCAAGGTTCTCTCTTTCTCTTTGACCTCTGACATTCTGATTAGTAAGTGTCTTGGAGTATGTCTATTTGAATCTATTCTCTTTGGGGTTCACTGTACTTCTTGGATCTGTAATTTTAAGTCTTTCATTAGAGTTGGGAAATTTTCAGTGATAATTTCCTCCATTAGTTTTTCTCCTCCTTTTCCCTTCTCTTCTCCTTCTGGGACACCCACAACACATATATTTGTGTGCTTCATATTGTCGTTCAATTCCCTGAGTCCCTGCTCATGTTTTTCCATTTTTCCCCCTTTATCTTCTTTTGCTTGTCAGATTTCAGATGTTCCATCCTCCAGTTCACTAATCCTATCTTCTGTCTCTTAAAACCTACCATTGTAGGTTTGCAATGTTTTTTTCATCTCGTCTACTGTGACTTTCATTCCCATAAGTTCTGTGATTTGTTTTTTCAGACTTTTGATTTCTTCTTTTTGTTCATTCCTTGCCTTCTTTATATCCTCCCTCAGTTCATTGATTTGGTTTTTGATGAGGTTTTCCATGTCTGTTTGTATATTCTGAATTAATTGTTTCAGCTCCCATATCTCATTTGAATTGTTGGTTTGTTCCTTTGACTGGGCCATATCTTTAATTTTCCTAGTGTGATTTGTTATTTTTTGCTGGCATCTAGGCATTTAATTACCTTAATTAGTTTATTCTGGAGATTGCTTTCACTTCTTTTACCTAGGGTTTTCTTGCTGGATGAATTTGTTTTCTATTTGTGCTTTGACATTCAGTTTAGCTTTTTCCAGATCTCTATCTTAGGTTTTCTTTAACAGAGCAGAATTTTTCAGTTCCTGTTTTTTTGTTTCTTGCCCTGCCTGTAAGGTGCCTTGCCCCCCCACCCCCCCCTTTAGGAGGGTCTACTTAGGTATTATAGACCCCAGCAGGATTTTCCCAGACTAAACTGGCCTCCTTTAACTGTGGCAGACTCTCCCTGCTGGGGGCGTGGTGGAGACAGAGGAGAGGTTGTAGGCTGGTTTTAATGGCTCAAGCCCTGGGGTCTGAATTCCTTGATGGAGGGATTCCATCTGAGTTGGGCTCCACCCCTCCCCAGGCTCCAGACAAGCCCTCAAACGAGCTTGTTTCTGCCTATGCCTGGGGCAGTTGCAGCCTGAGAAGCCCTGCTGCTGTATCCAATAGCAGTCAAGCCTTTGTAGAAACACAGCCACATAAACCTTTGTTTCTTCTTTCTTTTTCCATCAGCCCTGCCCCCTTGGCGCCAGGGCAAATGAGCGACCTCCGCTTTGATCAGGTTCATGTGTGCTGGGGGCCTATTTTTAGTAGTCAGAGTTTGTTAATTAATTCCACAATTGGCATTTGGTTGGGCTCAGCCCCTGCTGCTGGTAAAGTCTCTTTCTTTTCCCCTCTGGGAAGGAGCCTGTCGGGGAGGGGGCACCGGCTGCTGCTGTTTGGGGAACTCACGGTTTTGAGGAGGCTTGCAGCTGGTCCAGCTGGTCCAGACTGAGGTTACACTGTGTGTCCGGTCACTGACGTGGCCCCAGGAGCTGTTCTGTACTGTTTCTGGTTATTTAGTAGTTGTTCTGGAGGACAAACTAAAATGTGCACATTGCTAAGCCACTGTCTTGCCCAGTCTCCCTTGGTCAGTTTTTATCTTAGAAAGAGCTCTGGCCTCGTCTCAGGAAGGGGGCCATTCACTGACCAGGGCGGGTGGGCGTTTAGTTTTACTCAGTGGACTTCATGGAGTGGAGCCAGCAAAGTCTGGCCATAGGACATCCCAGTTTTCTGATTTAGGGCCAGAGCTAAAGTTAGAGCTCCCCTGGGAAGGAGCACTTTTGGGGGTGGACACGGCGTGCAGAGACCAGATCAGCCTCTCCACTGCCCTCCCGCCCTTGCATTTGCTCCCTGATTGTTGGTGTTGGAGGGGGGAAGGAGGGAGAGGAAGGGGGAGCACCGACGGGGGCCGCTCTGGCCCCCGAGGGGACGTTGGGGGGCTCAGAACCCTCACATCTGGCCGGAAGCCAAGGGTCCCTAGTGCTGCCTGGTGCCCACCCGGACTTTCTCCCTGGGTGGTTGACAGGCTTCAGGATGCCCCAAGAACGTAAGGAGCACATCCCTTAACCTGCCTTGAGGTGATCTTTAGGGCAGGTAGAAGTCCTTCTGCGCAGGTAAAACTTGGAGTCCTTCTCTCTTATCTGAGTGAACATAATGGAAGGTGATTTTAAAAGTGACGATTGGCTTTTAAAATGTCTCTCTGCTCCCCATGAATTATAGAAAGTCCCCTTTACTGGGTAGAATAAAATAAATGCCCTGAAATCACAAAATAAAGCAGAGCACAACCCGTACTTGGCTCCCCCTGACCGTCCGTAGGCGTGCGCTTTGTGAGTTCTCCTGGTGGACGGGGGTTGGGGCGGTGGCCGGTGAAACACCGTCCTGGCTCTGGAGAAGACAGGCTCTGTGAGGCCCACAGCTATGTGGGGCGCCCCTCGTGCCCGCACCAGCCCCTCCCGGTCTGCCCTGGCCCCTGAGACATGTGTCCGGAAGGCCCCACCCAGCAGGTGGTAGGTTCCCCCGCTTCCATGGCTCACCTGGGCCATCTCCAGGCAACCAGGATGTCCCTGAGGGGTGGGGCTTTGCTGTTCCCTTGCCCTCCGCCCAGCACCCACCAGTCCCTGGCCAGGCTGCTGCTTGTCAGCCTCCCTGGGTGTCCCTCGGTCTCCCTGGCTTTCTGCTGCATGATTAGCACCAAAAAGACATGTGGAGCCCAGCTGGCTGCCCCATGTGGCCCTCCTGGGCTCACCTTGACCGCAGGCTCCTCTTCAATGTGCCCAGTGGCTGCTGCCCCAGGGTAGGCTGGGCTTTCAGGTCTCACAAGGGCCCCAGAAGCTGTGGCCCTGCAGTAGCAAGTCCCAGGTCCTGCCTCCGAGGCCTGGCCAAGTCCAGGGGAGAGGAAGGGGCTGCTGAGGGGTTGCTGAGGGGTTGCTGCATTTCCTGACCACTGCAGATGTGGCACTGGTTATGTGTACCTTTGCTTTGGAAAGACCTGAATAGACTTTGCTCTTTTGAAACAAAAGGATGGTTTCGATATCCAATATCGCCGCCTGTGATCTTTGGCCTTGGCTATCTCTCCTACAGTTTTTTCTATTTGCCCCAAGGTGAGAAGTGCACTACACTTGGGTCCAGACAGATTTCAGATGCACCCTGTGCCATTAGCAGAACAGATAAACTCCTCCCGCTGGAGTTCACCCCCAGCTGCAGCAAACATAGCAACTTTCAAAAATAGCATCACCCGCGACATAAAAGAGCTCATCTGTACATCAGCATGTGTTTTTTTTTCGACCACCGACCTGAAGTTTTCTGAGACAGGATGGAGGAAGGATGGGACTGGCTGGGAAGCCCAGGGTTTAGGGAGGGACCATGTGCCTGCTGGTACCCAGAAGTGAGTCTTCAATCTGGGGCCTGCAGGAATGTGAATCAAATCAGATGGATTTATGTGGCTGATTTTTAGATGACCACTTTATAATCTTGGGGCTTCAGGTTTTCAAAAGATATTGAAATATAATAATACTATATGGCAAATATATATATGTCTATTGTTCCAGTAGATACAACAGCTGTGCTGGGAAGCGCATGTGGCATGTGTGTTTCAGGATTGACTGGGTGCTGGCCGCTGCCGCGGTCACTGGGATAAGGGTCGGGGCCGGCACTGCTGGCCAGCAGACACAGATAAGGAGGAAGCAATCCACGTTGCTTGGCTTGATCCCAAGAATGGCCTGAGCTCACAGTGTCTTTGGGGCCTGGTAAAGTGGGCTGAGGTTCGGGATAAAAACCCAGCAGAAGCATCAACCCTGCTCTGCTGGGGGTGGGAACTGCTCCTCACATGTGTGACACTATTAGAGGAGTGGCAGTGAAGGACAACGATGATAAAAATGAAAGAAAGCTTGAGTGCCAACAGGCACCACTTCCAATGCTTTACGTCTATTGATTGCTTAAATCCTTTCCTCAAACCTATGGGGCATGGACAGTTATCACTTCTATTTAACAGACAAACTGAGGCACAGAGAGACCAAGTAATTTGTCCAGAGAGGCGGAGTTGGGTATGAAAGCTGTGTTTCATCATGACATGGTTTGGCTATGCAGCACCTGTGACTCAAAGGCCACACCTGCCCCTTGATGCCTGCAAGGAGGGTCAGGTCCAGCCAAAGATTATAGGGCCACAGGTTGGGAACTCAATGAAGGTGACGTTGAATTCCTGAGGAGACGCTGGCTGGCTAAAGTAGAGACAGAAATCCTTCTTCCTTATTTTAGAAATCCTCAGTTTTCACTTTAAGACCTGCAAATAATTGGATAAGGAAACTTCCCTCACTGCTAAGAGCAATCTTCTTTGTTGATTGTAGATGCAATCAGCTATAGATGCAATCAATTGACTAACGGTATAAATTTGTCTGAGAAGTGCCCTCACAGTAACAATCAGGCTAGTGCTTGCTTGACCAAACAACTGGACTCCATAACCTAGCCAAGTTGACACATGAAATTTCAAGATACTCCCTCCATTTTATTTATTCTTAATTCAGAACTCTGATTTTATGTTTTGATCCAAAATTTTTTATTACTACTTTTAGTCATATTTTATTCACATTTCTTCTTGTCAAAGTTTATTCTTTAGTAGTAAACTCTTTTGGATTTTTGTTTCCTGCTGTCTATTATAGCTGGGAAGAAAATCCCCTGGTGTCTCTTTTTGCTGATGAGAGGAGCCGCCAGTCCAATTCTTGTTCTCTTATGGGTGACCTGTCCTTTCTCTTTGGCAGCATAGCTTACTCTGCCATGTTCTGTCCATCCTCTTTTGACCCCTTGACCATCTTCTTGCACATCAGCTCCCAGTGTCCTTTCACTTCCAACAGGCAGCACCTGCCTTCAGGCTACTTGCACATTTGGATGGCCAAGGAGGGCTGGGGACCTATGGACCCCAGGGGCTGCCCTAAGCAGTGACCAGGTGCAAGAGGACATATGCGCCAGCTCCTCGCCCCGACTCAGGACAACCGCTGTCCCCAGAAATGTTCTGTGGGATTGATTCATAAATAACCTGTGTGTCCCTTTTCCTAACATCACACCTCACATGACCTCTCTTTCCTTCCGATATCCCTCCCCTCCCCTCCTGGCATTTCAGCACTCATCTCGGAGCTGGGGTCTGGGGAACCCAACCCAAGCCAGTAGGTTTCTAAGATACTTTCTGTGCCCAAGTTCTTCTCAGTTTTACTACTTGTTCTTAGGTTAAAATTTATTTTTATTTTTCCTGCGTTCAACTCAGACATGTATTTCTTCAATTCTTGAAAAATTTCAGCCCTATCTCTTCAAAGACCACTTTTTCCTAGTTCTCTTCCTCTGGAACACCTGTTTTCTGTATGTCTGTCACACTTTCTATTTTACGGTCTGTTGTACTGTGTGCTGAGTGAATTCCTCAGCAACATCTTCCGATGCATATTCTCTTCTCAACTGTCTCAGGTCTAGAATTTATCATATTGGTTGCATTCATTTATCTCAATAACTATATATTTTTATCCAAGATATAAATTGGATTTTTCACATCTACTTCTTTTTGTTTCATTTCTGCCTGTTTCAAAACTCTGTAAAGTGCCTTCATTTATTCCTTTGAAAGGCATGATGCCCTGCTACTTCCCTGCTGTCTCCACTGCAAGTCAGCCTTCAGGGCCCTGCTCCCTGATACTGGGGCTGAGTTTCTCGATGTCTCCCAGCTCTCTGTCCACAGGGGACAGCCAGGGAAAGGGGGTGGCAGGACCAGGGTCAGAAGGGTTTTCTTTGTGATTTCTGCAGTTCCTGCTTGTGTTGTGGTTTTGTTTATTTCCTGTTCCTGTCAGCTTGTCCCATCTGGGGGTGGGGGTGTGTGGGGTGACTCCATCCAGCTTCCAGCATCTTCTCTAACCACCAGCCCAGCCTCAAAACCCTCAAGCGACCCCAGCCCAGCCACATGGGCTCCTCCTGCAAGCGCCAGCCTTCCCTTTGGTTTTGCAAACAGTTCTGTGCCCCTCCTCTCCTGCCCCGCCATGCCCTCAACTGTGTTATGAAATCCCCATGTCGGGTCAGCTCTTGCAGAGTCCTGGAGTGGTCACTGTGCACCTGGCTGCCCCTGACTGTCCCCTCCACCTGGGGAACATAGGCCCCCACAAGAGCGTGGGTTCCTGCACATTCTGCTCCTCAGGAAGACTGATTACGTTCCATTTGCTCTAAAATTCCATGGACTGCAAGATGCACTGTCCATTTATTTTAAATGATCGTGTCATTTAGAGCGAGATGTGTCTGGATTTCATAGACGTAAAAGTGTAAACAAAACTATGTCTGAGATGATGGTATTTCTAGGTGTTGACTGGCTCTGTGAAACCCGTGTTCCGTGGATGATTTGCGAGCTGCCTTCCACGGCGCCACTCCTGACACGCTCACTGCAAGCCAGTGCCGGGTGGATGCAGTGTACCCCTCGCTGGGGTCCGTCAGGGAGGAGCTGCCCTCAGCCCACCCTGCAGGGATGGCCTGGCACCCGCCGAGACTCACACAGGCTGTCACAGGCTCGGGTGCTCCTGAAGGGCCCATGTCTTCTCCCTGCTGGCATGGAGGTTGGGCCACCAGCGTGGGGCAGCTGTCGCTTGTCCGGTGGGCATCTGCTCAGACCAGCACCGTTTTCATCTGAGGCCACAACTTCTGCCTAAACTGCACCTTTACATTTTCTTGGGAGGGGCCCCTGGTATGTGGAGCCTGCCCAAGCGGCCCTAAATTTCCCTGATCACGTCCATCGCTCTGCCCCCTGCCGCTGGGTTGAGTGTGATAGAGCAGATGCTGGCGAGGCCCTTTTCCGGAGGGTCTGCTCGATCTGGGCCCCGGACTCCAAGCCCTCCCCGTGAGCGAGCTGAGCATCCCGCTCCCAGAGTATGACTGAGGCACCCACCCACCTGCCTGCTGACCAGCGGACGCGGGGTGAGGCCACCCTGGGCCACCCAGCTGCCCGCACGAGCAGGTGAGGGCCACACAGGGGCCAGCTGGCCAGTTCTCCAAGCAGCCCATCTCACTCGCTGAATCACACGGGTTTTAAACACCACATTTTGCAGTAAAAGCTAATTTACAGAGTGGCAAGTCATCGGCCTAAAAAGGTCTTTGCTTCCCCTTCATTCTGGAGCATTCACTTTTCTTGGCATTGAATCCAAAGTTTAAAGCTAGTTGTTCTCAGAACTTTTTTTTCTTTTGTGGTTGGAAGGGTCTGTCAACAATATGGGGCAGGGAGACGGAACTATCTGATGTTCTAGAGAGGCTGGGCCCTCTAGGTTTCAGGACTTACCTGGTCCAGAGACCCATCTGGAGGTTGTAAGTTTCTGGAAAGTTACTCTAGTGCCTGGAACCTTTGTAGGATCTTATATATTGCCCTAGGTGTTCTGTAGGATTGGCTGGAATGGTCCTGGTTGGGGTTTGGACGGTTATGGTAGGTAGCATGTCTAACTGAAGCTTGCATAAGAGTGACCTCCAGAGTAGCTTCTCGACTCTATTTGAATGCTCTCTGCCACTGAAACTTTATTAGTTATACCTCTTTTCCCCATTTTGGTCAGGATGGAATTGTTGATCCCACAGTGCCATGGCTGGACACATCCTGGGAGTCCTCTCCCACGTTGCCAGGGAGACTTTCACCTCTAGATGTCATGTCCCACGTAGTGGGGAGTGCAGTGATTTCACTTGCAGAGTTGGGCTTAGAGGGAGAGGCCACATTTGAGCAACAACAGAGGTCCTTCAGGGGTAACTCTTAGGCATACCTATAGGTAGGCTATTGCTCTCAGAACTTTTAATATAGTATACAACTCCTTTATCTTCCACTGTTGAGTCTGGGAAGTCAGCAGTTAAATACTTCTCCTCTGTAAGTGATATATTTTTTTCCCTGTAGGATGCTTTGGATATTCTTTAGTTTCACATTTGCACATAGATTCTGTATTATTTATTCTGCTTTGGATTTGGGGGTATTTTAGGGTCTGAGGATTGGTGCCTTGCCACAATTTTTAAAAAGTATCAGCCATTATCTTTTCAAATGTTGCCTCATTTTCATTTTTCTCTCCTTCCCTTTGTAAGTTCAAATAGACATGAGCCAGACCCGTTCACACTATCTTCCTCATTTTAATATTTTCCCTCACTTTCATATTTCCCATCTCTCTGCTTCTCTGGATGCATTCCAGATAACTTCTCCTTATTTTACTAATTCTCTCTCAAACAGTGTCTAATCTGCTGTGCTTTTGCTTACAATTTTCTAGAAGTTTTATTTTAAAATGCCTGGTTCCTTGATAATATTTTAAGCCTCTTTTGGATTTCTTAAGCACATTGAACATATATTTTTGATATCATATGTGGTGGTTCCAATATCTAAAGCCATGCTAGGTCTGGTTTTGCACCCCCCCGCCCCCCCGCAACGTGGCTCATTGTGTGCTGTCAGGGGGCTCCTTGGCCTTTGGATTGGGAATTTTAGGAGACCCAGGTTGAGGTGTGTTTCTCTAGAAAGGACTTTTTGCCCTCCCTCCCTCCCTCCCTCTGCCTTCCCTCCCCCCTTCCCCTGCCCCTCCCCCTCCTCCCTTCCCCCACCTTTTCTTTTCCGGCTTTCCTGAGTTCCTTAGAGGGTCTGTGCCTGCTTCTGGGTCATAAGGTGGCACATCTGGCCCCACCTGCTGCCGCAGTTCATAAGGAGACGTGGCTTTTGCCCCTCGGCGTGATGCTGGGCTGAGAGAGGTATGCTTCCTCTTTCTCCCCTCCCGGGTTCTACTTCCTGCTCCCTCTTGTGCTGTGGGCACAGCTGCAAGGAGCTTGGCCTCCCCACGGCTCTCTGCTGCTTCTCCCTTCGTGGGCAGGCACTTGGCATGCGCTGTCCCCAGGTCCTCTGGCTGAGGCAGAGGCTGGCAGACCCCCCAGTAACAGTCACCTGGTCCCCCTCATTTCCAGGCTCTATGGAACATTGCTTTTGTGCCAGCCATACATTTAAAAAAAGATTTAAAAAAACCCACTTTATGCAACTCCTGGTTGTTTCCCATGGAGGTGCCTGGATATCTGCTGCCCTCTTACCCTCAGATTCCTTCTTTGGACCTGGAACCTTTTTATGTGGTAGGAAGGTCTAGCCTTGCTGTTGGGGTTCTGATTTGCTTTGCCTGTCCCCCTCTGTTCTAGTTTGCTAGCTGCTGGAATGCAACACACCAGAGACGGATTGGCTTTTAATAAAAGGGGATTTATTTTGTTAGTTCTTCAAAGGAAAGGCAGTTAACTTTCCACTGAGGTTCTTTCTTACACAGGAAGGCACAGGATGGTCTCTTCTGGCCTTCTCTCCAGGCCCCTGGGGGAAAGTCAACTTTCCCCAGGGTGACTTCTTTCTGCATCTCCAAAGGCCTGGACTGAGCTGCGAGTGCTGAGATGAGGAATGCCTAGCTGCTTGGGCTGTGCTGTTGAGCTCTCTCATTTAAGCACCAGCCAATTAAGTCAAACATCCTTCATTGGAGCAGACATGCCTCCTAGCCGACTGCAGATATAATTAGCAACAGATGAGGTTCACATATGGTTGGCTCAAGTCCACAGCAACAGAACTAGGCACGTTCACCTGGCCAAGTTGACAACTTGAATCTAACTACCACACCCTCCCTGTCCTCACTCCTTCCCTTCCAGCCTGAGCCGGCACGGTGGCCTGGACTCCTGTGCACAGAGCCCTGGGGACCTCACCAATGACCTCACTGCTGACCGCTTGGGGCCCTGGGGCCACCCTGCCTGTGGGCTGCTGGGTGCTGAAGCCCTGGGAGGTCAGCCAGTTTACGGGGTGAGGGGGGCCCTTTGAGCTGCGAGCTTGGCTGGGACTCTGGGTCCTGGGTGGACAATTTCAGTCTCCTTTCGGTTTAGGGGCAGCACCGCTGCTTACAGCTGCCCGTTTCCAGATCCTGAGTCCAAGAGGCCCATGACCACGGCCCTGGCGCAGCACTGTGCTCCTTTTGTTTCTTGCCCGTGGAAACCAGACTGAGCTTTTAGGTTGTCATCTGTAACTGACCCAGGTCACCACTGCTTCCCCAGGGGCCCCGTGCAATCACCAGGTCCTCAAGGGCCAGGGCAGCGGGGGAGGCAGACTCCTCCCGCCATCACTGCTTGGAAGATGGGGGGGTGGGGTGGGTTGGGGTGGTCCCCCACCCTCTCCCCGTGCTGGAAGATTCTTATTGTTTTCCGCCAGCAAGTGTGTGGCCTTGTTACAGGGGCCAAAAGAAAGTGCCCAGTCCCAAGGGACCACAGCCACACCTGGGCCGTCCTCGGGGCACAGCGGTGGGGGCTGGGGGAGTGCAGGGACCGGGTGGGCTCCCTCACGGCCCAGGTGCACCGGAGGTCACAGTCTCAGTAGGGAAGCTGCTGCCCCAGCGCCCCCGCAAGGAGGCCGCTGCCGGGGCTTCCCCTAGAGCGCCTGGAAGTTGGCAGACATGGGGTCCCTACGGCCCTGCACCGCCCTGAGTAAGGACACGGGCTCGGGGTTCCTGCCCAGGCCCGGCCGCTCCGTCCGCGGCTCTCCCTGGGGCGCTGGTGCACCTCCAAGCCCTAGGGGTCGGGCCCCGCAGCCAGCGCCCCTGCTCCGCGCGTTCCGCGTGCGGACGCACGCCTGGTGCTCCGCCTTTCGGAGGAGACCCCTCCAGAGTCTTCTGCCTCGGAAGGATTCCGTGAGGCGGCCCGCGGTGGAGATGGGCGGACGTAGCAGTCCGTTCTCCCTCTCACCCCGAGGAGGAGGCCGCTCCCGCCCACTTTTGTGGGGTCCACTGCTTGGAGGACGATCCGGTGGGCGCAGTGCGGGGGCGGGGCACTGCCGAGGGGGACGTGTGCAGGGAAGGGGCGGGGGCTGGGGGCTGGGCAACGTCTCCCATGGCCCAGCGGAGGTCACCTCCCACTGCGCTTGGGGTGCAGCCTGCTCGTGGTTCAATTGGGGACAGGACTAGAGGGGAAAGGAGGAGCCGAGGCCCCCCACATGAGAACTATCTACAGCAGTGGGTGGGCGCAACCATCCCCCACCCCCTACCCCCCCCCCCGCGTGGGGCTGGGTCTACCTGTGCTACAGTGACAGCTGTTCCTTTGCACTGCCCTTTGGGGAGCAGTGGGGACAGAATCGGCTCCTCTGACACTGCTTGGGAGGCCTCTGGGAGGGGCCAGTTGAGCTCTCAGCATAGAGGACAAAGTTGCCCCTGCAGGGCCCGGACGAGGACACAGGGGCTGACCAGGGCTGGGGTCTCAGTACTGAGGTGCAGAATGGAGGCCCATCGGCTAGCGTGGGGAAGTGCCTCTGGGCTTGGTGGCTGGGGTGCAGTCCTCCACTGGTGGGGACCTGGCCTGGGTGTGGGCAGGGCTGGGCCCTGCAGGTGGGTTTCTGGACTCCACCATGCCACAGACACTCTCTGAGCTCTTATGGGCACTCTCCCACACATGCACATGCACACACATATGCACCAACACACTCATTCCCTGGGCCTGGGCAAAGAATGCATCAGAGGCAGCCCAGGGAGATGGACATTTTGCAGAGGGTCTTCAGGCTTGTCCACCCCCTCACATGCTCGCTGGCTGTGGCTGGGCCATCCACAGCTTTCCTCTCTGCCCAAAATGCCCAGTGAGTTTCAAGGTTGACCCTGTCCCATCTTTGCACTAAACCCCATGTCACGTGGAAGTCACTAGAAATCACACCATGCTTTCTTATCCGAAGTCCTTGCAAATGCACAAGGAGCGCTGCCATTAGAGACCTGAAGATTCACAGGCTTTGAAGTAGAACCAATGCCATTTCCCAAAGAACAACATCAAGGGAGGGGGCAAGCCTGGCACCATGGGTGGTCAGCAGTGGGGAAGAAGACACCTGGCCGTCTGGCCCACTGTATTTTCAGGACATCTGCTGCTGAGGGCCAGCTCCTTCAGCCTCCTGTTGTCTGTGGGCTGTTCACCAGTTCCATCAGTTGTAGAAAATGTACATATTGCAAACAACTCTTGTCTATCCAAACACAAATACATGTCATCTGGTGGGAGGCATTTGATTATCACTCATGGATACTGACCAGTTTTAACATTGACTTTAAACTCATTTCACTATAGATGCAAAAATTCTCAACAGAATTTTAGCAAATTGAATTCAAACATATATTAAAGGAATTATACATCCCGACCAAGTGGGGTTTATACCAGGATTGCAGGGTTGGTTCAACACAAGAAGATGAATCAGTGTAATACCGCACATTAACAGATTGAAAGAGAAAAATCACATAATTATATAGTTTGATGCTGAAAAAACATTTGACAAAATTCAGCATCGTTTTCTGATAAAAACACTTCAAATGGTGGAAATCAAAGGAAACTTCCTCAATACCACAAAGAGTATATACGAAAAACCCATAGTTAGCATTGTTCTCAATGATGAGAGACAGAAATCCTTGCCCCTAAGACAGGAAACGAGACAAGGATGCCCTCTGTGACTACTGCTACTCAACACTGTACTAGAAGTTCTTGCTAAAGTGGTAAGGCAGGAGAAAGATAAAAGACATCCAAATAGGAAAAGAAGAAGCCAAACCTTCATCATTTGCAGATGACAGGACACTCTACATGGAGAATCCTGAGAAATCTATGATAAAGCTACTTGAGCTAATAAATTCAACACAGTGGTGGGATACAAGGTTAATATGCAAAAATCAATAATGTTTCTATATGCAAGTAATGACCTCATTGAAGAGACAGTTAAGGAGAAAATTCCATTCAAAATAGCCACTAAAAGAATGAAGTGTTTAGGAATAAACTTGACCAGAGATGTAAAGGACTTGTACACAGAAAACTGGAAAACATTGCTTAAAGAAATGAAAGATCTTAACAGATGGAAAGACACTCTGTGTGCATGGATAGGGAGGTTGAATGTCATTAAGATATCAGTTCTACCAAAATTGATCTGAAGAGTCAATGCAATATCAATTAAAATTTCAACAACCTATTTTGAAGACTTGGAAAAGCTAGCTATCAAATTTATTTGGAAGGGAAAGAAACCTCAAATAGCTAAGGCTATCTTAAAAAAGAAGTGCAAAGTGGGAGGATTAGCACTTCCTGACTTTAAAGCTTACTATAAAGTCACAGTTGTCAAAACAGCATGGTATTGGCACAAAGACAAAAAAATTGACCAATGGAATTTTAATTGAGAGCACGGAGATTGACCATCAAATCTATGGTCACTTAATCTTTGACAAGGCCTCCAAATCCACTGAATTGGTCTTTTCAATAAATGGGCTTGGGAGAACTGGATATCAATAGCCAAAAGAATGAAAGAGGACCCTTAGCTTACAACCTGTTTGAGTTTATAAACTGCTGGAGTGTAATATGCCAGAAAGGGAATAGCTGTTTTCTTTCATGTACAGCCTCTGGGAATTGAACCCGGGTCTCCTGCATGGCAGACAAGAATTCTACCACTGAGCTACACTTGCAAAGCCCCCAAAATGACTCTTAAAAAGGGGAATTTATTATCTTGCAAGTTTACAGTTCTAAGGCCATGAAAATGTCCAAATTAAAGCAACGCTATAAGAATGTCCAATCTAAGGCATCCAGGGAAAGACACCTTGGTTCAAGAAGGCTGATGACGTTCAAGGCTTCTCTCTCAGCTGAAAAGGCACCCAGCAAGATCTGTTAGCTTTCTCTTCAATGGCTTCCCTGGGGTTCTGTCTGTTTGGATGGCTCTGTCCATTCTGGTGGCTGTAAAGCATTTTCTAAAATGGATAGGAAGCAACCCCACTTTGGGTGGGTGGAGACACATCTCCATGGTAACCATCTAATCAAAAGTTACTGTAATCAAAAAATCAGGATTTAATGGATGATTTTGATTACTGAATCATATTCCTTCTTGCTTTCTGGGATATTGGAGTAGACAGAGGGGAACACCTGAAATCTTTAAACTGTAATCCAGCTGCCCTGATATCTGAAATGCTTGTGAAACCCTTGTTTGTGCTTGTGTGACCGTAAGAGCTGTCACCCCCTCTGTCTGGTCATTTTGTTATGGGGCAAAGGCCCTAATGCTAACGAAGAGTTTGAAGTCAGCCGTTAACTAGTTCCAGCCCCAGATATCTGTGGAAATCTTATCAGCTAGACTCTGCTACGAAAGATAACGTGTCTCCCTCCCTTTTGGGCTCACACCTTCAATACTGAAGTGATAGCTCCGCTTCCCCTCCTTTCAGCTTTTGCTCTCCTATTGAAATGACATGATAATGCTGTCTCCTTTTCTGCTTTGAACTTGCTATTTGTAATGACCTCATCTCCCCTTGCTAAAATCCTTAAGAATCTTGAACCCCTTAAACTCGGGGAGACAGATTTTGGGCTGCTAGGCCATCTGCTCTCCTACTACATGCGTAGTAATAAACTCTTTCTCTTGAAACCTCAGTGTCTCAGGAATTGGTTATTGAGGGCATCAGGCAGAAGAATTCACAGCCTTTCTTTGGTAACATTACCACCCGCGTTGGGTGAGTCACATCCCCATAGAAACAATCAAAAAGCTCCCACCCAGCAAGATTGAATGAGGATTAATGAACTTGGCTTTTTTACACAACAGATTCAAGCCAGCATACACCTTATACAAAAATTAACACAAAATGGATCGAAGACCTAAATATAAGAGCCAGTACTATGAAACTCCTAGAAGAAAATGTATGAAACATCTTCAAGACCTAGCAATAGGAGGTAGCATCTTAAGCCTTATACCCAATGTATAATGTACTTGATAAATGGGAACTCCCTAGAATCAAAAGTTTGTGTGCCTCAGGTGGGCCATGGTGGTTCAGCAGGCAGAGTTCTTGCCTGCCATGCTGGAGACCTGGGTTTGATTCCCATGCAAAAAAAAAAAAAGCTTCTGTGCCTCCAAACAATTTGTCAAAAAGGTGAAAAGGAAACCAACTCAATGGGAGAACATATTTGGTAACCCTATATTGGGTAAAGTTTTGCTAACAGTGTATATAAAGAAATTATACAACTTAATAGCAAAAAGACAAAAAACCCAATTGCAAAATAGGCAAAATATATGAGAGGGCATTATTCCAAAGAGAAAATGCAAATGGCTAAAAAGCACAAGAAGAAATGCTCGTCTTCATTGGTAATGAAGGAAATGCAAGTTGAGACATCACCTCACACCTGTAAGAATGGTGCTATTAAGCAAACAGGAATCCACAAATGCTGGAGAGGATGTAGAGAAATTGGAACTTTCATGCACTGCTGGTGGGAAGGTATAATGGTACAGCTGCTGTGGAAGACAGTTTGGCGGTTCCTTAGAAAACTAAATATTGAGTTGTCTTATGACTTGGCAACACCAATACTCAGTAAATACCCAAAAGAGCTGAAAGCAGTTGACAGAAACAGCAGTGACATATGCTGTTTTGACCGCTGTGGCTTTATAGTAAGCTTTCAAGTCAGAAAGTGTTAGTCCTCCCACTTCGTTCTGCAGACATTTGTCACCGATGCTCTCAGCGACACTATCCATGAGCACCAAAGGATGGAAACAATCCAAGGGCTCATTGATCGACAAGTGAATGAACGAAATGTGGTTCATACACACAATGGATTATGCAGCAGTAAAATGAAATGAGGTCCCCAAGCATATGACAGCATGGATGAAGCTAGAGGACACAATGCTGAGTGAAATAAGCCAGACACAAAAGGACAAATATACTATGATTCTGCTGTTTTGACTCTGGTAGAGAGCAAACTCCAAATCATACGGCCCAGGAAGAAAATCTTTACTCATATATAGCAATGAATTAGATGTTGCATCTCTGCAGCAGGAGTGCGTAAATGGCTTCACAAGCAACGGCTTCCTTATGTTTCACATTTTAACTTTGACCATTTATGATAAACTTATTTTACCATTCTTGATTACCAGTGTGAATTCTCTCTCTCTCTTTTTTATTTTAGCATTTGTTCCCCCTATTATTTATTTTTATTCTATATGTTCTACTTGTTTGTTGACAAGGTAGCTCAAAGGAGCATCAGATACAAGGTTTTCACAATCACACAGTCACATTGTGAAAGCTATATCATTATTCAATCATCGTCAAGAAACATGGCTATTGGACCACAGCTCTACATTTTCAGGCACTTCCCTCCAGCCTCTCCATTACTGAATTCTCTTTTTATCAACTGTAATATCCTACTGGTTTCATTAGTTAATGAGTTAAATAAAATCTTTGATGTGTTTACTTTATATTCCCATGAGTTGTGATCTTCTCTTTTTACAAGAATTCTATATTCTAAAAGTATTCAGGTGAGAGTGTTTGTTTTGGGTTTCATCTCATCCCTCAAAGACTTGTTGACTAAATGCTGTAACAACTAGTTAGAACCAGAGGCTGCTCTGTTCATCCCTAATGCCTTTCTTACATTATATCATTGCAAACTTCAGCATGCTTTACCTGAGTGAAAGTCATGGGCGTTTTTATGAAAAACAAGAGAGAATAAATTAAAAAGCTGTGTACTCTTATGGCATTTAGCAGTTATATCAACAGCAAGATACATCAAAGTTTATCCGGTTTTAATATAGTAGCATTCTTAATTTTCTTCCTTTTCTTTGTTGCACTAGGAGAACACAATTAAATAATTTTTTCTCACCTTGAAGTATCTTTGGAGGATTAAGCTCTTCCTGGTGTGTTGGGAAGGGGATTCTGTTTTTTAGCTGCTAATATTTGGAGCTTTGGGCTTATTGGACTCTCAAGCTCTCCTGGAATGAAGAGTAGGGCTTTGAGCTGATGAGGGGATAAGGAGAAGATAAACTGGGTCCCTGAAGAGGGAGGAGGAAAGAAGGGGGGTGGCTCCAAGGT
Source organism: Tamandua tetradactyla (assembly GCF_023851605.1). Classification (NCBI taxonomy): domain Eukaryota; kingdom Metazoa; phylum Chordata; class Mammalia; order Pilosa; family Myrmecophagidae; genus Tamandua; species Tamandua tetradactyla. The sequence continues at coordinate 94,325,112 of NC_135339.1, read as the reverse complement.
GGAAGCTGATCCTGGGGGAGAGTGCTGAGAAGTGGGGGGTCAGGGAGGGCTTGGGGAGCAGAGCTGGTGAAGGAGGGAGAACTGCCGTCATCATGGAGGGGGCCTCGGACAGCTGCCCCCGGGCACTCAGGCTGCACTGACCCCTCCCTTGTGACTACCCGGAGAAATGAGTCCTAGTCCTGCCAAGATGCAGTTGGTGGTCCTTCTCGCCAGGGACAGCCGGACCCCCAGCTCACAGGCCTCCCGGGCACGTGAAAGTGAGGAGGCTCTGCAGGCACCGTCTGAGCTGGGACGGTGGTCAGTGGGGCCAACCACGCAACTCACAGGCCCAATTCAAGGTGAAAACGTGGGGCCCTTGTTAGAAGAGGATTAAGAATTTCAGGCAGGTAACAGCAGGGGCCTCGGCAGCTTGAGGGCCCGTCTGAGCGCCAGCCGCCGGGGGGAGTGTCCCCTAGGGACTGGGGCAAGTTTCCACCTGGAGTTTTGGCAGGGACTCCTGGGGTCCCGTTCCACACCAGGGCACCCCCGAAAACGAGGCAGTAGAGACGGGAGTGTTGCTGCCTGTTGGGCAGTTTACATGAAGAATCCGGAGGTATAAGAATTGCACGCAGGGGTGGATGTATCACCTCAATGCACACCTCAGGGCTGTGCGCCCCTGAAAAGTCCATCGTGAGCCAGCTCTGCAGGTGGTTACATCGTGGCTCAGACGTTGTTGTGAAAATGTACCCCAGGGTCTGGTGGCCACGGGGGTGCGGGAGGTCGTTTCCCCTGGTGGGTCGAGTGGCATTCTCCATGTGGAAGGCTGCTCAGCTCCCGCCGTCCGCTGGAGGGGTCTGAGTTCAGTGAGACCAGCAGCCTCCCCTGGGGCGCTGGGTGCTGCCCACCTGCCACCCCGTGTCGCGGGGGACCCAGCCTTGTCTGGATGGCACATCTGTTGGCTTGCCCCGGGAGAGGCGTGCACCCACGTCCTGGTAAGAGTCTCAGGCAAGGGTGTGGCAGAACTCCCGAGACAGGCAGCAGGGCCATCCCAGAACCTCGAGGACAGGATGCGGGATGGTTTTGTGTTTCCTGGAAATGCACGCGCTCCCTGGGCTTGCTTCACTGCGTCACCCCACAGGGCACGGAGGTTCCTGGGGAGGGGACAGCCAGCCCTCACCCACCTCTAACCGTGAGCCATCAGATGGTGACCAAAACCCTGACCACACAGACCGGCCAAACTGGCTTAGGCCAGACAGAACAGGGTGCACGGGGGGTGGGGGGCAACTGAGCTTTTAAAAATGTCAGAAGTTCTCTGGAGGTTGGGGAAAGGTGCTGTGCTCATAGAAATACAGTCACCGCTAGCACTTGCATTGTGCTTTCTAATTTAAAAAGCATTTCATGCAGTTGGTGTTGATATAAAACATATGAACATGCATGCTTGTAACTGAAGTTTTCACTGATTCCAGAACAATTCTGCAGTAAGGAATGAAAAAATCCCATTGTGTGAGAAAATTTAGTGGCATGAACGCAGATTCTTTGTGTTTTACTGCACATTTAGAGCATTTGATTTTAAAATTTGCATCTAAAACTGCCACAGAGGTGATGCCTGTGCTGATTTGAGGCTGTTGTGGATCCCAGAAAAGCCATGTTGCTTTTCCTAGTCCAATCTTTTGGAGGTAAACTTATTGTTCAGGTGGGATCTTTTTGATTAAGATGTTTCCATGGAGATGAGACCCACCCACTGGTGGTTGATTAGGTGGTTTCCATGGAGATCTGTCCCTGCCCATTCAAGGCGGGTCTTCATCTGCTTACCAGAGTCATTTAACAGGAATATTTTGAAAAAACCCTCAGAGGCAACACAGACAGAGACATTTGGGATTGCAGAAAGGAAACACCTGGGAAGCTGTTTGAAACCAGAGGACAAAGGACCTGCAGGGGCCAGTCACGTGCCGTCCCAGCTGGCACAGGTGTCCAGAGACATCGGCATTTCTTGAGCCAAGGTGTCTTTCTCCAGATGTGTTAGTTTGGACATATTTATGGGCTTAGAATTGTAAACTTGTGACCTAATAAATCCCTTTTATAAAAGCCAACCCATTTCTGATATATTGCATTCTGGCAGCTTTGGCAAAGCAAGACAATGCCTAAACTGGGTTGTTCCTGAAACATCTTTAGCTGTGTCTTGAAATAAGAGAGAGTGTTTCCCAAACTCAGTGTCCCAGATGTGGTCACACCTTGGTGCACCTGTCTCTTCCCTGCCCAGTCTGGTCCACAACAAGAGGGGCTGAAGCATATTCGAGCTCATAAATGCTCTTATTGCACCCCCAGGCCAACGGCGTTTATGGATAATATTTTTTAATGGTAAAATCATAGATGCTCATGGAAATATAAAATAAACATGTCAAGGATTTATTTAACTCCTTAGGTAATGAAGGATATACACACACGCACACACACGCACACACATCCAGACAATCAGTGATGTTGAAATAAATTTGCAAAATTGCATTTTACGAGCAAGAGCAAAATATGTTTGGGATCATTTTTTCTATAGGGTAGAACTCAATTATATCTGTATTAGAAATTTTCATTTGCATTTCTATGCAAAATTCAATCATTTGCATCACTATCAGCCTTCCACCTGTAAACTTCCATCTTTATAAAGTTGTGAAATCGCCCGGCTGAAGACTGAGTCACAGGCTAATAAAACCTGACAGTCCTGACGTGCCATGGGCAGTGTTCTGTCTCACATTGAAAGGATGCACAGTCCTCTTTTTGCCCACTCCAAAATCTTTCCTGAATTGGGTTATACATAAAATTTTCCTGACCTGGGTTATTAATAAATAAATAGATAAATAAAGGCATGGGTTGTGGTCCTGGACCATGCGAAAAACAAAAACAAACAAACAGAAAAAGCGGAAACAAAGCAGAACACAGGAGATCAATTTCACAGAGACGGGCAGAAGGGGGCAGGGAAACCTGGAGCCTGCGGGGACGCTGTCTCCCTTCGCGCCGTCCTCCTGGGAGAGGCAGAAGCCTTTCTCTCGGGGCCAGCGCCACGTTGCTGTTGCATCCTCAGCCTTCTCAGTGGACGCTGTTAATGCTCCTCACTGTATCTGGTTTTTAGGCAGAGACTGAGTGGTTTAGCTTCTCAGGTGCCCAGTTACCCACCGCCTCTGCAGGTGCAGACGACACAGAGACACGGGGCAGAAGGACCCACCTGTGCAGGTGCAGGCGACACGGACACGCGGGGCAGAAGGACCCGCAGGCTCTGCCCCAGTGACGCTGTACTTACCACCTGAAATCTGAAGTTCATACATTTTCATGTGTGACAAACTATTATTCCCCTTTTGATTTTCTCAAGCATTTGAAAATGTAGAAACCATTCTTAGCTTGAGAGCCATACAAAAGCTGGAGGTCTGGCCAGTGGGCTTCAGTGTGCCCACCCCAGTTGTCCAGGACAGACTTCACACCGTCTTCTTCACTCTGGGCTCCCCAGGGCTGAGTGGCTGTGCTCCCAGCTCCAGCCTCATGCCTGCCCTTCCCCTCAGGCCTCCATGGACGGCCACCCCACGACACCCCCTACCACAGGACTGCGTAGCGATAGCTCCTTCCCGAGCACAGAAATTGGGTCCAGGCTGGGTCCTTCCCTCCTGCTCATGACTGCAGAGCACAAGGAAGGGGGCTGGACTCAGAGCCCACCATGCAGGCCCCATCTTACCCACAGAGCTGTTTTTGACCTGTTGTTCTAGTTTGCTAACTGCTGAAAGCAGCACACCAGAGACAGATTGGCTTTTAATAAAAGGGGATTTATTTCATTAGTTCTTCAGAGGAAAGGCAGCTAACTTTCAACTGAGGATCTTTCTTACATGGGAAAGCACAGGATGATCTCTACTGGCCTTCTCTACCCATGCCTTTATTTATCTATTTATTTATTTATAACCCAGGTCAGGAAAATTTTATGTATAGCCCAATTCAGGAAAGATTTTGGAGTGGGCAAAAAGAGGACTGTGACTTCCGTGTGACAAACTGTGTGATGTGTCCCATCTTACTTGGGCAGCTTCTTTTCAACCACATAGACCAACACTTCAGTGGAATGTGGGACTTAATTCTAGTTGAACCCAACAAACTGAAGTCACCAGCAAAGGGTTCTCTTTCCTGGGAAAAGAATAAAAGTAAAGAACAATAATGTCTCAGCTCAAGGTATGGCCCTGTTCTAGTTTACTAGCTGCTGGAATGTAACACACTTTAGATTGGCTTTCAATAAAAAGGGATTCATTTAGTTAAAAATGTATAGTTCTTCAGAGGAAAGACAGCTAACTTTCAACTGAGGTTCTTTCTTACACAGGAAGGCACAGGGTGATCTCTGCTGGGCTTCTCTCCAGCCCTCTGGGTTCCAACAACTTTCCCCAGGGTGACTTCTTTCTGCATCTCCAAAGGCCTGGGCTGAGCTGCGAGTGCTGAGATGAGGTATGCTGAGCTGCTTGGGCTGTGCTGCATTGAACTCTCTCATTAAAGCACCAGCCAATTAGATCAAACATCATTCATTGCAGCAGGCACGCCTCCTAGCCGATTGCAGATGTAATCAGCAACAGATGAGGTTCACATGCCATTGGCTCATGTCCACAACAACAGAACTAGGTGCCTTCACCTCGCCAAGTTGATACCTGAACCTAACTACCATACCTGTTTCACTTGTTTCTTTGTAACAAGGGTAGAACGCTCCCCTGCCCCTGAGTTTACACGCCATTGATATTGAAGAAAAGCAGGAGTTCTGTGCCCGATGCACACAACAGCCAATTCATGATGCCAGGGTTTCAAAGAAAGAAAGAGTTTAATGCTAGGCACAAAGCTGGAGACCAAATGCCTATCAGCCCCAACATTGTCTCCACAAGTCTAAGGAGTTCAGACTTCTATGGATTCAAACAAGGGAGAATGGTGGTGTTACCATCACAATAATGAGTCTACACAGGGCTGAGACCAGCTGGAGTGACCATCACAATACTGTCTACACAGGGTGGAGACAGGGTAGACTAACATCACAATATGAGTCTGCCAAGGGTGAGGCAACTGCGCAGGAGTGAGACTGAGTTTCAGTAATTTCAGGTGTTAACTTCTGCCTATTCTACAATAAAGAAAGAAAAACATCTATATAATGATTCAGTAATCATAATCATTTGTTAATTCCTAATTTCTCAGTTATAATTCCTCCCTTTTGTCTTGTTCATTCCTCAATCTTGAAGATATCTGGGCAATGGTTATCTCTGTACTGAAAATGAGTGTTGACATTATGGGGTAGAGGAATGAAACTGGTTGATGTCCTTGCACAGACTGGTACCTCTGGGTTATTCAGGGCTTATTTGGAGTAGGAGCAATCTGGAGCTTTAAGTCTCTGAAAAGTAAACTTAATAAGTACAACTTTTATAGAGTATTAGATAGATCCCAGGGTATTCTTTAGAGTTTTTAAGAACACAGTTGGTTGGGGCTTGGCATACTGTGGTAGCTTGCAATATCTGAAGGTTTTAGTTTGCTAATGCTGCAGGATGCAATATACCAGAAATGGGTTGGCTGTATTTTTTTTTGCATGTGTAGGCACCGGTAATCAAACCCAGGTCTCTGGCATGGCAGGTAAGAACTCTGCCCCTAGGCCACCATTGCCTTCCCTGGGTTGGCTTATAAAGGGAATTCATTAAATTACAAGTTTGCAGTTCTATGCCCATAAAAATATCTAAACTAAGGCATCCAGGAAAGCTACTTTGATTCGAGAAAGCCAATGGCCCTGGAACACCTTTGTCAGCTGGGAGGGCACATGGCTGGCATCTGCCAGTCCTTTGGTTTTTGACTCCAAACAGTTTCCCCAGGGGTGTTTTCTCTCTGCACCTCCCAATTTCTCTCTCTGTGTCGGCTCTGAAGCTGTTTCCAAAATGGTTCCCTCTTAAAGGACTCCAGTAAGCATCCCAGCTGCAAAGGGCAGAGACGCATCTCTAGGGAAACCACCTAATCAAAAGGCCCCACCCACCATTGGATGAGTCACATCTCTATGGAAACAACTTAGTCAAAAGATTCTCCCCCATGCCCCCCCCCCCACAGCTCATGTCCCCTCACCCCTGTCCATCTCTCTACATCCTCTTTTTGTCCCAAATGGCCATATAAGCTGCCCTCCAAGCCCAATCCTTTTGAGCAGTAACTTCCTCTTGGGTGCTGCTCTGCAAGCATGCTACTTTAGCTCAATAAACCTCTTCTGTACTTTATTTTCAGAGTCCGTTCATTCCATTTTCAGCATAACAACATCAACAAGGGTATTATTCTGATATGCCATAGAATCTTTTCTAGACAGAATACTCAGATGGTTAAGAAAAAATTTTTATAACCTTTCACCAAGAGAAGACAATCTGCATTATTTTAACAGAGAGAAGATGAATATGTAACTGAGAAATCAGGATGTAAGGGATGATTTTGATTGCTGAATCATTATATGGATACTCCTTTTTGTGGTCTGGCATATTGGAGTAAAGAGAGGGAAATACCTAAAATCTCTAAATTGTAATCCGGCTGCCTTGATCTCTGGTAATGGCTGCACCACCCTTATCGTCTGCCCCTGTGATTGTCAAAACCTTGTGACTGACCTTCATCTGGACCCAGTTATCCAGTTTTTCAACTTTAGGGTCTTATAATCACTAAAGACAGTCCCTAAATGTTTACAAATAAAGGGTCTTAGGTCAGCCCAGAACTAACCCACCCCAGGTCCAAAGTTGTCTTGATAACAGAGACTGGAGTTAACCCAGGTGGGCCCACCTGACATGTGCAGTAGCTTAGACTTCAACCGACAGGTCACCTGTACCTCATTCTGCCACTTTCTCCATACATTCTGTGACTGAGCACGTGACCAGTCTGCCCTGCTCAATAATCAGATCCCCTCCAACTACCTCATCTGGGGCCCCTGCACTCATCGTCCTAAACCCTGCCCATTTTTTCTCTAATAAAACTATCAGAGCTACTGCAGTTCGGGGAGACAGATTTGGGCTGGTAGGCTATCTGCTCTCCTACTATGTGCCTAGTAATAACTGAAAGGTTTTAAAATATGAGGTATTTGAGAGAAAGGAAAGCAGATGAAAGGATTGCAAATGAGCATGCTTTATTGGGCTGCACTCCTGGGCAGAGCTCACCAAACCTAAGAGGGAGTGAGGTGAGTTCGCGCATGGGCTTTGGTGAGTGTAGTTTTTAAGGGCAGGGGTCAGGTGATGGCATGAAAGGGACGGCATATTAAACAAAGGATTATTATGCTATTGGGGTGAGCAGCGGGTGGTCAGATGTCCTTGAATGGATGTGCAAAGACCTTGGCTGTAGAGGTTCACCTCCTGTTCCAGAGTGATGTCACAATTCCAGCCATAGAGCCCTCCCTTATTCCCCCAACCTAACAGTAACCTCACTCTTTCTTTGAAATCCTGGGATCTCAGGAATTGATTATTGAGTGTGTTGGGCCAAATTATCCATGGGCTTTGTCTGGTAACAAATACACAGCTTGGCATAAAAAGCTCTTGTAAAATATTATAACAAGCCTATCGAGTTTTGGTCAGCATTCACTACAACCTTACACTCCTTTTGTATCACTCAGGTCTTGTCTCACACATTTAAACTAGCTGCTTACACAGCCACACGTCCTTAGACGAGCATGTTAACATTGAGTTGGCCTTGACTATGGCAGAGTCGACTTCCTAAACTTCCATGGCTTTCCTTATCCCCCCAGGTTTTGTTCTGCACAATCTTGAGGCCAAACCACACCCTTTCTGGAGCAAAGTGCTTCCTGTGCACTTCACACCCACATCCCTTAAGTTACCAGAAAGTTCTTTGAGACTATCTTAAAACATCCTGCAAAGCACAGTGTGTTAGTTAGGGTTCTCTAGAGAAACAGAACCAACAGGGAACACTCGCAAACATAAAATTTATAAAAGTGACTCACGTGACCACGGGAACGCAGAGTCCAAAACCAGCAGGGCAGGCTGTGAAGCCGACGATTCCGATGGAGGGTCTGGATGAACTCCACAGGAGAGGCTCGCTGGGTGAAGCAGGAAGAGAGCCTGTCTCTTCTGAATCCTCCTTAAAAGGCTTCCCGTGATTAGATTGAGCATCACTCATTGCAGAAGACACTTCCCTTGGCTGATCACAAATGGAACCAGCTGAGGATGCAGCTGACATGATCATGATTTAATTCTGTGAAATGTCCTCATTGCAACAGACAGGCCAGCACTTGCCCAACCAGACAAACAGATACCACCACCTGGCCAAGTTGACACATGAAGCTGACCATGACACACAGTTATTTGAAAAATAATTTGTAAAATTACTCATTTAATTTCATTAAACACAAAAGTGCAGTTTCACCACCTCAAATGCTCCTTTTTCTTTTAGAGGTTAAAAAACTCTTTGTTTTTATTATATCCTAAAATTATAAACAATCTCAGAAGCACCAAATTCTGGAAAATAGACACTTGCTTAATTTGTCCTAAGCATAAATCCAGGAAAACCTTTCCACAACTCTCAAGGACATTTTCTCTTACTTACTGAAATTCAGCAATTAAATCTTATTCAATTACTCCTATCCAAAGGATATTTGTATTTTAATAATGATTTGTTTGCTTTCCCCTTGCAAAGGTATTGTTGGAAAAAAATCCTTGAAAGCTGCAAATACTCTCAGAGAATGGCCTACCCCACAGCATTTCTTCTGTGCCTACCATTTCTAACCTCCAGGCCCGGCAGAAAGGACTCCAAACCAGCCCGCCCTCCCCAGCAGGCCCTGGAGGCAGGGACAGGTGAGGCAGAAAGAGGTTTTTCATCGAGGGGGGGTGGATTTAAGACCCCGAAGGAGGCCTTGGTGTTGATGAGAATTCCTATTCCCTCTTTCAGCAGTCCTCCGCTATTAGATCTACTCCTGTAAATCCTCCGCTATTAGATCTACTCCCCTAAGTCCTCCGCTATTAGATCTACTCCCCTAAGTCTTCCGCTATTAGATCTACTCCCCTAAGTCCTCCGCTATTAGATCTACTCCCCTAAGTCCTCCGCTATTAGATCTACTCCCCTAAATTCTCCGCTATTAGATCTACTCCCCTAAATCCTCCGCTATTAGATCTACTCCCCTAAATCCTCCGCTATTAGATCTACTCCTCTAAGTCCTCCGCTATTAGATCTACTCCCCTAAATCCTCCGCTATTAGATCTACTCCCCTAAGTCCTCCGCTATTAGATCTACTCCCCTAAATCCTCCGCTATTAGATCTACTCCCGTAAATCCTCCGCTATTAGATCTACTCCCCTAAGTCCTCCGCTATTAGATCTACTCCCCTAAGTCCTCCGCTATTAGATCTACTCCCCTAAGTCCTCCGCTATTAGATCTACTCCCCTAAATCCTCCGCTATTAGATCTACTCCCCTAAGTCCTCCGCTATTAGATCTACTCCCCTAAATCCTCTGCTATTAGATCTACTCCCCTAAGTCCTCCGCTATTAGATCTACTCCCCTAAATCCTCCGCTATTAGATCTACTCCCCTAAATCCTCCGCTATTAGATCGACTCCCCTAAATCCTCCGCTATTAGATCGACTCCCCTAAATCCTCCGCTATTAGATCTACTCCCCTAAATCCTCCGCTATTAGATCTACTCCCCTAAGTCCTCCGCTATTAGATCTACTCCCCTAAATCCTCCGCTATTAGATCTACTCCCCTAAATCCTCCGCTATTAGATCTACTCCCCTAAAGCTGGGACCTGGACTCTGGAAAAGCCCGCCATCGCCTGCGGCAGAGCCCTCTGTTGCCTTAGGAGATTCCGGGGCTGGTTTCCTTCTAATGTCCAGGTTTGTTTACATGATTACAAAACCTGAGGCTTTGCACCCTGGTGCCTAACTAAGGGCAAGTTCCCGAACCTCTGTGTCCGTGTTTCTAACCACGCGCTGATTTATCCCTAACTGGAGCAGAGCTCCTGTAAATACGTTTGTTTGCCGATTTGGTGTTACTATCCAGAGGTATGAAAATAGACATTGCCCAAACAGGCACAAATAGAAACTTAGACACACTAGAAACCCCAGAAACAGAAATATATAATTCACTAATTTGAACCCTACCTTTTCATCTTTGCTGGTGTGTTTGATATTATAAATCCTTCTGGCCTCCGTCCGTCTACTCCTGTGGGCACCTGTGGGGGGCGTGGGGGCTCTGCCGCTGCTTTTAGAGCAGCCCTGTCCACGCTGAGAGGCTGATGGGTGCGGGGGGGGGGGGCCCACGTCTATCTCAGTGGGGCGTGGGGGCTCTGCCGCTGCTTTTAGAGCAGCCCTGTCCACGCTGAGAGGCTGATGCGTGCGGGGGGGGGGGGGGGCCCACGTCTATCTCAGGACGCACCCCGGTGAAGAGGGTGCCGAGCACGGGTGGGGGAGGTGCGGCACGCCCCCTCTCCGAGTCATTGGCCGCTTGGGGCTACACCGCACAGGTGGAGCAGACGAGGGGCTGATACAGCTTCCAGGGGGCCCTCCGGATGGGAACCAGGGAGGACGTTTATCTTTTCTCTGCTCAACTTCACAGGTAAAATTCTACATTTTCTCATCGACGTTGATTGGTGAGAGAGACAAAGGACTGAGCATACATCTCCTCAGCCCGTTTCTGCCCTCTCGTAAAACAACTCGAACTTTAGCACAGAGTTCTTTTCTACAGAGCCGTTCTAGAGGCCATTTCTCTCCTGATTCTAAATCATGTTGAGGCCAGACTGTTACAGAATAGACGACCTTTTTTCCCATAGGCTCATAACTAAAATCTTTCCAATTTCTCAAAATGTATTCCAAAGTGTTCGGGAATTCTGTTAGAAATAGGATTTCCCATTTTAAAGAATTCCCATAATCGGTAATCAATTAGGAATACTCGAACAATAGAAATGCAGTGTCAGACCAGCCAGAATATTTCAACAGACATTTAACACTTACTATATAGTCAAGTAAAACGTCAATTAATAACTAGACTAAACACACCAATTAACAGTTAAACAGTCATTAAATACCCACTATGCTTAATCAGCACACTGGTTAACAGTTAAACAGGCACACTTAATTTCATTAAACTCCAATTAGTTGTTGGAAGACTTATTTTCCATGAATATCCTCAACAGACGAACAGAGTTCAGGGCCTCGAACCCTGATTCCCACGGAACCCAGGCAACAGAAGGGGTCCAGGTCAGGACATCTATATTAGGGCTGTCATCGTAACCGTTTGCTTATTCTTCATTTCTCACTCACACCCCTGACCTTAAGGGTCCTGTGGTGGGTGGGGCCAGCAAGATTTCATTCCCCAGCCACCCCCAAAGCGGGGCGTGACGCCCTCCCCAGCCCCTCCCTGGGGCTCCCTTCTGCCTGGTCGGAACGGGTGGCTCTCGGGGATTTTCTTTGGCTGTTTTCCGTGGCTTCCTCCCTCGTTTGTTGCCTGTGGCTTTGGGTGGCTCTGGGCCCCCAGGGGCAGTGGCTGCGGCAAGCAAAGGACTGGTGGGGGGACGGTGGGCTCAAGGCAAAGGCACAGGGCCAGCCCTCACCCTGGAGGCCTGGAGGTCAGCCCAGCAGGGTGAGGTCAGAGTTCAGAGGTCAAGAGAAAGGATGCCGTAGGAGGTCAGAGGCTGGGTCTGTGGTGGCTGTGCAAGAGGGTGGCAGAAATTCCAGAGTTTCTTCAGGATTGTCTAATGTTTCAGAAAACTATGAAATATTCTAGAGGCTGCTTTCCCTGCTTCATATACTTTATTAAATGTGGAGAGGAATGTGGGGCTGCCCACGCCTTCCTCGGGAACAGTTTGTGTCCCACAATGGACAATACAGCTTATTTGGGGAAGGAAGCGTGGGCGAGTGTGGAGAGGAGGTGTGGGTGGGCTGGGCTGTCCTGGGCTGTCCTGGGCTGTCCTGGGCTGGGCTGTCCTGGGCTGTCCTGGGCTGGGCTGGGCTGGGCTGGGCTGGGCTGTCCTGGGCTGGGCTGTCCTGGGCTGGGCTGGGCTGTCCTGGGCTGTCCTGGGCTGTCCTGGGCTGTCCTGGGCTGGGCTTTCCTGGGCTGTCCTGGGCTGTCCTGGGCTGTCCTGGGCTGGGCTGTCCTGTCCTGGGCTGTCCTGGGCTGTCCTGGGCTGGGCTGGGCCTTCTCGGCCCACGTTCCAGGGATGGGCTGTGGGTGCAGGCAGCAGGCTGCTCTGCAGCTGGGTCAAAACAATGCCCATTGGAGGGACTCTTGGTTAAAGAGCATAAAACCTACGGGAAGAGCAAAAGTGATAATTTATTACACGGACTGTTCACGTTTTCTAAAGCTGCCGGAAGGCAACAGACCAGAAACGGGCTGGCTCTTACAGTGGGCATTTGTTAGGTTGCACATTTACAGTTCTAGGGCTGTGAAGATGTCGAAATGAAGGCATCACGAGGAAGGCGCCTTCTCTGAGGAAAGGCTGCTGGCACCTAGGGTTCCTCTGTCCTGCAGGAACCAATGGCGACGTCTGCTGGCCCTTCTCTCCTGGATTCCGTTGCCTTCAGCTCCTAAAGCTTCCTCTCTGAGCATATGTGGGTCCTCTCTTAGCATCTCCAGGTGTTTCTCTCTAAGCCCTGTCTCTGTTTTCCTGCCCTGTATTCTCTCATAAAGGGCACCAGTAAAGGACTCTGGCCACCTTGAAAGGTATTTTAGTTTGCTGAGGCCGCTGGAATGCAATACAACCAGAAATGGACTAGCTTTTATAAAGGGGATTTATTGAGTTACAAATTTATATTCCTCGGAGGAAAGGCAGTTGACTTTCATCTGAGTTCCTCTGTTACTAGGGAAGGCACAGGTGATGTCCCCTAGACTTCCCTCCTGGTTTCTGGGTTCACATGATTTTCCCTGGTAAGTTCCTTTCTGCATCTCCTAACATCTGGGTTTGAGCTGCTGAGCTCTCTTCTGACCGCTCCTTTCACCTCACTCACTGGGAAAGGCAGCTTACCTGGCCGCAGGTGTAATCAGCCATTGATGAATTTTAAATGCTGATGATTTAAATCCACAGGCACAGAGCAAAGGGTCGTCATCACCTGGCCACGTGCCTGCCTGAGCCTAACCACTGCAGCTAGGCAGGTTCACATTCCAGTTGACACCCCTAATCAAAAGGTTCCTCCCGGAACAGGTCTGTCGCCATAGGGGTGGAGTAAGAGCGTGGCCTTTTCTGGGGGCACAAAACAGCTCTGAACCAGCATGAAGATGCTTTGGAGATGCAGGAGGAAACCGCCCCCAGGGAAGCTGTTGGAAAGAAGTCAGGAGAGAAAGCTAGCAGACGTTGCCGCGTGCCCCACAGCTGTCAGAGGTGTTCTGGACGCAACAGCCTTTCTTGAGTCAAGGTGTCTTTCCCTGGATGCCTTAGTGTGGACATTTTCCTGACCTCAGAACTGTAAATTTGCAACTTAATAAAGTCCCTTTTAAAAGCCGTTCCATTTCTGGTGTCTTGCGTTCCAGCAGCCTTAACAAACCGATGCAGCCCTTTGGGGCTGTACCTCAGGAACCTGGAATCTGGGTCCGAGTGTCCCTAGGACACATGCCCCTGCTGTTTTGAGTCTTGTCCCCACTTGTCCACCCCTCGTGTCTGCCGCCCGAGGCCGAAGTGCAGCAGTGGAGCCCTGCCATGTTTCCTGCTCTGCCACCAGAGATACATCGAGCCACTAAGCTCAGTGTCCAGGTCAGGGGCTCTGAGTGTCCAGGCCCGGGCCTGTGGGCTGAGGCTGGGTCCCAGGGGGTGAAAGGGTCAGTGCCCCTGGGTGGGCAACCCTTGTCCTGGCATGTTTCCCACTGCACGTTTACAGAATCTCCTGTCCCTGATGAAGTGGAGTAAGCTGGCCTCTGAGTTTCTTTCCCTTTAAATTTCTCCACGTTAGGGGCAAACCAGAGCCTCGACAAGCACTTCTTTGGTTTAGCCAGAATTCCTCGCCAGAGGGAGGGCTCCATGCACAGGGCAAGCCAAGGGCAGGTGGTGGGAGGTAGGGGTCCTTCCTAGGGACAGGTGGTCAGCAGCAGGTGTCCTCCCTGGGACAGGCAGTGGGGGGCCTCCCCGGGGATGCACCGTGGGGGGGGTTGTCATCTGCAGAGAATGCTGACACAGCAGTGCCCTGCCCCTCAAGGGCAGGTGATGTCCCCCACCGGGGGCTGCCCCGGCCCCCACTCCTCATGCACCTCTGCACCCCAGCTTGGCACTCGGCCCTGAGTCCAGCTGACAAGTTAGAATTATTTGTATTTTTTGAGGAAATGATGATTCCATTGAACAAGTCAAGGCCAAATGATGTGTACTCTTCACACACTCTGGTGTGTGTGCACGTGCTGTGTGTCAGTGAGAAGGAGAGGGCGGGAGGGCGATGGTGGGGACGCAGCACTGACGGGGGCTCTGGAGGGTAGGGGGCTGGGCGGCTCGGCTCTCCCATTGCTGACCCTGCACAGCAGAGCTGCAAAATGCGGGCCCAAAAATCTTCATTCCTGACAGCTAATTCGCCCCGGTCGGGGGTTAAGTGGCTCAGGCCTGAATCTGGTGTCATCCCTTTCCCTGGAGCATCTGAGCTCTGCCTGCATTTTCCTGTTTCCTGCGAGGATGCTGGGGTCTTTGAGATAAAGGGAGTGAGTCAGTGACTCCGCAGGGAGGCCCAGGCATAGGGAGAGGGGTGTCATCTGGGATGGATGTGTGCGTGCATGCGTGAGCATGCATAAGTGTGTGTGCACATCCGTGCATGTGTGCGTGCATGCGTGAGCATGCATATGTGTGTGTGTGATGCTCGTGTGTGTGTGCTGGGAAAGGCACGGGCACCTCCTCCGCAGTCCTCTCCCAGCCCCTGGCCTCCTCTTCTCTTTTCCACTCCGTAGCCCAGGGCGATGTTGGGTCTTTTGAAAAGGCATGGCCAGAACTGACCCCAGAACCTCTAACAAGGGCAGGGGTGCTCAGCGGCGGGTGGTAGGGCCCTCCTCCAGGGTCACGTGCCCCCCCAGCTCAGGCAGCACAAGCTGTCTCCCTTCCCGCGCAGGTGCAGAGTGTGGAGCCGCTGACCCCAGCCTGAGCAAATGGCCTCCCCGGGCGCCTGGCCACGCCGCACCCTGCCCTGCGGTTGGACCGTCTGTGCTGAGTCGGGGTCAAGTGGTCATTTGCTGAGCGTCTCATTCGCTGCAGCCCCCAGCCTGCGGGCACCTAGAAGGGGCTGCCCGGGGAGAAGGACGAAGCAGCCACGTCCTGCCCTGGGGCCAAGGGGGGGCCCTTCCTCTAATAGGAGGCCGCTCCCCAAGATTCACACTGTGCGTCGGGATGGGGCGTCTTTATCCTCTCGGCTCCTGATCCTTAGGCTGGGGACCGCCATGGGGGTGAGCGTGGGCCACCCTTCGTGCTTCATGCTCTCCAGTCCTGACGTGTCCAAAGCGCCCGGGCCAGGGTCAGGGGAAACAAACTCCCCCAGGCCGTGTTCCCGGCCCCGACGTGGTGTCCTGAAAGGTCATCTTCCTGCACAACTCGAGGAGAAGCCAGCGCCGAGGTGCAGGTTTTCCTCAATTTGAACGAGAGCGAAGGTTGATGGTGTCTCCGCGGGCACGTCCAGCTCTGTGCTTTGGGCTGGAGGCAGCAGCGTCCGGGTGGGGGTGACCTGTGCCCGCTGGCGTGAGCCCTGGGCTCCAGGGCACCACCCAAACTCTAGACCAGGGCGCCCTTCAGACAGGGATGGAGGCAGGGAGAGGAAGGAAGCCCGTGCGACGTCAGCTGCCCTGGAATGAAAGCACTTCTCCAAGGGGGTGTGGCGAAAGGGAAAACCCTCCAGCCTTCACGGCTGAACGGGAGGAGGGACAGGGAGAAGAGTGCAGAGACACTCTGGTGTCCCAGGACCATGCTCCCAGGGCAGCACGGAGGGGAGGGAGGAGGAGGAGTCTCACCACCCCGGGGACAAGGGGGGTCCCGGAGGAAGACAAGCTCTGGGCCAGGCTGGCACCCCCAAACCCGGTGAGGGCACAGAGCCCAGCATCTGGACGGAGCAGCCTCAAAGCCAGGCACAGGCAGGAGGATGGTGGCTACTCAGGAGGGCCACGGGGGTGAAGGGGTGGGCAGGTCCTTCTAGGGCTGCCTTTGCTTCCGGGTCAGAGCCGAGCTGGGCCACACTGGGGACGTCACTGGACCACACTGGAGGAGCTCACTGGGCTGCACTGGGGGGCTCACTGGGCTGCACTGAGGAGTTCACTTGGTCAAGCTCACTGGGCTGCACTGGGGGAGTTCACTGGGCTGCACTGGGGGGCTCACTGGGCTGCACTGGAGGAGCTTACTGGACCACACTGGGGAGTTCACTGAGCTGCACCGGGGGCTCACTGGGTCCCACTGGGGAAGCTCACTGGGCTGCACTGGGGAGTTCACTGGGCTGCACTGGAGGAGCTCACTGGGCCTCACTGGGGAAGCTCACTGGGCTGCACTGGAGGAGCTCACTAGACCACAGTGGAAGAACTCACTGGGCCGTATTGGGGAGCTCACTGGGCTGCACTGAGGAGTTCACTTGGTCACACTGGGGACCTCACTGGCCACGCTTCTCCTGAGATGCAGGGACTCACAGTCCACCCCGCAGGTGCTCAGGGACCCCAGCAGGGAAAGTCCTCAGGGCACCTCGGTCTTGGGGACCCACTGGTGCCTGGGGGCTTCAGACATCCCCTGGGGCAGAACCACCCAGCCCCTCCCGCCCTCAGCAGCCCCAGTGTGCCCGTGGCCCTCCCCACACTCAGGGTGGCCCTCCTGGAGCTTTTAGAAGAGCCGAGGGTCTGCCCAGGGCCCCCCGCGTTCCCCAGATCCTTCTGTCCTGGGGCACAGGTGCACCCTGGCAGCCTCCGGTGGGTGCCCCCTGAACCCGGGCTGGTCTCCCACCTCCCACTCTATCTGCTCGCCGCCGGGTCATCCTCTGCGCCCAGCCTGTGCCCAGGCCTCGGACGTGCCTCCTCTTCCCTGCAGACCTGCATCTTCCTCTGGGATGTCGCTAAGGGGACCTGCCCAGGACAAGAGCGTCCTCTAACCCCACTTCCCGGCCCCGGCTCTGCTGGCACTTGGCACTGGGCCCTTTGGAGTGCTGTGCAGCCACCCTGGCCTCCACCCCTCAATCCACAGCACTGCTGGTCGTGATAACCCAAACATCTCCGGACACCAGCAGTGTCCCTGGGGACAGAACAGCTGCCAGCTGAGGCTCTGGAGGCCACCAGGAAGTTCGGACGTGAGGGGACGGGCAGGTCTGGTGGCCGCCCTGTCCAAGTCGTCTTCTCTCCCAGCGTCCCTGGGGCACGCTCATGGTGGAGGGAGGACATGGTCTGTGCCTCTCGATGGTGAGCTGTGGGACGAGGGCTCTGGGCAGCTGCAGATGTCCACGCGCAAAGTGGGTGCACGAGAGATGGCCGGGTGTGGCCCCCAGGAGGGGCTGGGCCTGCTGCGGGCGCACCCTCACTGAGACCCCCACAGGGCTCCCACCAGGGCAGCTCTGGATCCAGCTGTGAAGCGCAGGGGTCCCGGGTCCCCAGCTGGACGACGTATCTGAGCACATGGGGGCTGGGAAGCCTTGGTCCCTGCATGTCTCCCTTCCTTGTTTGACCTGCTGTGATGTGAGCATCTTGGGGTGCACGCGCTGTGAGTCTTGGGGGGAGGAGAAGAGAGCTTGGGGTGTGACCTCAGGGCAGGATGGCTGTACCCCTCCCCCGTGCCCCCACCTTTCCCGTCAGCAAGGGGGAGGGGCCCCCATGTCTAAGCCGCTTGCAGACCCTGGGGATGGCCCCGGCCCTAGGAGCCCCCAGGGACTGTGTGGGGAGACCTGGCACCTTCTGGGTAGCTCAGCCTTTAGCTTGGGTTTCCATGGAAATGGACCCAGAGGGGAACACATGCCTGCCAAAGTTTTTCAACTCTCCTTATTTTAAAGAATCTCGCCTCCCCCTTCCTTGCCCATATTCAGATAGCTGTTTCCATGGCAACTAGAATAGAAAGTGCCAGAATGAGAGGAAGTCAAGTTCCCGGTGTTCCCATGGCTGTCGGCTGGGGGCGGGAGGCCAGGAGCAGGAAAGGGGAGCCCGGGCAGTGGCTGGACAAGGCGCCTCACCATGGCGGGGGTTCCTCTTGAGACGCCTCAGTTTCCACCCTCTTGGGAAGATGCTGGGCCAGGCCCCCGACTCTGATGACTCTTTTGCCGTCAGCCATGATGGCTGAAGCCTTTGGAGAGTCCGCCATGGAGTCGGATTGGGAGGAGAGAGTTTCAGAGCAGTGTAGAAGCGTTGTCCCATCACACTCATCAGTGCTGAGCCCCTCACCCCGTGAGCACCTGATCACCCTCCTCGGCTGAGCCTGGCGGGTCCTCCAGAGCCCCAGACCCCCAGCTGGTGGCCATGCTCATGGGGTGGGGGTGGGAGAGCACCTCCTCGCTGGGCGTCCCTGTGGCATGGAGGTGGCTGCCAGGCCCTCACAGGGCACCTGCTCTGCCCACTTTGGAGAGATGCCCTCTCCTATAGCGATGGACTGTGGCTCCTAAGAGGTGTGACCACCTCCACCTCAGAAAGTGACCTTACCTGGAATAAGAGGCTTTGCAGATGGGATGCAGCCAAGGACCTCAAGAAGAGATTATCCTGGGTTGCATGCAGTCCTTAGAAGAGACAGAGAAGGAGAAGACGCAGAGCAGGGGCGGGGCATGAAGAGGGAGCAGAGAATGCAGCCTGCAGCTTCCAGCGGAAGAGGCAGGAGGGACCCTTCCCAGAGCCGTTAGCAGGACTCTGGCCCTTCCCTCACCTCCAGAACGGAGCCAGGATAAATAGGTGTTGTTTTAAGACAGCCCCTTCTTGAAGACTGGCTGTAACACCCCAGGAAACCAAGACAGCTTCTGGGGGCCAGGCTTCATGGCAGGTTGGGGTGCAGGGAAACATTACTCAGGGTCGGGCTCGTCTTTCTCCGGACAGCGTGGAGGAAAGCAGGGCTGGGGATGGGGTTCTGGAGGGCTTCGTGGAGGAGGAAGCCACTGAGCAGCGATCTGACAGATAAATAGTGCTGGAGGAGACACGGCTGGGGGTCCTGAGCACCCCGAGGGAGGCAGTGCAGCTCCAGCCGTGGTTGTGGGTGAGGCCGTAACAACCCTGACAACAGCACAGGAATAATAGTCACCTGCCACCAGGTCCCGTGGTTTTCACAGGCAGCCGGAGAGATGGGTCCTGGCCCAGCTGGGTTTTAAAAGGTGTCCCGGCCCTCAGGGCTCTTTACAACTGAAAGATCAGAGAAAGCACCAGGCGCGGCCTGGGCGTGAACTGAACTGCAGGAATTTCCAGCAGGAGTGAGAGAAGGCTGTCCTTCCCGGAGGCCGGCACGGAGCTCGGGGCCCCGCAGTTAGGCGGAATCAACGGGACCAGGTAAGGGGGCCCAAGACAGACAGCAGGGGTCTCGTGAAATGATGACAGGTTAGCAGTCAGCGTGGTTCCGGGAAGGGGAGCAGGGTCTAGACGAATGTCTTTCCCAGAGACAGGCTGCTTCTTGCGTCCATCGCCGTCTGTGCATCCCTCCTTTGTGAAGTGGCTTCCTCGTGAGCTGACCAGGCCACACAGGCGCTGCGTGCTCTAAAGCGTCACAAAGACCCAGGCAACGGCTTGACCCCTGGGCTCCACAAAAGGTGAAGGAACGAGGCCACTGCCCATAAGGGGACTGTCCCCTCCCATGGCTGCGGCTGTGGTTGGACGCACTTCCCAGGTGCCCCCGTCGCTGAGCGTGCACACAGGGCAAGGGGTCGCCAATGGAATGTGACTGGGCATGAGGGTGCCTCTTTCTGTCCAGGCTTCATAATGTCAGGGAGGGCCTGGCACCATGTAAATAAACTTCTACCGCATGTGAGCTGACTCTAACATTACACGCTTCAGAGCGGCTTTGGGCCCCCGTCCACCTGATGACGATTCTCAGAGGGAGCAAGGTCAGTGGTACCGGGATATTGTACCTCTGTCGAAAGACAAGCCCAAATCACAAACACACTTCGAGGATGTGTCCAGCTAAGCTGCCGACATCGCTATCCAAGCCTGAGGCCTGCCTTCAGCTGCCATCAGCTTCAGGCCTCCTCTGCCTGGACAGGTAACCTGAACAATTTGTTCTAGTTTGCTGGTTGCTGGAATGTGATATAGCAGAAATGGAACAGCTTTTAAAAAGGGGAATTTATTAAATTGCAAGTTTATAGTTCTAAGGCTGTAAAAATGTCCAAATTAAAGTAAAGCTATAGCAATGTCCAATCTAAGGCACCAACAAGAGGTCACCTTCACTCAAGACAGGCCGGTGATGTTCAGGGTTTCTCTCTCAACTGGAAAGACACTTGGCGAACATGGCGACGTCTGCTAACTTCCTCTCTAGGCTTCTTGCTTCATAAAGCTCCCCTGGGGTCATTTTCCTTCTTTATCTCCAAAAGTCTTTCCTGCATGGACTCTCTAGTTCTCGTGGCTCTGTTGCTCTCTCCAAAATGCTTCCTCTTTTAAAGGATTCCAGTAAACTAATTAAGACCCACCTGGAATGGGTGGAGTCACAGCTCCCTCCAATCAGAGGTTAATACCCACAATTATGTGTGTCACATCTCCATGGATAGCCAATCACGTTTCACCCTACAGTACTGAATAGGGATTTAAAGAAAGGCTGCCTCCACAAGATGGGTCAGGATGAAAACATGGCTTTCCTAGGGTACATAAGCCTTTCAGACTGGTACACAATCCAATCAAAGCTTCCCACCCTGAGTAATAAGTCTGGCTCCACAAACTGGATTAAAACATGGCTTTTCTAGGGCACACAATAGCTTTAAACCAGCACAACCATCCACTCACAAGTGAGTGTTGAGAAATCCTTCAATTCTAGAACAGCAGGGGAAGGATCTCTGAAAATCCACCCCTCCCTAAAGGCAATGACAACGCTGGAAAAATCTGTCAAAATCAGCTTTTTTAAGATCTGGAAATTAGCTGAAGGCTTGCAACAAGAAAAAAATGGCTGATTCTTGGGGAGAACAGGGAGGCACAAGGCATTTTAAGTTGCTTATTTTCATCTCCTTTCCCCTAGCTTCATGGTAGCATTGAAAACCAGCAGTCTGCAATCGCAGTGAAAGCCAGAAGCAAGCAGGGCAACTGGGAAAGACGGTAGAGTGGCAGATGGGTTTCCAGCACCACCCTCGAAAGCCCATTCTCAGCTGTCCCTGTTTACCCCACTGGAAGCTCCTGGAGGAGCCCAGTTCTCAGAGTTTATCTTTCCTTTGCCTAAACCATCAGCTGTGATCTTTAACGTCACAGCTGTCTGAGGTGGTGATGCCAGCTGGGGCAAACAAGACGTGACCCACAAGGAGGTCCGAGAAGTGAGATATCCTTAGGGGTCATGAAAAGCTCCAACACGTTCCTGGGAATCTAGAAGGACTGAGCACATAGCCTGGAAAGACCTGAGAGGGCTCCAGTCTCTCACCTCTGGCTGACCTTGAAGCAACAAAAAGACACACAACATATAGAAAATAAAAAGCACAAGGACAAATGGAAGTGGTACCTTCTCAGTAAGTAAGTGCACTAACGTAAATAGATTAAATGCTCCAATGAAAAGGCAGGGATCAAAGCAGAATGAATTTTAAAATGATCCAACTTTATGCTGTCTGCAAGGAAACACTTTAGCTTCAAAGACACAAGTAAGTTGAACAGGAAAGGATGGAAAAAAGGGTACTATGCAAAAAGTAACCCGAAGAGAACTGAACTGGCTTTACAAGGATCCAACACAAAAACTTTAAGACAAAAATCGTTACTAGAAACAAAGAAGGACATTTTATAATGATCAAATCATCAATCTGCCAGGATGACGTACAATTAAAATCATGTTAGCACCTAACAATAGATGCAGACCCCAAACACGGGAAGCAAAACTGTCATAATTGAGGGAGAAATAGGCAATTCAATAATGGAGGGTGGAGACTCAACACCGCACTTTCGGCAATGGACAGAAAACTGGACAGAAGGTAACTAAGCGAATGCAAGACTTGGACAAGTTCTAACAGCCTCTAGAGAACATTCTGGCTGTTCCGTCAGAACTCACCATCTCCTTCGGGGCATGTGAGCAGAACGGAGAGTATGTATCAGGCCATAAAACAAGCTTCAATTAATTTAAAAAGATTGAAATCATACAAAGTGTGTTACCTGGTTACAATGGGATACCATTAGGATAAGATAAAAGCAATTTGGGGGAATTTACAGGTACATGGGACTTAACAACACACTCCTACATGGCCAGTGGTCAAAGAAGCGCTCATAAAAGAAATTAGACAGTATCTGAAATACTAAGTGAAAACAAAACACATGAGGTACAGCTTAAAGCAATGCTCAGGGAAAATTTAGAGCTAAATTTAAAAAAGAAGAGTATCTCAAATCAGTAATCTAGACTTTTAGTTTAAGAAATGACATCAATGAAAAGGTTTAAGAAGAAAAGAAAAGCAAGGGACGGGCACAGGTGGGGCGTCCTTCTCGGCCGAAGCAGCAGTGGGGGCGAGGTGAGGAGGCAGGGCCCACCCTGTGCTCCCCAGGACCCCCAGACCAGCAGAGGCCCGGCGTGGGCGGCCGGGTGGGGTGAGTTCCCGGCCAGATGCCCCCTGAGAGGGGCTCACGTCTCCCTCCATCTCAAGGCGTGGCTCTGGGCCCGGGTGGGGGGTCTCGGGCTGGGGGTGGGTGGGCGGTGGGTGGGTCTCTGGCTCCTGGGGGCCAGTGGGGTCGCGGACTCCCAGGGGCCGGCCTCGGGGCTCCCGGGGTGCCAGGGCGGGGCTGTCCACGCTGCCACCGTATGCGGACACCGCGGTCTCCTCCCTTCCCTGGGGACCAGTGTCGTGGGCAGAGCTGTGCTCTCAGCAAGGACAGGCCCAATCAGTTGGGGCCAGTGTGATTTATGTAAGTGGAGGAGGGGAGGGGGAGGGAGTGGAAGGAGGAGGCGGGAGGTGTGGGGTGAGAGAACAGGAGGGGAGATGAATTGGCTCCTTTTGGGGGCGGGCGGCACGCTGCAGGCTGGGAATTCCTGTGGAAGCTGGTGAAGCCTTGAGGGGGCATTTCTCCTTGGAATCTTGAGCGCTTCGCTTTGAAGGCCTCCGGCTGAGTGGACGAGGACGCCTCCCCCGCCCGTCTCCTGCCTTGAAGACGGCTGGTGCTGGGGGTGCCGATCCCCCTACGGAGCCGTCCACAGCCAGGTCAGGGCAGCGTCTGACCCCCTGTGCCCCAGAGGACAGGGAGGCTGTTGGTGGTGCTGGGGAAAGGTCTGTGCAGTGGACGCTCTGCTCAGGTGGGGCAGAGGGGGTGGCCCTGGCCTCCTACCCGTGCCTTCTGATGCCTCCACCTTGCCTTCCTAGTGGAGGGTGTAGTTTTACTGCCTCTGTCCACCCCTGGCATTTGTCCCCCTGGCCCTGTGACCTCTTGATGGAGAGCTGAGGGCCTGGATTTTCACCGACCACTAACCTCGTCATTGGTCAGCACAGGGACCCCCATCCCCTGGCCCAAGGCTGGTCCCCAGACCTTACCCAGTCCCCAGACCTCACGCCCAGCCCGAGGCAGGTACCCCCCAAGCCCGAGGTGCCCCAGATCCAGGCAGGTGCCCCCCAGTCTGAAGCAGGTGCCCCCCAGCTTGAGGCCCCCCAAACCTGGGGTAGGTCCCCCCACCAGCCCAAGGCTCCCTCCAGCCAAGGTAGTTCCCCCCCAGCCCGAGGCCCCCCAGCCTAGCATCTCCCTGGCGCCCCTGTGCCGCAGACGAGTCAGGAGTTTTCCTTCCGGGCCGTCCCGTGTGGCTGACCCAGGTCCACCCCTTGCTGAGGACACATGTTCCCCTGCACCCTCCCCTCCGCGGGGGACAGAAGGGCCCTGCCGGCAGCACTGCCCCTAGACCCTGCATCCACAGGAGCTCACGGGTCTGGGGGCTCTGGGACTGCACGGCGCCCTGCAGCGCGCCCCCAGCCTCCCCCGGGCCCGGGGCAGTGGGGGTCCGAGGTCTAGGCCCCAAGAGCTGGGGGAGGGGGTGCAGATGGACGGGGTGGGCCCAGAATTCTCTTTTTACTGGGCCCGGAGATTAGATGCTGTAAGCATGAAGAATGCTCCAGAATAGGCTCTGTTTGTTAATATTGTTTTTCCAGTAATACTTTTGCGGTGGTAACTGTGGTAATCAGATCATCATTAAAATATAAAAAGTCTTGGGATAGGAGTAACTGAATCAAGTCTAATGACTAAATTTCAGTAAGTAAAATGAAAGATCTTTGAGACATATGGAAAAGTTTTCCTGGATTTAGGCTTGGGACAAACTAAATATTGCAGTATAGTTTTCAGAACTTCATGGTCAACGTTATTTTTAAAATTGTTTGTAGTGTTGATATGATGAAGACAGAGAGATTTTTTAACCTCCGATGAAAGGAATTTTGTGGTAAATTTTGAATTGAACAAATGCAATTTTATTCTCTTTGGGTATGCTCTTCCTAAATTTATACAAGCTTACTGATAAAATAAGCCAATATTATTCTCAAAATTGTTCTTAAAATAGCCTAACTAGACAGGTTAGGTTACCTGGAAGGAGCAATGTACCGGATAAATGATGACACTTATAAACTATAATAAAATAAGAATACGCTGACGCTTCATGTATACTCTGTTTAAGAAATCAGTTAAGTTTAGTAAGAAATATAAATGGATTTTTTTCTTACCTCGATTACCTGGATTTCAAGGAATCTGGCTTTTTGGCTCATTGGCCATTTGTTACCTCAGAACGTGGAAAATTTGAACAGAGGCCCTCTGCAACTAGTGCGACGGCCCCCGCCCTCCCCCTCTTCTGCGGGCACAGCCTGGGACGCCCCCTCCGGGCCCCCCCCAGGGCTCCCTGCCCGCCCTGAGCTCCTCCAGCTCTGGGGCCCCCTGCGGGTTCCGGGCCCTCCCCAGCCCACAGGCAAGACCCCCGTGTCGTGGGACCTCTCAGTCCCCCCTGCTGCCCCACCCTGAGCAGACCCCGCCTGCCCCAGCACCTTCCCCAGTGTCCTCAGACCCCTCTCCGGCTGCAGCCGCCCAATCCCTTGGGTGTTGGCTGTGAACCCCTCCTGGACACCCCCCCCGACACCCCTTCCCCCAGTTCCCACAACCCTGCCGGGGGGCCGACCTACAAGTAACTTTTGAAACGTTATGTCCCCGTTTCACAGCCCTTTTCTTTTCCACAGCATGGTGTGGGAGTGTCTGCGGCTGCTGTGACAAAGCCTCCCCGACCCAGTGGCTTGAAGCAGCACATTATTTAGTACCTCCCCGGGGAGCCCCTGGGGGGCTTCCCTGGGGGGCTCCCAGCCTACCTGCTCCTCTTCCAGCTTCCTGTGCCTGCCACCTCCTGACTTGAGGCCCCCTGTCTTCAGGTCTGCAGTGGGGGCACTTGACCCCACCTCCCACCTCTGCTGCCTCTCACACAGACGGGCCCTGTGTCCCCCTCCCCAGGGGTCCCTGTGATACCATGGGGTCCGTCCCGAGCACCCAGGACCTTCCCCCCACCCCGGGGTCCTAGATTGAGCCCAGTCTGCTGAGCCGTTCATGGGCCCTGGAAATTGGGAGCACGCACCTTTGGGGTCCCTCATCAGCTCACCCTGCCCAGCATGTTCCAATTACTTTTCTCTCACCCATCTTAGTAAGGTTTATAGTTTTCTACAAGCACACTTCTCAATCACATAAGGCCACTCTTCACAGGAATGTCTATTTTTGGTGGCCATCATGAAAGGGTTTGGGATTTTCCCCAAATGGTGGTTGTGATACAGCAAACTTTTGATGTGTGCATGTTACCACACCTCCAGCAGCCCCACAGAAGGCAGCTGTGGGTTCTCAGAGGTTTTTGCGCATTTTCTTGGCACACAGTGATTGCATCAACACATAGCGGCCGTTCTGACTTCTCTGGGGCCACCCCTGGAGCCCCCCGTCCAGAGTTCTCCATGGCGTGGCGGGAACCGCCGCAGTGAGAAACTTACAGTGCAGCCTGGGGCGTCCGGGGCTGGGTTTGGGACTTTACTGGGGTGCCTTTATACTTCCTCTGTCTCCCCTGGACAGCGGCGGCTGAGCAGCGCGGGCAGCGGGAAGGGCCGAGGGCAGGGCTGGGTGTCCCCACCTGGGAAGAGTTCCTGGCCTGGGCTGCCCACGTGTCCGCGTCGCTGTTGGGCGGCAGAAGTGTGTGCAGCCGCGCGGGTGGGCTTCCAAGTGGGTGGGTTTCGAGGGCGTCTCCTCCCCAGCGGTCTGTCTCCACCTCCCTGCGGGTGACAGATGTGAAACGGGTGTACCCGCATCCAAGGCAAACTAAACCAACTGCACAAGGCCCCTAGAGAGCCAGCACCCGCCTGCTCCCTAGGAGGGACCTGTTCTAGTTTGCTGCCTGCTGGAATGCAACATACCAGAAACACAATGGCTTTTAAAAAGGGGAATTTAATAAGTTGCTCGTTTGTAGTTTTCAGGCGGAGAAAATGTCCCAATTAAAACAAGTGTATAGAAATGTCCAATCAAAGGCATCCGAGGAAAGATACTTTGGTTCAAGAAGGCCGATGATGTTCAACATTTCTCTCTTGGCTGGAAGGGCACATGGTGAACATGGTGGCATCTGCTGGCTTTCTCGTGGCTCTGCCAAAAGGGACTCTCTCCAAAATGTTTCCTCTTTTAAAGGATTCCAGCAAGCAACTCCACCTTCAGTGGGTGGAGACACACCTCCATGGAAATCATCTCATCAAAAGTTACCACACACAGTTGGGTGGGTCACATCTCATGGGAATAATCAAAATGCTCCCACCCAGCAATACTGAATGAGGATTAAAGGGTGTGGTTTTCTGGGGTCCACCACAGGTTCAAACATACAATACTGAATAGGGATTAGAAGAAATGGCTGCCCTTACAAAATGGGATTAGGATTAAACATGGCTTTTCTAGGGTACATACATCCTTTCACACCAGGACAGGACCCCTTTAGGTGACGGGCTGGGAGCGAGTGACCCTTCCCCGCAGCCGTGCACAGGGACCCCGAACCCTGCATCGTGCTCCTTCTGCCTGGGGCAGCTGGAGAGGGACGGAGCCCCAGTGAGGCCGGGAAGGGGCAGCTGCTCCCAGGGTCCCTCCCAGTGGAGGACGACGAGGCCCGTGTCCCATCACAGCCATGTGGTGCTTTTATTTATTTTATAAATGCGCCTGTTTGTAAAGTCACATGAAAGTAACTGGTAGAAGGAATGCATGTCCTCTTTCTACGTACTGATGTCATAGGAAACGCCTTTAAGTCGATATCGGGGACTGGGGGTCTGTTTCTTTGGAGGGTGCCGTGCACGTCTCAGGTTTGAGAAGCTGGGCTTCGGGGCTCTTTGCTCTCGCTCCTCTGTCCCCTGCTTCTTCTTGTGGGAGAGGACACCTGAGGCAGGCCCTGTCCAGCCTGCGGCCTGTGCTGTGAGCAGGCTTGTGGCCTGAGTCCTCCTTCCCCGGTGGCCCTCAATGGCCCCATGTGCAATGGGTGCTGCGGCCCTGACTAAGGAAATGGGCTGACCATGCCTCGGGCCGCTGGCGCCCAAAGCCGGCTGGACAGCAGAGCTGAATGGAGACCTGGGGCCAGTCCTGGGCCTGCTCTTGGCTCTCCTCAGAACAGGCAGCGGGTCATGGGTCCCTGAGTGCTCCTAAGTGTCCCATGCTCTGCAGGCAGGTCCAGCGCCATAGTCCAGTCAACGTGGGGCCTCAGACCCAGAGGCCACTCAGTGCTGACACCTCGGCCTGTGGCAGGATGGCAGGAGGGCAAGCAAGCGGGACCCCACAGTGCAGGGGACCCCACGCCTCAGACCACAGGCTTGAGACCCTGGGGGTGAGGGTGGCCCTGGGCCTCTCTCCTGGGTGTGGCACCTGTGCTTGGCTCAGGGCACCCAGGCAAGGCAGCTCTCGAGAGGCACTGCAGGCGGTTTTAGCCACAGGCACGCGGTGGAGCTGTGGGAAGGAGAGGCCGCGGGGGTGGGAGGTGCGAGGAGAGGCCGTGGGCCTGGGAGGCGGTCCTGACTCTCTCCGAGGTGCAGGCGGGCAACTGCCGACCTGTGTTGTGGAGACACGTTCTCTCAGCTCAGCGTGGAGTTGTTGGTCAGCCACGGGAAGGAGGCGCTGCAGGAGAAGGCCCCCAGTGCCCAGTGGGTGCCTGTTACTCGCTTACTGGCCCCCAGCACCCAGTGGGTGCCTGTTACTCGCTCACTGGCCCCCAGCACCCAGTGGGCACCTGTTACTCGCTCACTGGCCCCCAGTGCCCAGTGGGCTCCTGTTACTTGCTCGCTGGCCCCCAGCACCCAGTGGGTGCCTGTTACTTGCTCACTGACCCCAGCACCCAGCAGGTACCCACTGCTCGCTTGCCCACGGGAGGGTGCAGGGCGGGAAGGGCCCAGCCGGGTGACGCTGGGTGGTCAGCACTCAGGGCCCAGGGCAGGGGGCTGCTGCAGCCTCAGCTCGTACGGCTGAGACCAGCGCAATGGGGGTGCAGGAACTTGCCCCAGGTGGGTCAGCGTGGGCTCCTAAAGGGCCTCCGTGATGCTGCCGCCACTTTCCTAGATGGCGGGTGCCGAGGTGGCCCAGGCGCCATGGCTGAGCTGGGCAGGTGCCCTCTGGGGCCGCGGGCTGGTCTCAGGCCGGGCGCTCTGGATTTCTGCTTTTGCTCTCTCACCCCAGACGGAACGCAGGGGAGGGCGCGCTGACTCCTCCTCAGGGGGCCCACGTCGTCCTTTTGTGTGGGGGCTCCTCACTCACACCCCATGTACCCTTGTTGCAGTGAGATCAGCGTCCCTTCATCGCTGCTGAGGACGTTCGTTTTGTCCCATGTTTCAAAAACTGTTGGCGTATAATAAGTGCTTGTGCTCAGGCCTCTCATCCTGGTGACGGAGCTGCTGTGGCTTCCTGGGAGAGAGGATTCCCTCCCCGTTTCCTTGTGGTTTTGTTGCCAACACGGAGCTGAGCCCCCACTGGGCGGCGATGGCCAGCGTGGCTGTGGGGTGACAGTTCGGTCCTGGCCCTTGCGTCCTGCTGCGTGCATCTCCTGAATTGCAAGCCGGCCAATCCCTCTATCATGGGCAGGCCAGAGGGGGGAATGTTCTTATTAAATGACAACTCTCCCACGATTGGTGTGTTCCTCACAAATCCGAGCAGGCCTGTTTGGGAGCCTGCAGTCACTGTCCACCCAGCAGGGACACAGCAGAGCACTGAGGAACCGTCCGTTTGCCCCTCCCCGAGGAGCCGGTCATTTACGGGGAAGGACATGGAGGCAGCCCCAGGGAGCAGCCCGGACCCTGCCAGGGAGGGGCATCTGGGACTCTCTGGTCTTACAGGTAAGGCCCCTTTCCTGGGCCTGGGGTCCCCATACTGGGAATCAGGTGTCCTTTCCGGGTACTCCCAGGAGCTGGCCTTCTGTCCATTGGGGCAATTTCAGCCTCTCCGGCCTAGTCTGGGGCTGGCCTGGTGTTGCCCCTCACCAGGCCTTGCCCTCACTGAGCACCTACTGAGTGCTGGTCTGCCCCCAGAAGCAGGACGCATCCTGGGTCCAGCATGGCCTCAGATGTGCAGAGTTCACCCCACGGAGACTCTGTGATGCCAGGCTGTGTCCTGGGTCAGTGTCTGGCTCGGCCATCAGGGCCAAATCCAGTCCATGCTCTGGCCAGTCTCATGCCCTCAGTGAGGCTGTGCCAGGCCCTGGGCTCTGCTTTGGGAGACAAGGTGCTGAGAGACACACCCCTCCTCAGACAACTTCCAGTCCAGCAGGAGTTCAGACAAGGTCCCCAGCATCCATGCACAGGCCAGTTCATGCCAAGGCGATACTGCAGGGCTCTCAGTCTCCTTCTCCTGCCCTCTGCCTTGGCATTGAGGCAGCCTGTGTGGACACAGATGTCAGCGCTCAGAACCTGTGGGCTGGTCAGCCTGGCTTTTGGGGCATGCGCCCAGTCACATCTTTTGCGACAGCAGCTGGGGTGCTAAGGTAGTCAGATGTATGAGCTGGGAGCCTGCTGGGTGCCCCTTGGGGTGTCTGAGCATCTGAATAAAGTGCCAAGTCGCTCTAGGAACAAGGCCAGGGCCTTTCTCCCAGGGTCTCCACTTAGCCAAAATCGGGAAAGCCACTAAAGAAGCCTGGAGAGAAAGTTAGCAGACATCATCTTGTGCCTTTCCAACTGAGAGAGAAACCCTGAATATCATTGGCTTTCTTGAACCAAGGCATCGTTCACTGGATGCCTTAATTTGGATATTTTATAGCCTTGTGTTTCAGTTTGTAAAAGCTGCCAGAATGTGATATACCAGAGCTGGAATGGCTTTTAAAATGGGGAATTTAATAGGTTACAAGTTTAGTGTTCTAAGCTTGTAAAATTGTCCAAATGAAGGCATCCAGGGAAAGTTACCCTAATTCAAGAAAGGCCAATGGGTCAGGAACCCCTCTGTCAGCTGGGAAGGCACGTGGCTGGCATCTGCTGGTCCCTTGCTCCTGGGCTCTGTTGCTTTCAGCCTCTGTTCCTGTGAGGGTTCCTCACTTTGCTTCTCCAGGGCTGGCTTTCATCTCTCGGCTTCCCTTGGCTCTCTCCAGGTTCTCGCTCGCTTAGCGTCTCATGGGAAGGCACACAGCAATATCCGTTGGGCTCCAAACATCTCCAGACATCCGTGTCTCTGCTCTCTCTGTTGGCTTTGAGGTTTCTGTTGGCTCCTCCTTTGTTGGCTCCGTCATTTCTGATTCCCTCCAAAATGTTTCCTTTTATAGGATTCCAGTAAATGAATCAAGACCCACCTGGAATGGGTGGAGTCACATCTCCTTCTAATCCAAAGGTCACACGCACTCGTCGGCCTGTCACATCTCCATGGAGATCATTTAATCAAAAGTTTCCAACCTACAGTATTGACTCAGGATTAAAAGAAATGGCTGCTTCTACAAGATTGGCTCAGGATGGAAACATGACTTTTCTGGGGTACTTAATACTGTCAAACTAGGATACTTGCCTTAATTTGGAAATTTTCATTACCTTGAATGGTAAACTTGAAACTTAATAAATTCCCCTTTTAAAAAGCCTTTCTGTTTCTGGTATATTGCATTCCAGCAACCTACAAACTAAAACTGATTTTGGTAGTAGAGAAGTGGGGAACAGCCTTTTAAATGGATTAGGGGAAGATTTTGGAAGAATTGTGAGGAGTTTGATAGAGAAGGCCTAGAGTGCTTTGAAGAGACTGTTGGCAGAAATGTGGACTCTAGAGATACCTCTGGCAAGGCCCTAGACAGAAATGAGGTGTGTGTTATGGCAACCTGGAAGGAAGGTGACCCTTGTTTTAAAATGGCAAATAATTTGGCCAAATTGAATACTGCTGTTGAATTAAACTTAGAATTTAAAGGCAACAACCCAGGATACTTAGCTGAGGAAACTTCCAAACTAAATGTGGAAAAGGCAGCCTGGCTTCTCCTTGCAGCTTCTAGTGAAATGGGACAGAAAAGAGCTAAGCTGAGAACTGAATTATTGGGTATAAAGAAACCAGAAGTTGATGGTCTGAAAAACTCTTGTGCTCAAGGCCCCAGAGGGTAGTGCCCCATGCGAGGATTTAACCAACCAAGGAAGCAGTCAGCCATTGTGGGACAAGTGAGGACTGGAGATGGAGTTATCCAGGAAGGATTTGTGGAAACTGCTTTCATCTGATGGGCATGATCTCAGCGTACAGCACAGAAAACCAACAAGAGTGTTGTGGGGTCTATATAAATGGAACCACTGCCAGTCTGGACTAAAAGGGACAGAAAAGGGACAAATTGGAGGAAAAATAACTTCAGAGGCAGAACTATGGAAGCTAAGGTCTGAAGTCAAGAAACCTCAGGCCAGGAGAGCGGACCCACCCGAGCCCACGGAGAGGGTGAGTTTGCCCCAAAGGCAGAGGGTGGGCCTTCCACCTCATTGCAGTGGAAGAGTCACGGTGCCTCAGGCCTTGGAGAGGGCGGAGCACATTCCTCGGGGATGGCTGCCACCACATTGTCCTGGAGGGGTGAGTGTGTGTTCTGGAGATGGCAGAGAGCCCGGGTGTGGCCCTGATGCTTGGAGAGGGGGAGCCAAGAAAAAGGTGGTTTCCCCTGTGTCTCCCAGGGCTGCATTTGGACAGAGCAAGGTCATTGCATAGGCCCTTGGAAAGGGTGGGGCTGCTGCTTTCTAAAGCCGGGGATAAATGACTTGCAGACTTTGAAATCTAATGACATTTGTCCTGCAGGTTTCCAGAACTCTCTGAGTCCTGTGACCTCTGTGTTCCTTCCAATTTCTCCTTATGGAAATGGGAATATGTATCCTATGACTGTCCCTCCTTTGTATGTTGACAGCAGATAACTTGCTCTGAGTTTTACAGGCCCAGAGCCAGAGGTGAATTTTGCCTTAGCTGACCATGCCTGTAGCTGACTTTAATGAAATTTTCTACTATTTCTTACTTTGTATTGTATTTGTATTGTTACTGAAATGGTTTAAGTCTTTCTGGATATTATTATGGAATTAATATATTTTGCGTTTGGAAAGAACATGTCTTTTTGGAGTCTAAAGGGTGGAATGTGTCAGTTTGAAGCTGTTATGTACCCTAGAAAAGACTAGTTTTTTAATGCTCATTCACTATTGCTGGGTGGGAGCTTTCTGATTATTTCCATGGAGATGTGACCCACCCAATTGTGGGTGGGACCTTTTGATGAGGTGGTTTCCATGGAGATGTGTCTCCACCCACTACTGGAGTCCTTTAAGAGGGAACCATTTTGGAAAAAGCTTGAGGGCCAACAGAGCCCACCCAGCCAGAGACATTTCCAGATGCAGAAGGAAAACGCCCCTGGGGAGGATACTGAAGAGGAGGATACTGAAGAGGAGGATACTGAAGAGGAGGATACTGAAGAAGCCTGGGAGAAAGCTAGCAGACATCTCCATGTGCCTTTCCAGCTGGGAGAGAAACCCTGAACATCATTGCCTTCTTGAACCAGGGTATCTTTCCCTGGGTGCCTTAATCTGCACATTTTTATAGCCTTGCCTTAATTTGGACATTTTCATGGCCTTGAATTATTAACTTGCAACTTAATAAATTCCCCTTTTTAAAAGCTGTTCTGTTTCTGGTATATCGCATCCCCCCATCTTACAAACTAGAACAGTGGATGAAAAAGGCCAAGAAATCTCTTGGAACTTAGAAGGGGATGGGAGGGGCAAAGAGTGGGGGTGAGGGGTAGGGAGAGGGGGACGGGGTGAGGAGGGGGTGGAGAAGGATGACCCTGAAAGCAATGAGGCCTGGCACGGGACCTCAGCCCTGGCACCCACCACAGGGAGCCATAGGCAGGTGCACCCTCTCGGGCATCCCTGGCAGCCTCCCCACGGTGGCTGTGTGGCGAGGGCAGTCACGGATTAGGGCTGGGCGAAGGGGTCTCCGTCATCAGGACTGTAGCGCTTTATGCCCTGCGCCTTCCCAGCGAGAGTGTGGAGATTCTTGAGTCCAGGAGGGTGAGGAGGGGTCTGCATAAGGCGGGGCGAGGGCAGGCACAGAAGGGATCCCGGGTCCAGGATGGCTCTTGGCCCTGCCCGTGCCCCCGACGCCTGCAGGTAGGACCCAGAAAGGGTCTTCCTGGAGGGGGAGGGCAGGGCCCGCTGCGGGGTAAATGAGGGAGACGCGGGGCCCGGGGTGGGCGGGAGCACAGGGGCTCATTCCAACAGGAGATGAAAGTGCAGTTAGAAGCTCCAGGAAAAACCAAACTCGGCCAATTCATGGCCAGGAGTCAGGCCCTGGCAGGTTCTGAGCCCGGCTTAGGCAGAGGGCGGCTTTCAGGTCCCCCCGTGCGCCGTCCAGTGTGCCGGCCTGGGCTGGGCACCTGCCCTCGGCCGGCTCGGCTTCTGTGGGGGGACCTGGCCTCCTCCCCCTCCCGCCCCCTCCCGTCCCCTCCGCAGACCCTTGATGTCCACGGGGGGCCCAGACCCAGGGCTGGATGTGGCCATGCGCCTGGCTGCGTGGTCTTACCCCTTCCCGGACCTGACCGTGGTGGCCTCTGTCCTGGCGAGCTGTCCCCAGAGCCCGCGCAGGCCCCGCCCGCTCTCGCCGTGGCGCGGACCCCGAGCATGGCAGGCCGGAGGCGCGCTTGAGTCGCATACGTGGAATCGGAGGAGAGGGGCCCAGATGGGGGGCGGGGGGCGGCGCCGGGACCTGCCTGGCTGTCGCCTGTACTGGAGGGGCCTTGACCGCGTCCCCCGGGCCCAGCACGGCCGCCGCCTGGCCGGGTGCCATAGAACCTTCTTGTGGGAAGCAGCACGTATTGGCCAATTTCCCCAGACTTCGCCAGAGCCTGTTTTCTGAAAGTACAACCATGGGCACTTTCTTTATCCTTTAAAATACCATTTTCTCAGTGGTTGACATGTCCGCTGGCTGTCTCTTTTGCACTGTGGGCAATTGGAGGGCAGCGCTTCCGTTTCAGAAATAAGTCCTGTTTGCGATGGCCGTGACCATCCGATGGTGGGATAATTAAATTAAGGTGACAGGAGTTTCTGGGCTGACCGCTGACAGCGCACACTGGCTGGAATGGTCGGGAGTTGTCACGTCAGACCCCCGATGGCCGCCTGCAGGGACTGGTCCATCCCCCACTAACAGACGTGTCCTGGACGCTCCACGGCCTTCAATGGCATCACCTCATGTCATGTGTGTGCAAAGGGCACACCACCCAGAGCTGGGTGTGCAGGAGAGTGCGGGTGTGAGAGAGGGTGTGTGTGCAAGAGAGTGCGCAAGAAAGAGTGTTTGTGAGAGTGTGTGAGAGTGCATGTGTGTGGAGAGATTGTGTGTGTGTGTGTGTGTGTGTGTATGAGGGTGTTAGCGTGTATCTGCATACCTGAGTGTGAGTCCATGTGTGTGAGCCTATGGGTGTCTGTGTGAGCTTATGTATATGCATGAGTGTATGCGTGTCTGCACACACGTGTGTGTAAATATGTGTGCAGGTGTGTGCACACGCATGTGTCTGGTTGCAGCATGCCTCCCAATTCCAGCCCCAGGCTCTGGGCTCAGCTGCCCTGCCGCCCTTGCATAGCTGACCTTCTGCCCGGCCACTGACGAGGCAGACCCTGCATGGGCAGGCGGGGGCCAGCTGGGTTCTGGCTGGCTCTGGGCCACTGGCCATGAGGCCGGGCCCCTCTCCTGGCCTGGAGCAGCCCAACCCTCCCTCCCAGCAGAGCTGCTGCTGTGGGATCAGGTGGCACGTGAGTGTTTGGGTGCGGGACGTCACGGAGGACTTGGGGAGCTATCAGGGGCCCCTTCAGGACAGGTGGACGCCGTTGGTCCATAGTCCACTCACTTCCAGAAGAATGTGGATAGGCAGCCCCATGGCTCTCGTCCCGCCCCGCTCTCTCCCCTGCAAAGCTGGTTTTCTCAGCGGCCGCCAGCCTACGCGCTTCACTCGGGGGCCGGAGGTTTGGGGAACTGCGGCCTTCTGAGAGGCCAGGCCAGGTGCCCACTTACAGCCGCCTGGCAGGGAGGGCGCAGGGGTGGGCCCAGCACCCCTTCCCCTGCGGTGCTGCTGTGCGGGACTCCAGCTTTCCCCGCACCTTTGGCCCCAGCCTTGCTGTGACTGGCCAAGTCCCTGGAGTCTGGAGGCAGCACTGGATGGGCAGCCCCTGGGATCCCAGGGGTCCTCCCTACCACCTGGAGTCCTCCCTGCCACCCGGTATCCTCCCTGCCATCTGGAGTCTTTCCTGCTGCCCAGAGTCCTCCCTGCCACTGGGATCCTCCCTGCCACCGGAGTCTTCCCTGATGCCCAGAGTCCTCCCTGCCACTGGGGTCCTCCCTGCCACCTGGAGTCTTCCCTGCCACCCGGAGTCCTCCTTGCCACTTGGAGTCTTCCCTGCTGCCTAGAGTCTTCCCTGCCACGGGGGTCCTCCCTGCCATCTGGAGTCTTTCCTGCTGCCCAGAGTCCTCCCTACCACCGGGATCCTCCCTGCCACCGGAGTCTTCCCCTCACCTGGCATGCTCCCTGCCGACCAGCATTCTCTTAGGTTCTGCCAGGGAGACCCACTGGCAGGAGACAGGTGGGCAGCAGGGAGCAGAGTCGGCACCCTCATTTCCCAGGTCCCCGTCTGGTGGCATTGGCGTGTCCTGTCGGCGTCTGCCCCTGAGCCCACAGCTCCTGCAGGCGGCCCCGGGGAGGTCCCTGTCCTTGCCCCGAGGGCTGAGGAGCCACGGCCCCTTGGGCTGAGCTCCGGCTCTGCCCTGCCCCGGCTTCTTGAAACCTTGCTCATACTTCTGCAAGCCGTGCCCTTGGGAGAGGCCTCCAGCTCCCCCTCTGATGTGCTGCCCCCTCCCCACCAGGACCCCGTGGAGGCAGAGCCTCCCCCCGTCCCACCAGTCTCCAGAGCTTCCCCGAGCACTGACGGGCCGGGCACAGGAAGGGCAGGAGGGTGTGCTCGTCCTGTGCCCGGCGAGGGTGTGCCCGGTCCCGATGGAGAGCTGTTTTCACGTTCCTCACTCAGTCCCAGAGAGGCCTGTCCCCACTTTCCCCCCGAGCTGAGGCGTCTGCACCCCGTGTCCCTGGACCCTGCTCGGGCCTGCCTTCCTGCACGGGGTCTGCATGCCATGTACACGGTGCTGGGTGCTGGGCTGGGGCCCCGGGCAGTGCACCGCCGATGGGAAAGGCACAACTTGGCTCTCAGGCCCGCCCGGGGCACCTCTGAGACCAGCCGGCACCCGGTGCTGGGGTCAGTGCATGGGGTGGGGGGCCCTGGGTGTCGGCAGGGGCCAGGATCGGGACCTCTGGCTCTCCCCAGCCCAGGCCTCAGCTCTGCCTTTGGGTCTCCGGCCTGAAGCTGTGGCCGGGCAGAAGGAGCCCACGTGCTCGGGACACAGGCAGAGTCCTCGCCCACATCGGGGGCCCCCTCGGTGAGCGTCCTAGGCGGACTTCCAACCCTCATGGAGTCAAACTCAAACCCATAAAAGAAAGACGAGAGGAAAGTCCCCCAATGCGTGGAGTCAGCAGCACACGGGTGAATGAGCGGGGCTTGGGGAGTGAGTCCTGGGCGGCTGAGCAGCAGGGCCGGGCAGCGGGGGCCAGACACAATATGCAGATGCAGTGAAACACAACATGCAGATGCAGTGAAATGGTGAAACTCATGGCACTAAATGCTTACACGAGAAATCAGGAAATGCCTCAAACCAACACCCAAGGTTCCTACCTTAGGAAACTAGGAGAAGAACAAAGCAGACCCCAACCAGCAGAAGGAAGGTATAACAAAGACAAGAGCAGACATTAGTGATAGCAAAAATAAGAAGATAGAAAAGAATCAAAGAAAAATGTGCTTCTTAAACAAACATTGATCGGGGCGCAAGGGTAGCTCCGTGGTAGAATTCTCCCCGGCCTATGCACTTCCAAAACACAAAACAAGACAACCCAAACTCAACCAAACAAAAAGTTCAATAAACGGTGCTGCCATAACGGGATACTCACATGGAAGAAGAATGAAATGCGACCCCACCCTGCGGCAAACACACTCACAAGCACGGACAAGCCTTAGCGAGGCTGGCAGACACTGCTCGACTGGCCCAGAGTCTCCGTCCGTGTGGATGGACAGGGGTGGCCGTAGGTGGTGGTGGCCCAGCACGCGGATGTGAGCCATGGCACTGCATTGCATGCTTGAGCCTCATTAAAAGGAGAGCTATTAGGTGCGTGTATGTTATTAGAAGAAAAATGAAACAAAAACATGGAAGTGTGCAACACCAATAGTGGCCCCGACGTGAGCTCTGGGCTGTGGCCATAGCACAATTGCAGCAGCGTCAGCAGTCACCACACTCATGGGAGGTGTCAGCATCGGGGGGGGCTTATGGGAACTCTGTATCTTCCGCACGTTTTATCGGTAGACCTACCACTTCTCTAATAAAACATTTATATTGAAAAGATTGGTGAAAATAAGAGAGAAGACACGAATCACAGATGACAGGAATGAAATAGGGACACCACTGGAGATCCCACACTTGTTAAATGATAAGGGAATAATCCAAACCACAAAATGCTCATGTATTTGACAACTTAGAAGAAACAGACTAATTCACTAAAACCCACAAACTACTTAAACATAACCTTCACATGAAACAGAAAATCTGTATAGCCCTATAGCTATTAAAGAAATTGAATTTGTAATTAAAATACTCTGAAAAAGAGATCTCCAGGCCCAGCTGGTCAGAATGGAAAATGCTGCCCAGCATTTTTAAAGAAGAGCTAACACCACTTTTACACAATCTCTTTCAGAAAATAGAAGAGGAAGAAAACATTTTCAAATCGTCTGACGAGGCCAGTATTACCCTGATACCAGAACTCTGTGTAGACTATGTAATAAGGAAACCACAGCCAGCTCTCATCAACTTAGGTGTGAGAATCATCCAAACAGCAAACTGAGGGCAGCCACGTGGCTCAGCAGGCAGAGTTCTCGCCCGCCATGCCGGAGACCTGGTTCCTGGCGCCTGCCCATGCAAAAAATAAAAAATAAAAAATAAATTGAAACAGCAAACCGAGTTCAACAACGTAGGGAGAGCATTCGCTGTGGCGCCTGTTCCAGGTCTGCAGGGGACTTCAACACTCCGGGTCAGTCACATCGTCCACCCCACTGCAAGACAGAGAAGGAAACTGTATGACCATATACATGAACACAGAAACACACTCAACAGCAGCAGACACCCGTGATGATAAAACTCTCAGGAGGTCAGGAAGAGAGTGCCCTTACCTGAGTTGGATAAATGCCCCTGTGAAAACCTCCAGCTAAGCCGTAGCTGATGGGGCAGCCTGGACACCTGCCCTGAGATCAGGAACAAGGCAAGGTTTCCTTTCCCACACTCTTAGCACAGGGCTGGAGGGCCCGGCTACCACAAGGCAATACAAGCAAGCAAACAGGTAAACTGAAACAAAACAAAACAGAGCAAAAAGCATAGATGTAAGTAGCGAAGAAATAAAGCTACCTCTGTCTGCAGTTGACATGATTATTTATGTAGAAAGTTCCAAGAAATCTACCAAAAACTCTTAGCATTAATGAGTGAGTCCACGAAGGCTGCTGGTGATCAGATCAACAAATAAAATCTGTCACATTTCTGTACACTGACAGTGGGCATGCAGAAAATGAAATGAGAAACACAATACCACTCAAATGGCTCCCAAGAAAATGCAGTACTTAGGGGTATACGTAAAACATACTCGATCTGCTTGTTGAAAATTACGAAATTCTGATGAAAGAAATGAAGGAAGAACTAAATCAGTCGAGACCCACCCACGGGGTGTCTGTGAGTGAAGGGTTGAACACAGCCACGGGGCGACGCTCCCAAAGCTGTTTACAGGTGTCACACAGTTGTCACCAAAGTCCCAGAAGGTTGTTGAGGACACAGGCAAATTTATGCTCAAAGGTGTACGGAAGGGCACGGGCCTCGCACAGCTAAGTCAAGTCTGAAAAGGGGGCCAGAGTGGGAGGAATCAGTCTGTTGGCTTCAGCCCGTGCGGCTCATCCCTGGTGAGCAACGCCGTGCTGCTGGCGGGAGGGTGCACGGGAGGCCAGAAGGAGGCCAGACAAACACACCCGACTGACCGACAAAGATGCATGAACAACCGAGGGGGTCAAGGGAGTACCTCTGACCCAACGTGCAGGGCACGCAGGTGTCCGCAGGCAGAGGACTAAACCTCGCCCTTGACGGTACAGTGTACACCAATAGAACTTCAGGAGAAACCTTAGGCGCAAACCTTTGGACTGGGGCTAGGCTGGGTTTCGACACTGAAAGCAGGAACCGTAAAAGGGAAAACGGATAAGTTAAAAACTTCCCCTCTGTTAAAGCCCATGAGAAAAGACTGAAAAACAAGCTATGGTCTGGGAGAAAATACTTGCAAACTACATATTCGAAAAAGTTCAAGTATCTAGAATATACAAGGGACTCTCAAAATTTGTAAACCACAAACAATCCATTTAGAAAATGTGCAAAAAACATTTCACCAGAGGACAGACAGATGGCAAATAAGCACATGGAAAGATGTTTGCCAACCTGAGCCATCAGGGAAACACAAGTTAAAACGCAGTGAGCTACCCACACATCGGTCAGGGAGGCCAAAATAAAACCTGTGCGGGGCACACGTGCTGGCGAGCTCGGAGCAGCAAGATCATGCGTGGCTGAGAGGCGGGATGCCTACGGCCTGGGGAGCAGCCAGTGGCTTCACAAAACCCCCATATGTGCACGCCTTTGGATCCAGCCATGGAGCTCTGGGGCATCTGATCCAGGGAAATGAAAACTGTAGAAAACCGTAGAAAGATAGAAGACCAGTTACAGGGATGTCCTTAATGACTTTACTGATAGACCCAAACCAGGGCCCCAACGCCTGCTGGTGGGTGCATACACGTGGGGCACCCACGCTCTGGAACGCTGCTTGACAGAGAGAGGGTGAGCTGGGGACACGCAGCCAAGGGGCCTGCCTGTCACATTTATAATGTTTCCCGAGTAACAACATTTAGGATGCCAGACGGATTAGGTCTCCATATCAGTGGTGGCCTTGGATTAGGGATGGGGGAAAGAGTGGGGGGGTGTAAAGGAGAGGCTGGAGGACGGAGGGTGGGGACAAGGAGGGGCTGGGGGAGGGAGGGGTACTCCTAAAATACCAGAAGGCCCTTTGGTGTTGGGCCTGCTCTGGCCTTGCCCGTGGTGGGTGTCCACAACCTGACCTGGTGGTCAATCCAATCAGCTGGCCAGGTACAAGCAGCGCTGGGTCCGTGGGTGGACTGTCAGAGTTGTCCTCCCTGTGCCCTGTGAGCTGTGCCAGCTGGTGCTGTTGGGGACCAGGACTCAGCGCCCAGGGATGCTCTCCGGGTGATTTCTCACAACTGCCGGGAACCGACACGCGTGCAATAAGGATTTCAACTACAAGAAAAAATGCCCCTCGGATGCTCCCCCTTGGAGCAGGACACCCCATTCGAATCCCCCGCCACCAGCCCTCAGCGCTAGGCAGACCCACCTTTGCCTGTTCCAGCCGCTTGTCTGGGTACGGGTGCCCAAATCCGCCTGTCTCCCTGTCTCCCCGTCTCCCTCTGTCTCCCTCGTCTCCCCTGTCTCCCCTGTCTCTCCCTCCTCTGCCTCGGTCTCCGCCCATCTGCAAATGCCCAGGCCTCTCATCCAGCCGTGTTTTCAGCTGCCCTGGATGAGGCCCTGCCCTGCCCTCCTGGAGGTCCCCCGAGGTGTCCCGGGGCTCAGCAACCTTGGCCTGTCCTGGCTGGTGCCTGCAGAGGCA
This sequence comes from Tamandua tetradactyla, assembly GCF_023851605.1. Taxonomy (NCBI): domain Eukaryota; kingdom Metazoa; phylum Chordata; class Mammalia; order Pilosa; family Myrmecophagidae; genus Tamandua; species Tamandua tetradactyla. The sequence goes on along the minus strand of NC_135339.1, from coordinate 94,283,901 downwards.
TCAGCTTTCCAGGTGGGCCTCAGGAGCTCGGCACCTGGGTCTGGACTCCAGGGTGCACTGGCTGTGCCATCTCCAGGCCTCTGTCTTCCTGAGAACAAAGAAGGGACAAAGAGCTTCCAAAAGAACCGGGCGCCGTGAAGTAAAGAAAGGCTGTTTTCATCGCCCCTGTCGCGCTGCCAGGAGACGGTCCTTGAGCTGCTGGAGGGAAGCGAGCCCAGCATGCAGTGGAAGGATGAGGGTCTCACCTCTCCCAGACTGCACGTCTACCGTGTTATTTCTAGAATTGGCAGCACACATGTGGCAGGCAGTGCATCGTTTGACAATGTGGGCTGCACATTGGGCGTATTTTTCTAGTAATAGCTTCAATTTGACAGCTCACTTATTTACAGTTATTAGCTATGATTTCAACCCATGTGAACAGGGACAAACTGTCTTCAGGGCATGTCTGCATTTCCCGTCTTACCCACCGGGTCAAAGTCCAAACAGACTTCCCTGCAATCCTTAGTCCACACTAACCTAGTGGGACAGAAGGAGACCGGGGGATAATCGCTGCTTGGGCCCCAGGGTGGCCCTGTGTGTGGAGGTGGTAGGGGCACCAACTCTGCAATGTCCTCTCCTGTTTCCATGCAGCTCTGCATGCAAGGCTCTTGTGACCTTCGTCCAGAAGTCACCAAACTACTGCAGCTAAGCAGTGAAGTGAGTGGCCCGTCCAGATTCAGGAGGTAGACAAGGGGCTTGAGGTCAGGGATGAGAGATGCACTGTGGTTGTCTCGGCAACCAGTTTCTCATGCTGGCATTGTGCTGCCCAGACAGGGTGGTCTGGCTGCCAGGGCACAGGCTGCAGGACTGGGGCACACCTTGCCCTACTTCTGCCTCAGCAAGGAAGATGGATATTTCCAGGGAAACACGGGATAATCCAGGACGGATGTGGAGAGAAAATATCCTTCATGCAGGGAAGGAGCCCACTGTGAAGAGGTAAGGAGTGTGCAGGTCAAGCTAGCAATGTCTCTTCTGCCACTGAGCAGGTTGGCAGAGGCAAGCAGTGCAGAGACAGCCATAGTGACTGGAAGTGGGGCCCTTGCCGATATCAGCCCTTCCCAAAGGCCCACCTTGTAGGCAGGAAACGCTGTCTCCAATTCACAGGGCAAAGCTCCCTAGAGGCAGCAGCCCAGCGTCAGGGTTCATCTCAACACTGTCCCCAGGCAGGCGTGCAGCGTCCCGAGCACAGCGGTGTCTGCGATACCTGGAGGACAGAAATGACCCCTTGCAGTAGAGCTCAATGCAACCTTCACTAAGAAGTTCTCTAAGGGCTATGAAGATGAGATTACCAAAAGTGTAACTGAACAGGTGTGCATAATATGCTCTAACATGAAAATAGCACATGTGCCCATGTCTGCCCAGGGGCAGGTCTTCTGAGAACTCCACTGGACACCTGTGGTTGAGCCTGTGAAAAGGCAGGAAGGCTTGAGGGGTGAGGGGTGGGAGTTGCTTTTTGATATTTCTCCTTGTGCTGGTTGAATTTATTATGTACCCCTAAAATAGCATGTTTTAACCCTGACCCAACCTTGTGGAGGCAGCTGTTTCTTTTAACCCTGATTCAATACTGTGGTTGGCACCCTTTGATTAGATCATCTCCAGGGAGATGTGACATGCCCAGTTATGGGGGGATCTTTGACTGGATGGAGCTGTGACTCCACCCATTCCCGGTGGGTCTTGATTAGTTTTCTGGAATCCTCTAAAAGAGGAAACATTTTGGAGAGAGCTGAGCTGACACAGAAGCTGACACTTGGAGAGCAGAAACACAGATGTTTGAAGATGCCTGGAGCCCAGCAGACGTCACCATGAGATGCTAAGCAAGCCTCACCTGAAGAGAGCCAAGGGAAGCCAAGAGATGAAGGTCAGCCCTGGAGAAGCAAAGTGAGGAGCCCCCACAGGAACAGAGGCTGAAAGCAACGGAGCCCGGGAGCAAGGGAACTGCAGATACCAGCACGTGACTATGCAGCTGACAAAGGGGTTCCCGACCCATTGGCCTTCCATGAATTAAGGTATGTTTCTCCAGATGTTTTAGTTTGGACATTTTTATAGGCTTAGAACTGTAAACTTGTAACTTATTAAGTCCCCCATTTTAGAAGATGCTCCATTTCTGGTATATTGCATTCTGGCAGCTTGCAAACTAATACACTCCTTTTGTCTTGTTTCAATGGCTTTTTAAAAAAGTAATGTACACACAGGGTAAAGCATTCAAAGAGCTACTGGTGTGGGAAAAGAGGCTTTGCTTGACTTTTGTTGACATTTACCAACAAACATGCACTCACACGGACATGTCAGCGCTCCTGAGGTGCGGTTGACTTGAAGAATGTGACATGGCAGGAAAGGAGAGGAGCATCTGTGCCCCCCCAGGGAGCCTCCTGGCATGCAGGGAGGGCCCAGAAATGGGGAGAAGCCCCACAACCCACTCTCAGGAGCACATGGGGGGGCGTGTGCTGACACCTCTGGGAGGGGGATGAAACCCCTCCCCGAATGTGCAGTGTTGCCTGTGGGTGCTCGGCCATCACGAGAGGTCCAGCTCGTGTGGGACAGACATGGGACTGAGTCCCTGCTGATGCCCGTCCTCAGAGGCAAACGGAAGGCCAGCCTCTGTGTAGGCCAGGGCCTGTGTGTTCTTAGTGGACGTTCTCGATGTGAGTGACAAGCATGCATGTGGACAGCAGCCAGACCAAGAGCAAAGGAGAGCTCTGACCATAGCCAGCAGCCGCGGGGCCAGGAGGCCGAACCCCGGCAAGCCACCACGGAGTCAGAGTGTGATTGGTCATCAGCAGCTTCCCTGACCTTTGTCCCCACTCCAAACTTGGTCAATTGGAGAAAGCCAGGTGTACCCCTAAGAGATCAGACAGGGTGCCCAGCTTCCGCTCAGCCCCCTCGAGGCCCCCTGGCCACAGGCCCCCACCAGGGCCCCCCGCCGCCCTCCCCCTTCCCCACGCCCCACTTGCCTGGGTCTGATGGGCCAGCTCCCCTTCTCTGCCAGCTCTGCCCAGATGGCCTCACGTGGACCCCGTGGCTGGGCTTGCCTGGCCTTGCTGGCGAGGGTCTTGCTGTTCGGGGGGCATCCGCAGTGTGCACACCCGGCAGGAATGACCTGGTGTCAGAGGAAGTCGGATCATGAACCCTGGACATCCTAAGGAGCCACAGCCCCAGGCCACGGTGTCCAAACGCCACTTCCCACTGGAAGGAGCTGGCGGTGACCCGAGACTGGGGCAGGGCACACAGGGAGCCTGGGCACGGCGTCCGGCAGAGGGCCAGCGCCTCTGAGTGCTCCCCATTGGGACGCTGGGCAGAGGGCCTCGGAAAGGAGCAGACACACCGTGAGCTGGTGACTGGACCCTCACCCGCTCTGGGAGGACAGCGGCAGGCATTTCCACCCGGCACTTCTGCAAACCAGCTGGCCCGGGACCCTTAGGGTCCTCAAGACAATGATGTCCCCGGACGGCCGTCTCTAGTGGGACAGACGGACAAAGACCGCGGGTGTGCTGCCGGCGGAGGCTGGGGCCCCACACTGCCTGGAGCTGCCACTGCAGGGCCCCCTGCCCAGCCCTGCCCTCACCCTGCCCCACCCCCCCGGCCCCGCCCTGCCCTGCCCAGGATCCAGAGATGCCATGGGTCTCCCTGGCCCCATGGCCGGGGCTCCGGGATAAGGGCTGTCCCGAGCGGCCTGGGTCTTCCTGCATCTCCCCTTATTTCCCACCTGGTGAATTTAGGCCTGAGGGTGGGGCTGCCTTTCCACCCACGCTGGAGGGAGAGGCAGAGGGGGCCGCCCCCATGGTGTCCCACGCACGGTGGGGCAGGTGCAGGCCGGGGTCTCCGCAGGGTGGGTGGTGGGCGGACCGAGCAGAGAGGGGCCCTGGCTGGGGCTCACGTGGGGTCTGAGGCCGGGGAGCCCAAGGCCTCGCGCTGTGCCATGGGGGCTGTGCCGGGGGCCGTGTCCCCTCATCTCCCCAAGGCACACCCCGAGACTGGGAAGAAACTCACCTCCGGGCTCAGGACCCTGTTAGGCCTGGGGAGGGAGCACGGAAGGTGCAGAGAGGGAGGGGACCGTGGTGAGAATTGTGGGCTAGAAAGAGAGAGAGAGAAGCTCCTCAGTCTGTCTGCTTAGGCTCACATACTGTAATAGGGACCGAGGTTAGGAAACCCATTGACAAGAGGACAGGGTGCGTCAATCACGTTTACAGACAGACACTAAAAGCTGTAAGGTGGCAGCACATGTGTTTAGTAGTGGATGTAAATATTAATATATTATGATCAAGTAGGGTTAAAAGATGATTCCACATCAGAGAATGTGTTCATACATTAAAAATGATAGAAAAATGAATCACATTCAATAGGTACAAAAAGACATTTGAAGAAATCATTACTTATTTATGCCAAGAAATCAGGGCAAACTAAGAATAAAAGGGAATTTCCTTAACTGGATAAATGCAGGAAATACATAGTGAAATTCTTGAAGTCATATGAGAATGTGCTGTCTCCCCTGGTTGGGCATTGCTGTGGGATCCCAGGCCGTGGGGAGAGCTGTGAAAACAGAGTTATAAGGTTGGGAGGTTTGTTCTAGTTTGCTAGCTGCTGGAATGCAACACACCAGAGACAGACTGGCTTTTAATAAAAGGGGATTTATTTTGTTAATTCTTCGGAGGAAAGGCAGCTAACTTTCCACTGAGGTTCTTTCTTACATGGGCAGGCACAGGGTGATCTCTGCTGGCCTTCTCTCCAGGCCTCTGGGTTCCAACACTTTCCCTGGGGTGATTCTTTTCTGCATCTCCAAAGGCCTGGGCTGAGCCGCGAGTGCTGAGATGAGGTATGCTGAGCTGCTTGGGCTGTGCTACGCTGAGTCTCTCATTTAAGCACCAGCCAATTAAATCAAACATCATTCATTGCAGCAGGCACGCCTCCTAGCCGACTGCAGATGTAATCAGCAACAGGTGAGATTCACGTACCATTGGCTCATGTCCACAGCCACAGAACTAGGTGCCTTCACCTGGCCAACTGACAACTGAATCTAATTACCACAGGAGGGAATGGGTCCACTTATAGTTATTTTCAGACAATATGACTGAAAATGCAAAAAAAACCTGTACCCAGTTGGCCAGCAAGATCGCCAGATATAAGATCAATATTAAAAAACTCAATAGACTCCTTTCCATCAATAATAACTGATCTAGCTTCCCAGCTGATACAACAAATACCATAGAATGGTTTGGCTTGGACAACAGGAATTTATCAGCTCATGGTTTGGAGGCCACAAAAAGTCGAAAGTCAGGCGTCTGGAAGGCAGCCTGGGGTCTGGGGAGATGCCGTCACACGGCCGAGCGCAGGGCCGGTCTCCTGCTGTCCTCTGGGTTCCCTTACTTGCACGTCGGGCTGCCCCCGGGGCTTCTCCCTCCGTCTGACTTTCGCTCTGTTTAGAAAGGACTCCAGTGTGAGGGTCACAGCCCACGGACCAGGGGGGCCACACCTCAAGTGAAGGGACGTCCTGAAGAACTCTTATCCACGATGGGTGCCCACCTGCCACGGCGAGGACGAGGCCTAGATCCTGTCCACACCGGGGTGGTCCAGTCAGTGCCCCGCCTTGCCGGTGAGAACAAGCAGCAGAAGAAAAGAGAACTTCCCCCGTGACCGCACGCTGCACGGCTCTTAGAAGTGAGTCTGATAAAAGACGAGTAACGCCCTTTTTAAAATCGTAAGGCACCGTGTACGCACTAGGATGTTACCAAGGGACACACGAACACGTGGAAGACACACCGTGCTGACGGACGCACCGTAAGGATGGCAGTTCTTCTCAATGAATTTGTAAAATCGATGCAATTCTTATCAGAACACCAAAATGTTTTTTTTAAGTGACACGTGATTCTAAAGTTCATATGAATGATGAAAAGCCAAGAACAACCGAGACATATGCAAGAAGAAGAGTAAAGGGGGTTTCTGAAAAAAAAACGAGTATAATGTGTTGGAGCACTCAGAGTGCCTGTGTGTCTGGCTGACTGGTCAACCACAGAGCAGAAGGAAGAGGGTAAGAGCAGGGACAGTGGGATTCCCAGGGGACTGGGGAGGGCGTGCGTGGTGCTGGGACAGCTGGATATGCACGTGGAAATGTAAGGAGCTAGAACCCTGGTCACAAGAACTCAAACTGGGGGTGCTGTATGATTGAAATGTGAAAGGTAGAACTTTCCAACTTGTAAAAGAAAATGTTGGATAATATTTTTATGATCTCAGAATATGGGAGGATTTCTTAAATAAGACTCAAAAGGCTTAAACTGCAAAGGGAAATAATAATGATAACAAAATCAACGAACACTTCTTCAGTGCCTGCCGTGCGCCAGGCTGCGAGGTGGAGTCTGTCACGAGCTGGTGAGGAGGGGACCCAGCGGTCTTGGCCGAGGAGACACTGCCCAGGGCAGGGCCAGGCACCCGGGCACTTTGCTTCTGACCACTGCGCTGGGAAACCAGCCCGCGAACAAACCACAGTCCTCCCTTCCGTGGACATCTGGTGAAAGGCTTGGTAGAGTTGTAAGACAAGCCACCGACAAGGAGGGTGTATTTGCAATGCCATCACACAACTGCAAATCAAGTCGCGCCTAGCATATAATGAAAAGCCAACCCACCGGGAGAACCAGAGAACGTGGAAGAGGAAGAGCCCGTGGCCCGAGGAGCACAGCCACCCGCTCCCCCTCAGCAGAAGCCGAGAAAAGCCACCAGCAGTGCCGCTTCCGCCCCCCGAGCAGAGGGAGCAGAGGGCCTGCCCAGGCACCGGGAGGAGGGCACGGAAGCTGGCCCCATGCTCGGGGACACGTGCCAACTCCGGTGCCAAGCCCGGCACGCATCCTCTTCAGCACCCGGAGAAGCTCTTCCCCGGGAAGTGTTGCTCCCGAGGGAAAACCTAAATGAGATTGACAAGGGAAGGGACAACTCTTCCAGGATATCCCTCGTAGGCTGTGTGGACAAGCCTGTGTGTGGACGCTGGTGGCACCCCGGAAGTCCTGCCAAGGGCGGCAGCAGCTCGTGGGGAGAGGCCCGAGGCTGCAGGTCAGAAAATGCAAAGGAGCGCCGTGACCTGTCCAGGGGCGCCCAGGGACTCAGAGCAGGACGTGTGGGGGGGCGGCCGCCCGCAAACTCGGCAGACGGTGAGGTCAGGGGGGACCCCACAAACCTTTGCTTCCCGATGTGAGGCCACATTTCTTTAGAAAATCGAGGCTGGGAGGGGCAGAGTGTGAGATCCATTAAAGCTGGGTGTTACACTATTCTCTTCCCTGCACACTTGAGATATTTGCTATGAAAATTAAAGCCTCGGTACTTTTAAAAAGCAAGGTATTTGAGTGGCCCTAGGGCCATGTCCAGGGGACAGGCTGCGGGAGGGGCTCAGGGACACGTCTGGGGGTGGGAGCGGGCACTGGGGCTGGCTGAAAGGCCGTCTCCAAAGACACCCATGTCCTGATTCCCACACTGAGGTGCCACCGTGCAATGCAGGTGGACTCTGCAGATGGACGATGGCCCTGGGTGACCAGGTGGACATGATGTCCTCCAAGAGCCTCATGTGAGAGTATGTGGGAGGGGCAGGGGCCGAGGGAGGGAAGGAAGGGGATGCGGAGGGCACGGCCCTGTCCCCTAGAGCAGACCCCTTCCTTCCTGGGAGATGCACTGGGCTGAGAGGAAGGCCGCTGAGCTGGCTGCCATCCTGGGAGCCTGGAGGCGTCGTTGGCAGCCACCTTCCCTCGTGTGCCACACAGGGCACCGGCGTGGGAGTCAGTGAGGGCGGAGAGTCACCAGGGCAGGTGTTCTCAGGTGCCACAGCAGCCCCTGGGCAGGGGGCAGTGAGTTGGGACAGGGGCTCTCGGGGCAGTGCTCAGGCCTCTGGCCCCCAGCTCACCGTGGAAGCCCAGTGAGCCGCCTGCTCGAGCTCGGCTGTGGATGCCTCTCCTGGGGCCCCTGGCACCCTCGTGGCCATGGCTGTGTCCCTCCCTGAGCACTCCTAGCGACCCCTGCTGCTAATCCTGGCCCCATCCGCCTGTGGCCGCCTGGCGATCATGTCCATCACGGAAACCACAGAAACTTCTGTGCGAGCCGACTAGGTCCTCCACGAGGCCAGGCTTTTTTTTGGCCATTCCCCTGCCCAGCAACTTGGCCGGTATTTGTCAGACCTGGTCACCCATGGGCAGGAGGCTGCGATGCTCAGAGGCTCCCAACACAGGTCTTGGCCCTGACAGGTGCCCGAAACCTGGTAGGTGAGTGGAAGGACCAGCCACCGTCAAGCCGGGGCGATGTCCGACCTCCCCGAAATCCTCGGCCCAGGGCTTGGTCAGGTCTGGAGCCGGCCCCAGACCCCTCTCTACCTGGATTCTGAAGCCTGAGCACGCGTGGCGGGTTCTGAAGCTCATATGAAGGCTGTGAAGCCGCGGCCAGCGCAGACATGCCTGCGATGGAGAGTAAGTGGCCGTGCGTGGCGCTGTGTGGACAGCGGTGCTCTGACCCCGAGTGGGGCTCACTGCAGCTGTAGGCTGTGGGCAGAGGGAGGAGAAAGTGCAGCCCCAGCCCAGCCACGCTCAGTCCTGCCAGCCCCATGGGGCCACGCAGCGTCACGGAGCCTTCGCACACCGGGAGAGTGCCACAGGCCCTGTTAGCCAACGACCACACCACCTTCTCCTGGCATCACCTGTGGTTGTGTGACTAGAATCTGGCCATGGGTGTGAGCAGACGTGACACACACCTGGGCTGGGCCCATGACACTTTCCATGTCCATCCCACATGCCGTCCCCTCCCGCCAGCTGGGGGATGATGTGCACGGCATCCGGGGGGCTGAGCAGTGGGGCTGGGGAACAGGCCTGGACACCCAACCTGTACACCCCACTGGGCCTGCAGGTGAGCGAGCAAGACACGTGGGGGCATTGACGAAGCCGGAGAAGACTTCCTCGGAGAGGACCCGTCCCGGGCATGGCCTGGAGAGGAAGCCGAGGTCCCGGGAGGGAGGGGCCTGCCTGGCCACTGGTTGGACCCACGTCTTCTGGCCATCTCAGAGGACTTGAGGGTGGGAAAGCAGCAGAGAGCTTGACTGTGTAGGCAGTGGGTGCCTCTCCAAACATATCTGGAGGTATGGTGGGGTCCCTGACTCCTTCTCCAGGAAAGTCCAGGAGATGAGAATGAGCCACCAAAGCAGACTGGAGGTGGCCTGGGCAGGAGACAAGGGGAAGGACCCACTGTAGAGGGGCACAAGGACACTTCGGGGGGTCAGGGTGTTTATGTTCACGTTTGTACACTCAAAACTGTGCCGTTTATCGTATTTCAATTAAGTCTCAGTAAAGCTGTTAAAACAATAACAAGCTAAGACAGCACCTTTCAACCAGCTCGATCCACTCTGCAGGATGCACAGAGAGAGAGAAACAGAGGCAGAGACACATGCACACACATGCACACATGCACACATATGCACACACACACACAGATGCGCACACATGCTTGCGCATGCAAACACACACCACAGACATGCACACAGATGTGCACACATGCGTGTACATGCAAACACACACATACATATATGCACATCCGCTACGCATGCATATGTACACAGACTGGCTATTCATAAGTGTCAGAGGTGATAGGGATTTAAGGGGATGCCGATGTGGGGTAAACCCACTGCTCAAAGTAAAAGGAAAATCCAGCAGATACCAGGCGAGGCCTCTGTTGGATTTTCTGCAGGGAAGTCAGTCCTGGTTCAGGATAATGATCACGAGTGCCTCGGTGCTGATCTGTAAATCAAAATTCTCCGTTATTTTGTTCAAATAAGAATCTAATGAGAAAACCAATATGGGTATAGGAGAAAAGGAGGCGTGAAAATTACACAAATCCCCAAAGTGTACCGTAAGCTTCCAGCACAAGTTCACTTTTAAAGTAAATGCATTATTATTTTTAAATCTATGTTCCTAAGAAGAGCGTGTGGCTGGAGCAAATGTCCCCAGGTGTGCCAAAGCCCATTACCCGCTAGAGAGGAGAGGGTGGGCGGCGAGGCTCTCCCGAGGTGCCGACAGGAGCTCTGCTGGGGGGTGGCAGAGCTGGGCTCCACTCGGGCGGGCCAGCCTCAGGCTCAGCACCGTCACGATCCGGGTGCGCTGTCTGCGGCTGCTCTTCATTTACTTTGTCACCTGCGAGGGCCACGGCTGTGCCCGCCAGCGCGCTCCCTCCCAGCTTCCCAGGGTCTTCAGCTCGGGGCTTCCCCACCGGCTCTCCTCCCGTGGCCTCACCTCTGTCTCTTTGTAAGGGGGGTATCTGCCAGCCTGTGGCACCCCCAGACCTTCTGTCCATCCCTGCATGCCTACCTGGTCAGATCCGAGGGCTCCTGGGTCTACTTCACAGGGCGCATTTTCACTGCTGACCTCTCTGTGCGTTGTGGCTCCCTGGCTGCTCCCACACGGATCTGTCTGTCTGTCTGTCCCAGAGAGTGCCCTGGGTGGAACCTAGGACAGGCATGCCTGTCGATCCATGGGGAGTGGAGCTGTGGCATCTGGGCCCCCCCCTTGCCCAAGCTGCCCCCCACCCTTAGACATCTTTGCAGCTCTCCCATTTCCTGCACAAGCTCAGCTCTCCCATTTCCTGCACAAGCTCACGGTCGAGAATGTCACCTCCCATCCTCTGAGGATCCCCGCCATTCACGGGAGGAACCCCAAGGGCCAGGGCTGCCCCCAGGCGGCGGCCTCAGGAGGGAGGAGAAGAAGGGAGGATAAGTCACACTTCGGGGCTGCCTGGGAAGGTATGGGCCCCCAGCCCGCCCCCCACTTCCGGAGCGTCTCCAAGCCCCAGCCCTCCCCGCTGCTCTGTGCACACCTCCTCTCTACCTGGCCACCCTCCCCAGCGCTACTGCAGACTGCGCCTTCCTTTCTCCAAAGAAACTTCGGGTCCTCGTGGGGGATGAGGATTTCGATGTCACCCTGGCCGGGTGCAGACTGTATTTACTTCCTTGCCCAGGGTGAGGGAGGGTTCCCTCTGGCCTCCCCATTGCCTGGCTCTTACCCACAGGCCCAGGTCCAGCAAGGGTGCTGTGCCAGCTGCAGGGGCATCTTCCAGTTATAGTTTGGGGTCTGGGGCTGTACCCCAGGTGGGTGCACAGAGCCCTGCTGGGACCCAGCGGCCAAGATTGGAGGGAGGCTGGACTGACATGGGGCACCACGCCATGTGCCCCTCTCTAGGAGCTCGTGGGGTCCCTGGTCTGGAACTCAGGCCTGCCAGCTGGCATGGTGACCTATTTTAGACTGTCCCCAAAACTGCAGCCAAAGGATGATGTCTCCAAAGGCAAAAATAGGACCCCTGGGGGTCAGGCAAGACACCCACCCTCTTCCTTCCTGCACATGGAACAGCAGCTGGCTGGCTTGGGAGTCTGTGGGACCCCATGTTGGGAACTGCTCTCTAGGCGAGCTGGCCGTTGGGGTGGAGCTGACCTTAAGGTGACCAGTGTGCGGGAGGGCGAGACAGGGGTGAGGCGGGGGCTTCTGACTGGGGCCCTGGCCCTCCCCCCGCTGCCCACAATGGCTGGGGCGGGCCAGGCTCGGGGACACCCTACCAGCTGCCCCTCCACCACGTGCTCACGCGCTGTCCAGGATTCTCTGAAGGTCGGGGACACAGCAGAGGTGGCCAGATCTCCATGGCTGCTATGAGACTGGCCGTAATGACAGCTGTCCCCCTTTCAAGGAAGCTCACCCACACTCATCTGCGTGTGTGTGCGTGTGTGTGCGTGTGTGTGTGTGTGCACATGCACGTGTGATTCGTGAGGGCCTTGTAATTTGATGGCAAAGTGATTGAACCCAGCATCACTCTGGGGCTGTCCAGCGTCTGTGAACCAAGGGCCCAAACCCCCTCCCCCCCACTCCCCCTGCTCGCCCCCCATGGGTTCTCCCAGAGGCCCCGGGCCTTCCAGGCACCACCTGGGGCTGGCACTGCCGTGGGGGCCGGGGCAGACCCCACTCGCTGGGCAGGAGAATCCCAGCCCCCCCCCCTCCCGTGGAGCCCGCAGCGTGGGTCTTAGCCCGACACACTCACTCCTTATTAGCATGACCTTGAGTGCTATTTTCGTTTCTGAAGGAATGAAAAATCATCTGTGGATAAAAATGGCTACATCAGGCTGCAGCCTGGTAAACATAATTCAGTTTTTTTCAATTCCAACATAATTTGGAAAATCACATGGAGAAAGTGAAAAATCCCTCTCTGCAGAGAGTGCAGTCTGGGGGTGTTGGAAAGCCGAGGGGTCCCCCACAGAGAGGTCCGGGGAAGTGGAGGGTGGACGACTGGGGCTCATGACAAATGGAGGGGGGCGCTGGGGGAGGGGTGTGGGGGGAGGGGAAAGGCTTGGCCCAGTGGCTCTGGTGGGGGAGAGGACGTGGCCAAAAGGCGCCCGGAATGGGCCCAGGTGAGGCTGGGGGGCCTTGTACAGGAGAGGAAGTGAGGGGACCCCCACCTCAAGGCTGGAGCTCCCCCAGATAAGGGGAAGTCCCAGGGCTGGGTCGCTGAGGGCTTTGCGATTTCAGCCAGGGGAGCTGACCGGTTCCCGAGAAGACAGGCTGCCGCGGAGAGCTCGTCCACACAACCCAGCCACCCGATATCCTACATTTACCAGAATGCTCAGCGTTAGGATTATTTGAAGAACATTTTTTTCCAACTCTATCAAATGGCTTACTCTTGGGTAGGGTGCTTTGTCTCCTTACACCCCATTCCAGAGTAGATTTATCAAAAATATGTGATAAGAATATGTTCCTAAGGGGGCTCAACCACGTGGCGACAGGACAGCTGCTTTTCAGCAAATTGAATATTTAGTAAAACTCTGCCAAGAAGTGTACATTCATGGGATATATTGAGGAAATGTGTGTGTACTTTTTGAAGAATGCAAAGTTAATTGTGCTGGTTTAGTGAGTTGGTCATTACCAAACTGGTATTTTCTATTTCTTTTCTTCTTTTGCACGTTTGACCTGGGTTCCCCACAGGACCTGGGGGCGTAGCAGACAGCGCCTGGCCTGGCGGTCACGGGGCCGAGTGTGGACCCAGCTCACCCGGACCGACTCTGGAGGGCCCTCGCGGAGCAGGGGCCTGTGCGCCCCACCTGCGGTGGAAAAGCAGACCCTTCCCCTAAGCTGCCGCACTGGGGGGCACCTCCCAGTGGGGGCTGTGCAGAAAACGTGGAGAGACGGGCAGGGAATTGGGGAAAGTGGTGGGGCACAGAGGTGCCAATGAAGCTGGAGGGGTGTATCCATGTGGCAATGAAGGGGCAGGAGGGAGGGAGAGAAGGCGGGCGTCAGGAGAGCTTTGAGGTGGGAGACTGAGCAGTGGCCTTTCAATCCAGGAGCCGGGACACTGCCAGGGGCTGTGGACACCTCAGCAGCCTGGCACATGGTCCTGGCATCAAGCGTGGGTTACTGTAGCATCAGTCGATGCCGCATGGATGACGGAGGAAGGTGGACGTGCTTTTAGTAGGCGAGGGGTGGCGAGGGCACACGGGGTGGGGGCTGTCTCATCAGGCCCCTGCTAAGCCCCTTTCCTGTTTGATATTTCATGGTTTTAAATCTCTGGACTATTGTCCCAGGAATATAGTTGATTGCGTTCATGACTGTTTCTATGAATGAAATCATGACTGGGAAATGGAGGCCAGCAGGTGCTTGCGTGAGGCCTCAGGGGACTTCCTCCAGCCGCAGGGGGACAGCTGAGGGTGCTGTTGACTTGGAAGGCTCTACCTGTATGGGACCAGAAGTCCCTGCCACGGCCAGGCTCCCACCTGCGTTTGCCCGCCCACAGCCCGGCCACCACCTTTGAGCACAGCGAGTGCACCTGCCAATCTGGTGCTCAGCTTGGGTGACGTGCCCCTAATCACCGTAACTCTAATTTTTGTGTGAACAGCCGCCAGGTAGTTTCTGATGGCCGATATGCCTAAGGCGTTGGAGAGGAAGCTCAGTCCTGGGGCTCAATTACGTATGCAAATTTGGGGGATGGGAAGCTGGGTGGATTTGGAGTGAAGTCAACACGAAGACCTTCCTGAAACCTGCGGGCCAAAGAACGTCCGGCCTGCAGGCGTGGGGGCACTGGGCCTCTGCAGAGGTCGGGCCTCCGAGGAGAGTCTCGGCTCCTACGTGCTCCCGGTTGGCTGTGGGCTGGGCTGAGCTGCGGGGGTCGAGGGGGTGGAAGTCGGGACTCAAGGTTTTGGTGATCCCTGCAGTACAGGCCTTCTACCCTGGAAGAACCCAAATGTGGATCTACTGTGTTCTGTTTATTTTAAACAACAACAGCCAAACTATCGTCTAAGAAAACACGGAGAACCAGATCAACGTGAGCAGAAGCTGCTGAGACTGAAAACGCACCTGATGCATGTCCATGGATGGTCTGGGGGGTGGACGCGGGCCTGGCCCCCCGTGGCACCCCCTGCCTGCAGCACCCAGCTGGGCTCTGAGGCGCCTCAGCAGCCCTCGGCTGTCCTGGTCAGCTCCTATGTCTGCTGAGATGGCCTCTCTGTAAAGGCCCATCCGCCTACCCCAGCGGGGACTGCTCGCCCCCCTCCCGCTGGGCAGCCCCCCTGCAGCTCACGGCACAGAGCAATGCCGGAGACCCAGAAACATCCTTGGTCCAACTCTATCCTTGAGTTCCCCTCTTCTGAATCCCAGTAAAAACTCCATCAGGCAAACTCCTCTTTCTTGTGGGAACGTGGCCGCAGGCCCCAGAAACCTCCGGGCGCCCCGACACCCAGGCTGGTGTCTGTCTGTGGGCGACAGGCCCCTGTCCACCGTAGGTGGCCTCTTTCATTGGCCCTGTCACGGAAGGGACCCCCGGTCACCAGCATGCACCTGGCCCACCTTGGCCAGCAGTAGGTCCAGCGGGGATTCCCTCTGCATCCTGAGCCCACTCTCGCCAAGGCCACAGGCCCCAGGGCCCACGCTGGCAGGGCAGAGTTGGGGGTCCACGAAGAGAAGTGCCTCTGTGGTAATCAGGGGTCCCCTCCACCTCTGTGGGGACTGGGCATGTCGGGGGCACTGAGCTAGTGGGCAGGGAAGGGCTGTGAACCTGGAATCACCGAGCACAGGCCTCAGGAGCAAGTTTCCCCCATGTCCCCTGCTCAAGAGGAATGGACGCTGCCCTCTAACTGTTAATTGGAGGGCCCCAGAAAACTGGGCTCAGTGTTTTGAAAGAGAAGTGCCAAAGACATTTGCTTGTTCTTCCTCAATCCAGGTTCTCTACCCAAACAGAGAGACATGCTTTCAACCACAGTGCTTGTTCCAACAATGCAAAGGAAGTCTCAAGTCCCTGGAGATAACCGCAGCCTTGTGTGGACTGAGCACGCAGGCCTGGCGTGTGCAGCGTGCTCTCCAGGCGCGGCCTCGACCTGCCCTCACAATCCCCACAAAACAGGGACTATTCTTACTCTTCGTATTGTCCCCTAGACTGACCGCCAGCCTCCTTCACAGTCCCCAGTCTGTCTGCACTGACCGCTGGCCTCTGGACACTCCCTCCTGCCGTCCCCACCCAGCTCGTGTGCTTGATGCCCTTGCCCACTCTTGGGATGCCACCCCAGCCTGAGTCCCAGCTGCCCGTTCCCTGCTGGGAGATGCTTCCTGGCCCCCAGATTTCCCACATCCACAGGGGTCTCCCCACCCAACAAGGGTCCCAGCATGCTGCCCTGCATCTACACTGCCCGGCTCTGCCCACTCGCTGTGCCCATGGGGCTCTTTCTTCTCCGGCCGAGCAGACACACCGTGATCCCCTTCGCGGGCTCGTGGGTGCTCAGTCTCTTCTGTCCACGCAGTGGAAAGCACCGGCCTTCTGTCCACCTGAATTGGCCGTCTCGGTGTGGCGCGGTGCTGGCCCCAGGCCCGAGCCTTGTGTGTGGGGGCTCAGCACTGGAGCTGCATTTCTTGGGCAAAAGTAGATGCCTCCTTGGACAAACGTCTCCCCTTGGTCCACGCAATTTCTAGAAGGAACCCCACAAGGCGGTGGTTTATGAGGTGCCTCAGACTGACAGGCCAGGCCTGGTCCCCATGGCCCCACCGTCTTTTAGCACTTGCCCCTCTCTTTTATTTATTTATTTTTGGCCAATATTTTTTCCCAAAGTATTCTTGGCTCATGCAATTATTTTTTATATTTTAATCTGTACCCTTGTACCCTTGACTTTCAGGAAAAATAAAGTTCAATGCTCTGAAACAATGTACATGCATTTCATTTGTCTGATTACTTGTTCTACTTACACATAAAAATTCATCAGCGCAGCATTAGGGTAATCACATGCACGTGTTTTCCCTTCTCCGCCCGTGAAGGTGCTCGTGGGCTGATCCACCTGCTTTGCCCGCCCTCCAGAGCACTGCAGGGAGACGAACACTCCTGCTAACGCGGTGCGGCTGTGTGGGGTGGGCCGTTGTCAGCTGCATGCTCTGGCGTCCCCTCTATGCCCCCCACGCTGGGCTGCACTGACTCGCTTTATGGAGCAGGCGTCTTGGGCTGGGGGTCCTCGGCAGCAGACCCCGAGGAGCAGGTGTAGGTGTAGGCAGTTGACCTCGAGACGGTCCTGGGAACCGCTGCGTGGGGGAAACCGAAGGGTGCACGGTTAGTCGTTCACCTGTGCATCTGAGCGCCGTCCTTCCAGGCCCTGGGGAGACCATGCAGAGCACAACGCAGTCACCCCAGCCGAGGGGTCAGCAAAGTGGGGCGCTTGGCCACCAAACCCCCCTCCTTGTTTGCGGGTTCCTCGAGGCATGGGGCTCTGTACCTGCAGCTGCTCCAAACCCTGAGTGGCCCGACGCCAGAGGCAGCCTCAGGCACAGACTTCGTCTCCAGAGCTGGCAGGTGGAAGAGGTGGGGCTGGGGGTCCTGGTGGTCCCAGGATTGTGAGGGCAGAGGAGCGGGGCCCGGCAGTGAGGCTGCAGTGGGCTTAACTCTGCAAGTTCACAACAGACAGACCCTCCCCATCCTGCCCACTGGCGTTTAGGGGAGTGCTGAGCCACCCACGGCTGCATTCCCAGTTTCACACCCACTGGCTGATTTAGTTAAAGAGTTCTCATTTCCATGGGGAAGAGGAAAATCTGATGTTTAGAACAATTATGGAAAATGTAGAATAAGCTATATGAAGAACCAGGCATTTTTTTCCATAGTGAAAAGCTACAGACGTTGAGGCGAACATGGAAGCCATGTCTCCTTCGCAGGACCCTAAGAGTGGACAGACCTGACATCCGCCTGCAGCCCTAGAGTCTTGCTGTCCTAGTAGAGAGTGGTGGGGTCTCAGGGACCCACTGTCCACACTGAGGACACTGCCCTGATCTCGGAAAGGGGAGTAAGGGACACATTCTCCTGTCATGCCAGACAGCGTCCTTCAGCCCTCGAGGGCTGAGCTGCCTTGGAAACCTGGGCTGTCTGAGAAGCTACGGAGAACCCACATGGGCCAGGAGGAAGTGGGGGGAGTCGGGGACCCTGGCTTTTAGCAGCACGCCCCTCCTCTACTCTAGACATCACTCATCCCTACCAGAAAGTCGGATGTATGCCATGCAGTGACGTGGATACCCCGAAAGGGCCCAGGGTGTCAGGGTCAGCCCTTGAGCCACAGCGGGCGGGATGCAGAAGAGCTTCCCAGGACAAGCCAGTGGGTTTGTGCGACTGCGTCCTACAATCTCGGCGCCCAGATCAGGATCTAACCGGCAATATCTTCGGTGCCAATCTGGGAAACTCCCTGGGGACTAGTGAGGGAAGCAGGGGACGCTGTGTTGGCTTTGAGGCTGTCACCACGGGTCCAGCCTCCTCTCCCATCCACAGCGAGATGCCCTTCCTATCCGCTCAAGGCCCTGTGTGGCCTTGAGTACTGATTTGGCCAGGGAAGACGAGCAGAAGTGATGTGCTTTACTCCGGGGAGGAGCCTTTAAGGACCAGCGAGTGCTTTGCACAGTTTCTCTTCCCTTTGCCACAGTGACCAGCCATGTCTGAGGGCGGCTGCTCTGTCCAGTCGGCCCTGGGGAGGCAGGATGACAAGGCAGAGCCCCCGCCTCGCAGAATGAGTTTGGAGTGTGTCTGAATTCTGCTTCTGCTGATTTCATCTGCTGAGATTCCGGGAGTTATTTGTTACTGCGGCAGAACAGTTCATTCTGACTCGACCCAAGTGGCTGCTCAGCCCAGCTTATCCTCAAACAAGTGGAAAAGCTTTTCTCCATAAAAGGCCCGTAAATCCTGAAGGGAGGGGAGGAGGGGAGCAGAGGGCACCTGCCTGGGAGGCTTGTCCCCAGGTAGGGTGGCCGCAGTGACAGGGCTGTCCTGGTGGGGGGAGGGTCCTGGGTTTCGGTCCCCGCCCCGCTGGTGGGTGGCGCCTGTCTTGGCGGTCAGAGTGACTGCTATAGAGGGACTGGAGGGGGCTGTGCGTCGGGGGCACGACAAACGCTTCCTGGAGCAAAGATGCGGGGGGTCTGGTGGTGGGACAGTCCAGGACCTGGGCTGAGGGTCTGCACAGGCAGCTGGGAGGTGGCAGCTGCCCCGGCAATCACCGCTGCAGCAGGATTCCCCACTGCCTGCTGGGGTGGGTGCCGGGTGCTGGGTGCCTTTATCCCTTGCCACGCCTCTTGCAACGACACCCAGAGGCCAACAGCTGTGCCTCAAATGCTCAGGTTTACATGTGAACATGATGTGGGACCCGCTGGCGTGTTTCACACTCACCCAGCCTGTGTAAAGAAGGCGCAGCTGGTTCGAGGCTCGCCAGAGCCCCCCAGGGCCCTTCCTTCTCCCGGCAGGAACAGGCTGCTGTTGGAGATTTGCGAGATCAATTCTTCTCCGAGCAGGGAAAACCTGGGTGGAATAAGATGTTTCTGTACCCGAGGTGTAACTTAAAGTGGAATGACTGAAATCGAGTGTTCCATGGGTACAGAGGAAAACCCTTGTTTCTGCCCAAGGCCACGAATTCATGATCTGAGTTAGTATTTGGAGGAGCTGCGGGCTTTGGGGAGCATTTTAATACATGGCGAGTTTCACAGGCAGAATATTTCCCGTGAAATCTGAGCAACTGCGGGGGCCTCAGCACGCCTGCCACTGGGTGGTCCTGGCTGCTCGTGTCGGGCCACAAAGATGCTTAAACAGAAGTTGCTCGGACACCCACTTTCCCACAGATATGGACAAAAGGGCCCAGGGTCGCTCTACCAGGCACCCCCTGTTCCACATCTTTCTCATTTGTCACCCTCTGAGCGAGGCTCCTTCTCTTCCAGCGAGGGCAGTGGGGCTGGCTGAGCACACCCAGAGGAGGCCCAGCTGCCTGTTTGTTATTGTTGTTAAGGTGGGAGCACCATCAGTACGGCTGTCTCTTTATCTCTGCACCCCATGAAGGGATCTACGGAGAGACCCAAAGAGCTGCTGAGCTGAGTGCACCTGATGTCAGCCTGCTGGTCGACCCGCAGATCTCCCCCTGCCCCACCCCCAAGGCTCTCCTCGGCCTCACCACCAGGGGTGGGGGGGTCCCCACTGCAGGAGTCCCCTGATGGACGCATCCGTGCTCTCTAGGTGGGCAGGGCAGGCACAGCTGTTTCCAGCAGATGCAGTCACCAAGTGCACAGATGTGCTCAGTTCTGTCAGCAAGACTGCCAAGGCAACCATGCCAAGAGTCCCTTCACCCACCTAGGGTTGCTTCTCAGGTGTGCACTCGGGTCGCCGGGGGTCTTGCTAAGATGCGGGTCCTGCTTCCCTCGGTCTGGGTGGAGCCGGGGTTCTGCATTCCGAACAGAAATCACTCCGGCGACGCTGGAGCAGAGTGCAGAGCGGAGAGCAGCAGGGCCTGAGGTCAGGGCTGGCCAGCAAGATGGCATCCTGACCGACTGTAAGTGGAGAGATGCCGTCTCACAGAGCCCGAGTCATCGGGCCCCGCTGGTCTGGGCTGTGCAGGCCGAGTCGTCATCGGAGACACGCCCGGGCAGTGCCCTGCGAGGGGCAGGACCTCGGTGACCTCTAGGCTTGCCCTGTGACCTGCACACAGTCCTTCAGTTCACGCACCGTGCCAGCTGGCGGTAGCTGGATTGAGAGTCCGACCATGGAGATACAGGGGAAATCAAAACAGCCGTTACCTTCATTTGCATCCATATTTGTGGAGAACTGATTACAAATTGGGAGTTCTAATTATTTCGTTTCTCCTGTTTTTTCACACGACTGACCCGACTGTCGCTGGGTGCAGCGGGGCAGCCAAGACCAGTTAGACGGCTTCCGGGTTGGAGCCTGGAGGGATTTTTGAGGCGGGTCCAGGCCCAGCCGGCTGTTGACCTAAGTCACTGCCTCAACGTGCCTCTTTCTCTGTGGCTCCCGAGGCATCGCCCTGCCCTGAGCCCATCACTCCTGAGCCACGGCGAGCTTTGCGACTGTTAAATCTGCCTCCGGCTTCCTACTTCTCAAATCCATCTTCCCCGGAGCTGCTAAAAATCAACATGGTTTTCAGCAAACTAACCAACCTTAGAAATGTACATTAGGGCCAATGTGATAAGGCAGGAAACAGAAAAATGGGCCACATCAGACATAAGGAAACCACAACACCTGCAGGCAGTGTGATTGGATGCCTAGAAAAACTTAGGAGGATTCAAGGAAAATCTACTACAGCAAAAAAGGGAAAAAAAGTTCAGGAAGTTGGGTAGATTTAAAAAATAAATAGCTTCTCCCCATAATAGCAACAGGGAAAGGAGATGGGAGTTTGCAGATGACACAGCTGGTGGCTTTGGGGGGCGCGGCAGGAGGACGGCCTCCCGCCCCTCAGCTCTGTCGCCGCACCCCAGCACGCTGCCCCATCTCTGTCCCATCGCCTTCCAGTTCCCGGCCTCCCACCACAGAGGCCCCGCCCCAATCTGGGGTCTCACCCCTACACAAGCCCTTCACGTGCACAACCCAAATGCAGCTGGTCCGATCCGGTGGCGGCCTGGGGACAGACCCTCAAACCAGGGCAAATCCACCTCAACATGTGACCGCAGGGGAGGTCAGAGCCACAGCCTTCCAGCCCTCCAATCCAGCCATGGAGCCGCTCCCAGGTCTCCTCTCTCTTCTCCTTCCAGTCCTCTGGTGACCTAAGTTCATCCTCTGAGCCCGTGACAGGTCGTGTTCAGTGCCCACAGTCGTCAGTCCCCATGGCTGCCAGGATGACTGCAGCAGCAGTCAAACTCTGTATCCCATCAAACACTCAGGAGGGGTAGTGGTAGCTCTGGGCTGGGGTAGCTCTGGGGCCCCATAGCCCTGGCACCAGCTCTCTCTTTCCTCCCAGAGGCTGTCACTGGATTGACAGCCAGTTGTCCCTGGCGGTCACTGCACATTACACCCCCTTTGTTGGCTGCCTCCCCTTCCTGCCTCCCCTCACCTCCCCTGGTTCTCCTGGGACCACCTACCAAGAGAACTACGCACACTTGCGTCCTTGTCTCAGGGTTGCTTTCCACATGTCTAAGACTCGCTGTTTGTGGTCATCTTCAGTTTCGAGCCCACTGAGCAGAGCTGGCCAGCTGGGCGAGCTGCACAGGCCTCCACGTGCCCTGCTCCATCCAACCTCCCCACACCCTGAGCTTGAGTCCATTGTGGCCCCACGTCACGGAGGAGGACTGGACCAGGTGAACTACGGCCTGTGCCCACGGTCACACACCATTAGCTGCTGGGCCTGGGCCGGGACTGACGCTGGACCCACCAGGCCCGGGTGCCGACACTGTCTAGACTGTCATTAAGGACAATAGCCTTCACAACC
This sequence comes from Tamandua tetradactyla, assembly GCF_023851605.1. NCBI lineage: Eukaryota > Metazoa > Chordata > Mammalia > Pilosa > Myrmecophagidae > Tamandua > Tamandua tetradactyla. The sequence goes on along the minus strand of NC_135339.1, from coordinate 94,262,177 downwards.
ATTTTTAGGTGTCTGTTTCAGTGGTCAGCCCACCCGCAATGCTGTGCTGCCGTGACCAGTGCCCACTGCCAGGGCCTTTAGTCACACTTGCCAGAAGGAAAACCACCTGGGGGCCCACCATCAGGTGATGGGAAGAAGCAGCTGTGGCCCACACGTGCGGTGCACTGCTAGCCAGCCGGGAAAAGGCATGAAGGCTGGTCATGTCGCAACACTGGTTGCATTGAGCGAAACGAGCTAGACACAAAGGGACAGACACTGTGTGTTTCCATTTCTATGAAATGTCTAGATTGTATTTTTTTGGAGAATGATGTTACTCAACACACATCCCCTGGGAGCTGGGGAAGGGCAGTTAGAAATCCAGTTTATGGCCTCATTTTGCTGACAGGACACTCAGACGGACAAGGGGTGTAGACGGGGCCCTTGATGCCTGATTCCTAACAGTGCTCAGGGTCCCAAGACAAGGGGGAGCCAGGATGGTGTTCCAGTTTGCTAACACTGCCAGAATGCAATACATCAGAAACGGCTGGCTCTTACAAGGGGGTGTATTAGGTTACAAATATGCAGCTGTAAGGCCATGAAAACGTCCAAACGAAGGCAACAAGAGAAGGATACCTTGATGGACAAAAAGCTGCTGGCATCTGGGGCTCCCCTGCCACGTGGGAAGGCGTCTGGCGACGTCCACTGGGCCCCTCTCCAACGTGTCAGGGCTTCTGTGGGTCCCTGCTTGTCCCTCCTGGGGTGTCTCTGCCTATGACTCTCGCAGACGTTCTCTGTCCTTTATCGTCTCATAAAGGACTCAGTATAGACAGTTACGACCCACCTTGAATGGGCGGGGTCACATCTCCACAGACACAACCTGATCAAACATGAGTCCCCACAAGAATGGATCAGGAGAACACGGCTTTTCTGGGGTCCTGACGGTGTCAGGTCAGCACATCCGGGAGCCCTCTGTTGGGACTTGGAGTAGGACTGTTGTCGTGTAAGCTCGAAGCTGCAGGCATCTCCAGAGCCAGGTGTTTGGAAGAACACCAGGTTTCTTCTACCGCTTCTGCAAAGACACTCCCTGGGGCTGGAGTTCACACCTTCCCCAGGGAAGGGCGGGGCCGCCCTAGGATGAGGAGCCCACCGAGGCTGCGGCCGCGGGCGCCCCAGGACCCTGCTTCCCAGAGGAGACGCCCCGGATCTCAGGAGCAGGGAGAGCTGAGCCCGCCCCGCGCATCTCCTAGACACGCCTGGATAACCACGGCGAGCGGCCGGCAGGACCTTCTCCCGTGAAGACGCCAAGCCGCAGCCCCACCCTCCGGACCAGCGTGCAGCGGGCGCTGTGGAAGGGAGCGCCCTTAGCCCGCGCCACTGCGGCCAGCTCAGGACCCAGCACGGCGCTTTCCAGGCAGAAACAAGCACCGCGGCTTCGCACTCCAGGTCTTACTTCCCGGAGAAGACACTAATGACATCTGCTTCCAGGCAGACCCAGCACAGGCACGACACAAGGTCACTCCAAAGCCTGGCCCTGTGACCCTCGGGGCCATGGCAGGGGACAGTATCTGCCGTAATTGCTCGGTGCTTTTAAGGCTGGTTCTTCTTGGGAGCTTTTCTGTCTTCCAAGCCCATTGTCCTCATTAATAACCCCGGTTCCCATGCCCTGTGACTCTCGTCGTCAGCCTCCCCCTTGCTCTCGCCTGCTGGTGTGGCTGGATGACAAGGGGCCGAGATGCTGATGGGCAGCGGGGCTGGGACCCACGGCCAGGTCGGCCAGCAGGGGCTCATGCATCTGCTGTGCCGGACGCTGGCTGCTGCCCCGGGGCGTCCATCACAGGATTAGCTAAATCATTCTAGAAAGCTGCTTATTGCATTTTAATGACTCAATATCTCTGGTTAGCAACAGAGTTTCATGGAAAAGAGCAGCCGGGAGATGGAGCCTTGGCCGAAGGAAACGAATTCCAGATGGGAGCCACTGGCCTGGGAGCTCGCCCCCCAGATTTCAGATAGTCTGTGAGCATGGGCGTCCTGAAATGAGTGACAATCCGGAGCCACAAAGGAGGAGAGGATTTTTTTCTGCATTAAAACACTAGAAACTCTTTAAAACCAGGGAATTATTGGTCTTACTGGAATAAGACGGTATCCAGTTGAATCTCCAAAATATGAGCCACTTCCTGCCTATTATCTTTAAAAACATATAGTCTTTATTCTTTACGGCCCTTGCTAGCTTGTGCAGCTTCAGGCTCACAGGCATAGGGCAAAGCGCGACACGTCCACTGTTACTCCCAAAGAACTGTCCCTTAAGTACCCACCACACGCAGTGTCTTAGATAGCAGCGGAAGCTTGTTCTTACAAATGGGTGTAAGGAGGTATTTTTAATATTGTAAATTGCTTTGGGATGATTTCCAAAGCGCTGCTAATGCAGCTCCTCCCTTTCCTTGTTCTGCCTGTAAACTGCTGCCACACTCACTCAGAGGGTTCCCTGATTTCCCCGAGAGCAAACCAGGTAGGACACGGAAAATCAGCCGCCCAGGATCCCATTCCAGTGCTCTGTCCTGGACTGTCACTGCAGGCATTGTCTTCTTTCCCTTTAAGAAAAAAAGAGAAAAAGAATATAAATTATTCTTTCCAAGTGAAGGATTTTAAAAAAACTGCAGTAACTGCAGTCACTTTTATCAGAAATCATAAAAATTTATATGGAAAATGTCAGATGGTATGTAAATGTGCATCTAGGAAAATACATGCCTGCAAGGTAAGAGGATCAGTCTCCATTTCTGCTGGGCCCCCAAGTCTGGGGGGGCATCCATGCCAGGCTGGTGGCTACCCCTGGCAGCAGCTCCCAGAGCCCTGCCCCCACTTCCCCTCCCGACCCACGCCTGGTTGGAAGGAAGCAGCGAGGCAAGTGGACAGTTCCTCTCGACACTGTCCTATCGCCTACATTTTTTGCATAAAACAATCACTTTTGGGTCCATTCTGAAATGTCAAGGACTGAGAAAAGCCTTGAATATTTATAGATGCTGGGGACCCACTTGGAGGAGTTCCGAAAGGGGAGAAATGTAAAATGCAAAGAACCGAGGAACCTGCCATGTGCTTCTTTAAATACCAAATTTGCTGGCAGGGGTGGAGTGGTAATTTTGGGGCTTCTGGGGAGCACTTTTCTTGGGCATTTGCTAAATGCTAATAGCAAGCTAGGGCCTGGGATGTGAGCTGAGGGCTGAACTGCATTTAACTTTAAATTCTTCTCTCTCTTCCTCTCGGTGCTTCAACATATTTAGAAGGAACGCATTATTTAAAAAGCTAGATTGGGGCCCCCACCTGGAGGGGTCAGCCTGGCTTAAGGGTAAACCCCACTGCACCACACGTGGGACACCCCAGCAGCCTGGGGTCCTCAGCCCAGAAAACCGGACATGAGCCCACAGACATTTTGAGCTCCTTGGTCAAGGAAGATACCTTCACTTGGGGGAAACGGGTTCTCCTCACACGCAGTGTGCAGATGTTAGAGATGCAGTTAGCATTGTTGTCCGCACCAACTGCTGAATGGGAAGAGCTGGAACAGATGGGGTGAGAAGCGGGGTGGGCCTGGGAATGCCTAAGGTGTCAGGAACGGTGATTATGGGGGGAGTTGGCAAGTGCTCATGATACGCCAGGCTGATTTCTACAGTGTGTGTGACAACCGCAGTGGATCTGTGAAAAGCAAAGCAGGGTGCAGGGAGGGTGGTGGCGGCTCAGAGCCCACAGTTGGAGGGTGGTGGAGCCCAGACCCACCCCTGCAGACATCACAGCTGTGGAGACAACACAGGATAAATTTATCCTGTGGAGACACAGGATAAATCTCGCGATGGGCTCTTAGGCAGCTCCTGGCACACGGCAGGATTGAATTCCCACACCAGACAAAGTTAGGTGTGGCCACGTGACTGCTTTGGCATTTGTGAGAAGCAGCGTGAGTCACTTCTGGGTTGAAGCCAGCCAGGCATGCCAGTGCACGGTAGACCAGAAGTCCCCAGTTCCTCATCTGGGGGTGGGGGCAACCGCTCATTCGACATTGATTATGATGTTGGCCATAGACTTTTCGCAGGTGACCTTCTCAGGAGTTGTGTGCTCTCTTCTATTCCTAGTTTGCTGAGAGCTTTTTATGAACAGACAGTGGCCCAATGAGTTGACCTGCCACCAAGTGCCCAGTTAGGATCCCTGGGGATCAGCGCTGTCCTGGGGCCTGCGTGGTGGTCTCTAGTGCTTCCGGGTCAGGCTTTTGGGGGCAGCAGGAGCTAAGGAGCTAGACCAGCTTCCATAATTGGGACGTGGCGTGGTGCCTGAGCACTCTGTCTCCACAGCTGTGACCTCTGCATGTCCATGCTCACGCCAGTTCTGCACTGGCCATGTCAAACGGTCAGATCATCTGGCCAACGAGGCCAATTGTTGAGCAGTACCTCTGCTGTCACAGATGCTTTCTGCCTGTTGTGCACAGGTGACACAAATTCCCCAGACTCCGTGCCTATTCCCATGTCCACTCACAGGCGTCCCTCCCAGACGTGTCACTGATCTCCCAGTCCTTTTCTTCTCAGGCCCTTCACTAGGGAGGCAGGCTTTAGCTAATGTCCAGGAATATGCAGATATTTTCCCCTTGGGCTACTTCTTCCATGCAAAATGTGAGACCACATGCACTGCACTCAGCACCTCCCTTTGGGAAGATTTTCTCTATCCTTAGGGGTCTCTAATGTGGCAAAATTGCTGTTGACTAATGTGCTGAGCCGATATATCTGTTGTCCCTTCGTTTCACAGTCTTTCAGGACCCCTCCCTCCAATATGGGCCTAGAATCGGATCTTGGGGGAAGGGGGTCATTGCTTTTACGGTGGTGGACAACACAGGTGACCTGCCTTCTCAGCCTGCTAGGGCTGCCCACAAATACCACCCTCTGGATTCCCTTAAGTTAGAGAAATTGATTGTCACACAGATTTGGAAGCTGGAAACCCAAAATCGAGGTCTCGACAGGCCATGCTTTCTCCTCAAGTCCAGCACTCTGGTGCTGGCTTGCTGCATCCTGGGGGCCCCTTGGCTCACGTCTCTGTCTCGTGGCTTCTTCTCCTGCCTGGTTGCCTGTGTCTCTGTCTAGATTTCCTCTCCTTATAGGGACTTCCGTCAAAGATGAAGGCTCCCTCTTTCAATTCGGCCTCATCTACATGGGACCTTCGAAAATCCTATTCACAACTGAGTCCACACCTGAACTCATAATTCCATCTTCAAAAGACCATCTACAAATGGGTTCACACCCACACACCCGGGGCTCTGGGACCTGAACGCGCTTCTGTGGGGTATGTGCTGCCCCCAGAGCCAGACAGGCCTTCCAGGGGCTGTGTCTCCTTCTTTGAGTTGGGGATGCCTGGTGCAGCAACCTGCCTGCTACCTTGAGGTGATACTCCCGGGATGGTCCCATCCCCTGGGGCCCTACCTGCTTCCCTGAGGGACAGCACCCCTCAGCCTTCACGGCATTTGTCTCCACCCTCTGGAGTGCCTGCGTCCCACACTCTGGCCACCTTTCCTCACCTTGTTTGGGTCAACATGACGCCATCCACGTAGGAGACTGGCGTGACGTGCTACGGCTGGGCCAGGCCCTCCAGGCTTAGCATGAGAGTGGGAAGAAGAGCTAACTCAGGGCTGGGGCAGGACATAAGGGAGTATTGCCCATTCCACAAGCATGAGAACTCTTTCCAATCTTTTTTTTCTGCTCAGAATAGAAAAGAAAGCATCCGCCAAATCAACGGCTGGGTACCATTCACCCAAGGCCTTATTCGTCAACAATGCAGTGCTTGGCTCAGACTGGTCAATCCTTGCAACACTCTCCCATTCTCTAGGACCCATTCAATTTCTGCAGGGACCACAGTGGTCAGCTGCATGGACACCACTCCTATGTCCGTCAGGACTTTGGAAATGGCACTAATCTCTCCCTCCCCCTGATCCAGCAGGCCTACTTCCCTTAATCTTCCTTTTCCTCCCTCTTCCAAGTGCCAGGACACTCAGGCATCTTCCCACCACTCAACCTGGCCATCACTTCCCCCAGACTCCTCAAAGTCATCCTAGGAATGAGTCTGCCTGTTCCCTTGGGTCTTTTCAGGGTGCTAAATCCTGAAAACACCTGCAATTCAATGAATTCTTACTTACCTAGTCTTGACTTCCTTGCTCATGCACCTTCAAAATTCAACCCCAGGAGACTTCTTTGGCTCTGGCCAATATTTGCTGACTAATTCAACCTTTGGGGTATGTACTGGGTGCATAGCGCCTACCCCAAATGCATGTCCAAGCAGACTTTCAGAATGTGACTTACATGAAAATGAGCCCTTGCTGATGCAATTGGTCAAGATGAGCCACATTAGATTAGGGTGGGCTCTAAATCCACAGGGACGCACCCCCAGAAGGCCGCAGGAAGACACACAGAATAAGACGGTGGAGCCAGAGATTGGAGTGACGGATGCCAAGGAATGCCAGAGACTGCTGGAAGCCAGCACTGAAAGTTGCAAGTATCAAGTAGGAGCCCGTCTTAGAAGGTACGAGGGCACACGGCCGTGCCGACAGCTTCGTGTCAGACTTGAGGCCTCCAGAACTGAGAGACAGTACACTTTGATCGTTTGAAGTCACAGAGTTTTGGAAATGCGCTCTGACAGCTTTCAGAAACAACCCCCTTACCTGGCCTGGCGTGTCCCAGGCCGGGCTAAGCTGGGATTTGGGCCTCGTTATTTCCCTGCAGCCAGGAGGGGGGTCCTTTCCAGAGGGGCCCACCATCCTTGCGGGCATCCCCCCAAAGGTCCTTTTCCCATATTTCAGTGACCCAGATTGTCCAAATCAGGGCAGTAACCCAATCACAGGCCTGACGAGGCCAACCAGCTCCGATTTTCGGAAGCATGACAAGCCCGGCCATTGGCTCCCCTGTGGGCCCCTCAGCTGGACTGGCTTTTCCACGGCAGGAGGTGAGGGCCTGCAAGAGAGGATCAAGGATAAAAGGGGCCCTCGCCCACTCCTGCTTGGCCAGCCTCGCTTGCAGACAGCTCTCAGCTTTTCATTATCCCCACACAGGATGCTAACACAGCATAGTAATCAACAGCCCAGCCCCTGCCCTGCTGTTCCGGCTCATAAGTTCAAATGGCAACCCCATGGCGGCCCCTCCACATGCACACGTTCCCAGCTCAGCTCCAGGAACCCTTCGGCACGGGGCCTCACATATGCCAGGGATGGTGTGTGCCCCAGTTCTGCTCAGTGTGGCGGTCCCCTCCGCTGTAGGTGGTAGGGAGCCAGTACCCAAACTGACTGGCTGCCTGTTTGTTTGGGCCACTTGTGGCACCACCTGTACCAGTCAAAATCTTCTAAGATGTGGATGCCCAGCTGGGACTGGACAAGCCAGAGGCTCACTGGGGCACTGCCTGTGAAGGAGAAAGGGGCTGGTGCAGAAGCACTGGGAATTGCTTTATAGACTGAAAAACAGGTCTGACAGCTGGGACAGGGCAGGGGAGGGAGGATTGGGTGGGACGAGTCTTGGGCTGCCCTGCAGCTCTGGGAATGCTCAGGCCAGGCCAGTGGGGAGTTAGGGGTACACCAAGAAGGAACAGGCAGGCAGCTGCAGCGTCCCCCGCCCCGTTCCGACACTGGCTGGGAGCTCTGTGATCACAGGCTGCGTAGAAATGAATTTGGCCTCGAAAAAGAGGCATTGGAATTTCCTGAGATAGGAATGGCTTTGGTATATGTGGTGGGACCCTAACCCTAACCCTAACCCTAACCCTAACCCTAACCCTAACCCTAACCCCTAACCCTAACCCTGACCCTGACCCTGACCCTGACCCTGACCCTGACCCTGACCCTAACCCTAACCCTAGCCCTAGCCCTAACCCTAACCCTAACCCTAACCCTAACCCTAACCCTAACCCTAAGCCTAACCTAACCCTAACCCTAACCCTAACCCTAACCCTAACCCTAACCCTAACCCTGACCCTGACCCTGACCCTGACCCTGACCCTGACCCTGACCCTGACCCTGACCCTAACCCTAACCCTAACCCTAACCCTAACCCTAACCCTAACCCTAAGCCTAAGCCTAACCCTAACCCTAACCCTAACCCTAACCCTAACCCTAAGCCTAACCCTAACCCTAACCCTAACCCTAACCCTAACCCTAAGCCTAACCCTAACCCTAAGAGTTCTCGCTAAGCAGCTGAGTGAGGGTGGGTGGTGCTGACCACAGCAGAAGGACCAGTCATGTGTTGACGGGGTAGGGCTTTGAGCCAGGGCTCGTCGGCCCGACCTCTAGAGAGGGGACAGGGCTGAAGGCTGAGTTCTGCTCTGTGGGCATTGCTTTGATCAGTCATGCCTACCCAGCAAAACCCCAGAAAAACTCTGGACACCAACGCTCAGGTGACCTCCCAGGATTGATAACATATTGATGTGCCGGGAGGTGACGCACCCCACGTGGAGAGGACGAGGAAGCCTGCATTTGAGTCCCTCCCCAAACTTGCTCTATGGCTCTCTTCCTTTGGCTTCTGATTTGTGTATTTTTTCTGTAATAAAACTATAATCATAAATCATAACGCTTTCTTGAGATCTATGAGTCATTCTAGCGAATAATTGAATCAGAAAGCCCTGAATTTGCAGCCAGTTGGTCAGAATTGTGGGTGGCCCGGGAACCCCAAAGTTGGTGGCTGGCGTCTGAAGGGCAGCCTCATGGAGATGGCCCTTCCCCTGTGAGCCTGGCCTGCCTGTGCTGTTGAACTTATCAACGCAATTTGCACAGGGCAGCCCAGGGCTCCCAGTCAGCATGCCCCTTGCAGCAGGTCCCTGGAAGGAATCTCAGTGGCACCCATCCACGGTTGCCATAGTGATGGGCTTCTACATCTGAGATGAGAGTATATTTATAATCTGGCTTCTTTGGGGTCTGTTCTTACGGTGCAGTACATTGATTCATTTTCAAAAGTTACATAATCTTTCATTCCTGGGATGAACGCTTCCCAGTTATAATGTATAATACTTTTTATATAATGCTGGATTTGATTTAACAAAATTTTAAGGAAGTTTGCCTCTATCTTCCTAAAGGTAAACTGGTTGTAGTTTTCTTTTCTTGTGAAGTCTTTTTCTGGTTTTAATATCAAGGTAATGTTGGCTTCTTAAAATGAAATGAGAAATATTTTCCCCTCTTCTACATTCTAGAAGGCATAGAATAATATTATTTCTTCCTTAACTTATTGGCAGAATTCACCAGTGAAGTCATTCGGGCCTCGAGTTTTCTTTGTGGGAAAGATTCAAGTTAGAAATTCAATTTTTGAAATAGATGTAGGGCTGTTCAGGATATCTGTTTCTTCCTGAATGATTTTGGTAGTTTATGTCTTTCAAGAAATGTGACAACTTTATTGAAGTTTTTAATGTATTGGCCTAAAGTTCTTCATAATATTGTATTATATTTTAATGTCTGAGGACCTGCAGTTGTATGCTTTATTTTATTTTTGATATTAGTAATTTGCATCTGCTTGCTTTTTCTTCAATTACTGTCACTTGATGTTTATCAAGCTTTTCTATTTTCTCAAAGAACAAGCTCTTGACTTCATAAATCTTCTCTATTGTTTTCCTGTTTATTATCTCATTGATTTCAATTCTTATCTTTACATACTTCTGCTTATTTTGAGTTTGGCTTGCCTTGTTTTTCTAGTTGCTTAATATGGAAGATTACATCATAGATCTGAGGCCTTTTTCTTTTGCAATATAAGCATTTAAGACGATGCATCTTATATGCATTCAATGAATTTTGATATGCAGTGTTTTCATTTATTCATCCAAATATTTTGCAATTTCTCTCTGCTTTTTTCCTTTGATCTATGGGTTATTTAGAAGTATGTGGTTTAATTTCTGAACATTTGGGGAAATGATCCGGTTATCTTTTTATTAGTGATTTCATTGTGGCCAGAGAATACAGTCTTTATAAGCATGATTATTACCTGCCCTGGGATAGCTATTATTATGGTTATTCTGATTGGGATTTTAGAGATTCTTAGATTTGTGAGCTTATAATTTTTTTTATCCAATTTGGTTTTTTTGTCATTATTCCTTCAAGTATTTTTTTTAAGCGCTTTATCCTTCTGGTACTTCACCTACATGCATATTAGATATGGTGATATTGTCCTATAAGTCACTGAACCTCTTTTATTTTTTTATTTGTGTATGTTTTCTCTCTTTGCTTCATTTTAGATAGTTTCAATTTTTAGTCTTCAAGTTTACTGATGTTTTCTTCTGCATTACCAAACTTACAGTTAATCCCCTCTTGTGTTTTATTTCAGATATGTATTTTTTTCTTTTAGAAGTTTCTGCATCTTCCATTTCTTTCTTCATTATGTTCATGTTCCTTTACATCCTTGAATCTATCTACAATATGTATAACACCTATTTTTAGGTCTGTGTTTGCTATTTTTATCACTTTTCATTTTGGAGTCTGTTTCTATTGTTTTTTTTTATTTACTGTACATGCTTGGTATGTATTTTTCTCTTTTTTCTTTATTAGAGAAGTTATAGGTTTACAGAATGGTCATGCCCAAAATACAGGATTCCCATGAGCACCCCATCATTAACAACCTGCATTGGTGTGGAACGTGTGTTACAACTGACGGCAGCCATTTCTGTAAATTACCACTGACGATAGTTTATGGCTTAACTTAGTGCTCACTGTATAGTAGAGTTCCATGATATTTTTAAATTTTTTATTCTGTTACCATATGAACAATTGAACATTTCCCCTTTTCATCACATTCAGGTATATACTCAGTGCTGTCAATTACATTCACAGAGTCGTGCTACCATCACTTACCATCCATTACCAAAATATTTTCATCATTCCAAATAGGAACTGTGTACATTTTATGCCTTAACTTCCCACTTTCTATCCCCATCCCACCCTCTCTGTAACCTACACTCTAGGTTCTGACTCTACATGCTTGCGTATTCTAATTGTCCCAAATCAGTGAGATCATACAATATTTGTCCCTTTGGGTCAGACTCATTTCACTCTTCGAGGTTCATCCCCATCGCCACATGTCAGGATTTCATCCATTTTTATGGCTGAATAATATTCCATATACGTATACACCTCATTTTGTTTATCCATTCTTTGGTTGATGGACACTTGGGCTATTTCCAGCTTTTGGCAATTGTGAAAAAAGCTGTTATGAAAATCAGTGCACAAATACCTAAGTCCCTGCTGTTAATACTTTAGGATATATACTGAGTAGTGTGCTTTCCAGCTCATATCACGTTTTCATAGTTAGCTTTCTGAGGAACCCCCAAACTATCCTCTATTGCAGTTGCATCATGTTATATTGCTTACGTGAATGAAGGTTTCTGTTTCTCCACAACCTCTCTAACACCATTATTTTCAAATTTTTAATAGCAGCCATTCTAATGGGTGTGAAATGATACCTTATTGTGGTTTTGATTTGCATTTTTGCTAATGGCTAATAATATTGAGCATATTTTATGTGCTTTTTAACCATTTCTTTATCTTGTTTGGAGAGACGTCTTTTCAAGTCTTTTGCCCATTTTTAAGTTATGTTGTTTGTCTTTTGGTTGTTAAGTTAAAGGATTTCTTTATGTAGCCTGGATACTGGATATTAAATCTTTGTTGGATATATGATTACTAAATATTTTTTCCCATTATGTAAGTTGTATTTTACTTTCATGATAAAATTCTTTGAGGCACAAAACTTTTTTAATTTTTATGAGGTCCCATTGATGTATTTTGTCCTTGTTTTTGCTTGTGCTTTGGGTATGGAATTTAAGAAACCAGTGCTTAACACAAAGTCTGAAAAGTTTCTCTACATTCCTTCTAGGAGTTTGGTAGGTCTAGCTCTTATGTTTAGGTCTTTAATCTGCTTTGAGTTGCTTTCTCTATACGGTGTGAAGTAAGGGTCCTCTTTCTTTCTAAAACAAAGGGAGAACCAGCTGTCCCAGCACAATTTGCTGAAGAGAATACTCTTCCCCAGTGGAGTGGTCTTTGCCCCCCCTTGTCAAAACTAATTTGGCTTTTTCTGAAGGCTGATTTCTGGCCTCTCAATTTGATTCCATTCATTTATATGTCTGTCATTGGACCAGTACCATGCTATTTTGATTCCTCTGGCTTTGTAATAGGCTTTAATTAGGAAGTGTGAGTCTTCCAGCTTCATTCTTCTTTTTAAGATGACTTGAGCTATTTGGGGCTCCTTGCCATTTCATATAAATTTGATGATTGGCTTTTCCATTTATGTAAGGAAGGCTGTTGGAATTTTGATTGGGACCTATAAACAGCTTTGAGTAAAACTGATATCTTAATGATATTTAGTCTTCCAATCCATGAACATGGAATGTCCTTCTAGTTATTAGGTCTATTAGATTTACTTCTTTTAGTAATGTTTTATAGTTTGCGTGTATAAGCCTTGATATCCTTGATTAGATTTATTCCTAGATATTTGATAGTTTTAGTTTCTATTGTAATTGGAATTTTTTCTTGATTTCTTCTTCTGACTGTTCAGAAAACTGTTAAAACACTATTAATTTGGGGGTGTTGATCTTATACCCTGCCAATTTGCTGAATTCATTTTCAGCTCTAAGAGCTTTGTCGTAGATTTTCCAGTAGTTTCTGTATGTAGAATCATGTGATCTATAAATAGGGAAAGTTTTACTTCTTCCTTTCCAATTTGGATGACTTGTATTTGTTTTTCTTGCCTAATTCTTCCGGCAAGAACTATGAGTTCAATGTTGAATAATAGTGGTGACAGTGGACATTCTTTTCTTGTTCCTGATCTTAGAAGGAAGGCTTTCAGACTTATACTGTTAAGCAGAATGTTAGTTGTGGGCTTTTCTTACGTGCCCTTAATCATGCTGAGGAGGCTTCCTTGTATTCCTAGTTTCCTAAGTGTTTTTATCAAGAAGGGGTGCTGCACTCTGCCGAATGCCTTTTTTGCATCAATTGAGATGATCATGTCTGTTTTTCCCCTTTATTGTATTAACATGGTATATTATATTAATTGATTTTCTTACGTTGAACAAACACTTGATCATGGTGTATAATTCTTTTAGTATGCTATTTGATCCTATTTGCTAGAGTTTTGTAGAGGATTTTCGCATCTATGTTCATAAGAGATATTATTTGTAGTTTTCTTTTCTTGTGGTTTCTTTATCTATCTTTGGTGTGAGGGTGATGTTGGATTCATAGAATGAATTAGAGAGTGTTTCTAACTTTTTGGAAGAGTTTGAACAAAACCAGAGTTAGGTCTAGTTTGGGAGACTTTCCCTGTGAAGCCATCTGGTCCTGAGCTTTTTGTTGTTGGGAGGTTTTTGATGACTGGTTTAACTTCTTTACTAATGATTGGTTTGCTGAGATCTATTTCTTCTTGTGTCAATTAAGCACTTTGCATATTTCTAAGAACTTGTCCATTTCATGTAGGTTATCTTATTTTTTGGTGTACAGTATTCCATAGTATCTTCTTATAGTCCTTTTTATTTCAGCAGTGTCAGTAGTAATACTCCATTTCCATTTTTTGTTTTGTGCCCGCTCTTTTTATCTTTGTCAGTTTAGCTAAAGCTTGATCAATTTTATTGATCTGTTCAAAGAATCAACTTTTGGTTTTGTTGATTCTCTCTATTGTTTTTGTTTTGTGTTGTTGTTGTTGTTCTCTGTTTCATTTATCTCTGGCTAATCCTTATTTCCTTCTTTCTGCTTGCTTTTGGTTTTGTTTCCTCTTTTTCCATTTCTTCCAGTTTTGAGGGTAGGTCTCTGATTTGAAGTCATTCTTCTTTTTTAATAAAAGCATAAAGAGCTGTACATTTCTTTCTCAGGACTGCCTTTGCTGCATTCCATAAATTTTGATATGTTGAATATTCGTTTTCATTGACCTCAAGATATTTCCTAATTTTGTTTCTGATTCCCTCCTTAACCTATTGGTTGTTTAAGAACATGGTGTTTAATTTCACATATTTGTGAATTTTCCATTTCTCTCTCTGTTATTGATTTCTAGCTTCATTCTGTTGTGGTCAGAGAATACACATTGGATGATTTCAATATTTAAAACAATTTATTGAGACATGTTTGTGAGCTAAGATATGGCCTGTCCCTGAGAATGACTCATGTGGGCATTAGAAGAATGTGTGACCTGTCTTTGCTGGAGGAAATGTTAGGTCTAGTTGGTTTATAGTGTCGTTTAAGACTTGCATTTCCTTCTGCTTTTCTGACTAGATGTTCTATTCCTCATTTAAAATTGTGTAGTAAAGTCTCCTACTATTAATATGAAACCACCGATTTCTTCTTTCAAATCCGTCAGTATTTGCTTCATATATTTTGGGACTCTGCTATTAGGTGCATATATATTTATAATCGTTACATCTTCCTGTTGAATTGCACCTTTATCGGTGGAACGACCATCTGTGACCCTCATAACTATTTTTGACGTGAAGCCTTGTTTACCCGTTATTAGTATACATACCCCAACTCTTTTCTTGGCTACTATTTGCAGGATATATTTTTCCTATTTTTTCCACCTCAATCTACTTGTGTCTTTGACTTTAAGGTCAATCTCTTTCAGATAGCACATAGTTGGGTCATGCTTTTGTATCTGTTCTACCAATCTCTGCCTTTTGACTGGAGAATTTAATCCATTTGCATTTAAAGTCACTATTGATAATGTAGGACTTTCTTCTGTCATTTTGCTATTTAGCCTTTGTAAGTCATAAACTTTTTCCCCCTCACTTCTGTTAATGTCTACTTTTATATTTGACTTATTAGTTCTATTTGGATATATTTTCCACGTATTTTCCTTGTGATTACTATGGGGTTAAAATTTAACATCCTAAATATATGACAATAATATTTGGTTTGATACCAGCTTAACTTCAGTAGCATGCTTATATGCTTTCCTGTACCCCTTTGTCCCTCGCCATATTTTTGGTACTTGTTACCACTTGTATCTTTGTACATTGTTCAAAGATGGATTCATCATTACTTTTTATACATTTGTCTTTTAGAACCTGTAGGAAGTAAGAAATGGAATTACATACCAAATAAATCACTATAGTACTACTGGCATTTACAATTACATAAATGATTACCCTTACTGCAGGTCTTTACTTCTTCATTTGCTTTGAACCACTCTCTAGTGTCCTTTCCTTTCAGTCTGAAGAATTTCCTTGAGCACTGCTTGTAGGGAAGGGCTGCAGTAGTGAACTCCCAGCTTTTGTTTATCTGAGAATGTCTTAATCTCGCCTGCATTTTTGAAAGGAAGACTTGCTGGATATAAAATTCTTAGCTGGCAATGGCTTTCTCTCAGCACTTTAAGCATTTCAACCTACTGCCTTCTTGCCTCCAATGTTTCTGACGAGAAATCGGCACTCAACCTAATTGAGACTCCCTTGTATGTAACACAGCTTTTCCCTGGTAGCTTTCAGAAATCTCTCCTTGTCCTTTCCATACAAAAGTGTGATCAATAGATCAATATATTCTTCATATTTACCCTGTTGTTCTCTCTGCTTCTTGGTTGTACATGTTCAGATCTTTTTAAGTTTGGGAAGTTCTCTGTCATTATTTCTTTGAATATTCCTTCTGCCCCCTTCCTTCTTCTCCTTTTGAAGGTTTTCATAATGCATATTATTGGCATACTTGCTGGTGTCCCAGAGGTGTTCTTGGCTATTTTTGGTTTTTATAATTCATTTTCTTTCTGCTCCTCAGCATGACTCATTTCAAGTGTTTTTTTCTTTGAGCTCACTAGTTCTTTCTTCTGCCAGCTTCAATCTGCTGTTGAAATTACCTCCAGGGCATTTTTCATTTCACTTATTGTGGTCTTCAACTCCAGTGGCTCTGTTTGGTTCCTTTTTAAATTTTCTATCTCTTTACTAAGATTCTTCTATTGCTTATTCATTGTTTCCCTGATATCCTTCGGTTCGTTCTCTGTACTTCCCTTTATCTCCGTGAGCATTTTTATGGTCCTTTGTTAAAGCTTTGCTATGTCCACATTCTGGTCTTCTTTGCTGGTGTCTGGTGGATTTTTATCCTCTTCCCTCGGATGGGCCATCACGCCCTCTTTCTCTGTCTTCACTTTCTCGTTGTGCCCTACACGTTTAATGCTCTAAAATGCTCACTTTGGGATCGACGCCCTGAGATGCCTGTTTCTTGATTTTGTGACCAGCTGGTGATAGGACTGAGGTTTTCTTGATCCTCTAGCCTTCTGTCCGCTTGGGCCAGTGCAGTGAGCAGGTTCTCCTGACCTTTTGAGCCTCTGCCTTGTCCCGGGCCTTTACTTGTTGCTTGTTTTGGAGATCCCTTGCTTCCAGGAGCTTGGCTGTCCCCTGTGGTTCCCAGGAGACAAAACGCCGTCTCCCGGGTGCTTGGAGCTGCCAGGCCTTTGTCCCAGACCCTCTCTCTGCTTCTACACTTTCTTATACTCCTTTCATTGTCTCAAGCTGTGTTTTCCTTGAGGGTAAATTCTGGGACATGGGTCACCCCAGAGAGGACTTTTCCAAATCAGACTTTCCAGCTGAAACAGGGGTGGGGACCCAGGAAGGGGCACAGACTCACTCCAAATACCCTGGGGAAGGGTCAGGGAGGGCCTCCGCCCTTGACCCCTGCACCCCTGTACCCATGGCCTGGGTTCTCAGCACTGTCTTGTGATTCCCCGGCCATGCGGCTGCCTGGTGGACGGAGGCTGATGGCCCTTGTCCCTGGAGCACAGCAGCTCTCGGGACCTGGGCCTGCTGGAGGGGACGATAAACCTGAGGGCAGGTTGGGTAAACCCTGCATGGGGCAGAGGCTGGCCAGAGCTGAGTCCCCAGGCCCACGCCACGGCCCTCCTTCCCCAAAGGGCCACAGATGTGCAGGCAGCAGCTGGCCGTGAGTGCGCGGACTCGCTGCGCCTCCATTTCTGTCCGGCAGAGAGCCTCGTGGGGGACACAAGATTCACCCAAATCACAGAAGGGCGCCCTAGTGAGGTTGGCTGGCTGAGGAGGAGTTGAGGGGGCTGGTGCCGTGACCTCCTTAGGGAGAAGATGGGGGGTGCTGGCCCTGTCTCCAGCTGCCCAAGATGCCTATACCGGCAGTGGGCAGTAGAGGCCTGCCCCATGCAGGCACCTCTGCTGTCCAGGGGGCTGCAGAGCCCAGAGCTCCAGGGCCTTCCGCCTCTGCCCTCGACTCCCGGCTCGCCCTGCCCTCCACGGTGGCTCTGGTCTCCGTGGTGCAGGACTCTCCCCGGGCCTGCCTTCCACGCGGGTGGGGAGTGTCTCCTTGCCTGCTCCTCTAGGAGTCTGGCCTGTGACGCTATGGGATTGGGAGCCGATAAAACTGCAGCAGGTGTGGTCTGGGGAGCAGGTCTTCGGCCACCCGGGGCAGCACGGGGTGGGGGTGGGGCAGAGAGGGGCAGGGTCAGCGCGGGGCGGGGCAGCGCGACGCTGCTATGGCCCAGGAAGCCTTTAGTTCCGCGCTGAGCAGACTCGCCCCGGCCCTGGATGGCGGATGAGGTGCCGGAGACCCGGCATCTGCCCGCAGAGGAAGGATCTGCTTAAGGTCACAGCGCCGTCGGAGGCATCGAGCCCACGCCGCGGTCAGGGCTCTGGGGTGGGGGGATGGACGGAAGGTGAGACCTGGGAGGCGCACTGAGGTGGGCTGGCCGGTAGCAAGGACTCGAGTTCAGACCCTAGATGGAGACCAGGATCTTTGCTCACGCGTGCACTCTTCCCTTCTGCCCGCTAGCGTGCACTGGGTGCCAGCTGTACTTAGGACGCTGGCCCAGGGCCAGGTATGCAGCAGGCAGGAAGCCCGGACAGGCAAGCCTGTGCCTCCCCGCCTCGAGGGATTTCATCTTCTCAGAAAACCGAGCAAAGTGGGTGGCGCCCGTGGGGGACGTTCAGCTCCTGGGGCTGGAGCGGGCGCTGCCTGGTCAAAGCCTCTGTCAACACCAAGGAACCCACAACCGAGTTTTAAATTGGATTTCAACATCAAAGAGACAAACAAGCAGCTTTCATCTCATTGGCAAGCTATTTTTAAAGTAATTTACTCACCCGAAAGCACGCCTGCGCGCTCGCGGGCCCAGCACGCCGCGGTCCCCGGGGCTTTGAGTTCATCCCCGTCGCCGCAGAAGGTCCTTGAGCTTCCTTCACCCGCATCTTCAAATGCGGCGCGCGTTGTCTTGCTTAACGAGCTCACAGAGGAGAGTTAGAAACAAGGACAGAGGCGGCCGCGCGCCGGCACCTGCGTCGGGTGGACTCTGCGTGGGGACAGTGACCTTCCTGGCCATGAGCTGACCCAGCAGGGGCCTGGTGGCTCCCTGGGGGTTTTGGGCCACCGGGCTGTATTATTGGGGGTCACCTGGCCCCCAGCTCCCGCCAGCCTCCAGGTGACCAGGGCCAGGGGAAGGAGGAGGCTTCCAGGGCCGGGAGTGACCTTCTCCCTGCCGGAGCTGCTGAGTCTCCACCAGCTCTTCTTGGGCCGCAGCGGGCAGCTCTGTCCACAGCTCTGCCCAGCCCTGGGTGAAGAGGTCGCCCCATCACTGCCAGGCTGCAGCAGGACAGGCCGAACACAGCGGCCTCCTTGCTGCAGGCTTTTCTGAAAATCGCTGCCAGAGACCTCTCACACGTCTTGTCCTCAAGAGGTCCTGTGTGTCGCTGTGGGTCTCTGTGCTGATGTGCCAGGGCCGGCTGAGGTGGAGGGCTGGCCAGGGAGCCGTGTGGGCAGGGTGGGTTGCGCAGCGCGGCTGCAGGGACCCCAAGGGGCTTTGGGTGTGCTTGTCTCTCCTCTCACCCAAATCCACTTTGAGAAGCCTCATGGCACTTTCTAGGTTCTCTATTTCGAGCTCAGAATGACCATTTCTTGCAACATTTACCTTCTAATTTTGGTGCCAATGATGCTGAAGCTGGGAATTGGAACACGCCACGTGTCTCTGCCCACTTGCCTCTCCTTCTCTGAAGCAGCTATGTTCTGCTGCATCTGACAACTGCTAGAAGTGGTTGCTTAGAGGAGCCAACGATGTGGAAGATAAAGTGAGCGGGGCCTCGTGTTCATTCACACACATGTGCATGTGGTATGCAGGGTTCCATGGTGGCCCTGCACATCTGTGTAATCCCGACCCTTGAGGGGGGGGGGGACCTGGGAGGGTGACAGTGCCATTCCTGTGACTAGATTATGCTCAACAGAAAGGGGAAGGCATTTTGCAGATGTCAGTAAGGTCCCTATTTGGTTGACTTTGAGTTAATCTAATAGGAGGTTGTGCTGTTTGAGCCTGACCTAATCAAGCGAGGACATTACCCTAAGACTCTCCAGCTGATCTTTAAAAAAATTAAATAACAATATTAGGAGCTGACAATAGAGGGAGCACATCGCCGAGACTGGAGACTAACCACCAGGAGTTTGGAGAGGTTTCTACTGACAGCCTGCAAGAAAATGGGGACTTCAGACCTATAACTGCCAACAATCCAGCTCAGACAACAGTAACTCTTTGGAAGAGGGAGGCTAACCTTAGAGGAGATGGCAGCCTGGGTCAATGGCTTGGGTTCAGCCTGGTGAGCTCTGAGCAGAGGCTCCCACAACCCTGGACTCCTGATCCTCTGAGACCATGGGTAATAACATGTCCATGCTTTATTTGTATTAGTTTTCTGGAATTGAGCTTTTCCAGTGAGCATAATTCTCTGGAGAGTCGTCCAAGTTGTTGCATGTATCAGCAGTTTGCTCTTTGCTATTGCTGCACAGTATTCTATGGTATGGAGGAATTTGTTGATTCATTCAGTTAGATTCCTGTTTCTGAATATTATAAATAAAGCTGCTATGAACATTCATGGACATAGCATTTTTTCCAGAATAAATGCCTAAGAATGCAATGGCTGGGTTGTACAATAATTGCATATTTGGTTTAATAAGAAACTGCCAAACTGTCCTACTGAGATGCTATACCATCTTGCTTTCCCACCAGCAATGTCTGAATGACCCCATTTCTCTACATCCTCACCAGCATTTGGTATTGTCACTATTTTTTATTTTAGTGATTTTAATAGGTGGGTAGTGGTATCTCATTGTGATTTTACTTGTACTTCCCTAATTGCTAATGTTGTTTGATGTTGAATCTTTTCGTATTCTTATTTGCCATCTGCATATCCTCTTCAGTAAAATGTATTTTTTTTAATGTTGAGTTTTGAGAATTTTTTTTCTTTGTATGCTGTATGGTGGGGGTCATATTTCATTCTTTTCCCATGTGAGTATCCCTTTATTGCAGCACCATTTGTTGAATTTTTTTTTTGTTTTTGTTTGGTTTTTCATTAGTTTGTTTTGCTTGCTTGTTTGTTTTTGGGGAAGGGCATGGGCCAGGAATCGAACCCAGGTCTCCCGCATGGCAGGTGGAAATTCTACCACTAAACTATCCTTGCATCCCCGAGAAGTTTTTATATACTTAGATGTTAATCCGTTTTGGATATATGGTTTCTTTCATTTTGTAGCTTGTCTTTTTCATTTCCTTAACAGAGTCTGTTGAGAGCAAAATTTTAAATCTTGATGGAGTCCAATTTATCAAGTTTTTATTTTATATGTCATGTTTTCGAGTAGACCTAGATCCCAAGATTTTCTCCAATTTTTTTCTAAAAGTGTAATGGTTTTACATTCTGCATTTGAATACAGGATGCATTTTGTTAATTTTTGTATAAGTTCTGGAGTTATAGGTGGAGGTTTTTGTTTTTGTTTTTGTTTTTGCCCACGTATATCTAATTGCTTTAGCATCATTTGTTGAAAAGATCATCTTTCTTCCATTAAATTGCTTTTGCACGGTCGTCAAAGAGCAGTTTGGATGCAGTTTTCTCTGCTACTCCTGGGTTTTCTGGTCTGTTCTGACAAGCTTTGTGCCCCTATCCTTCTACTAATACCTCACAGTCGTCATTGCTGCAGCTGCATGATATGTTTTCATATTGAATAGATTGATTCCTGCTGCTTGATTCTTTTTCAAAATTGTTTTAGCTATTTTAGTTCCTTTGAGTTTCCATATAAATTTTAGAATAGTTTGCTATCTATAAAAAACTCGATTTTTGATAGAATTATTTTAAACCTGTATATCAACTTGGGGAGAACTGGCAACTTTACTATTTTGAGTCTTTGAATTCATGGATATGGTATGTCTCTCCATTTATTTAGATCTTTTATTTGTTTCATTGCCATTTTTTAGTTTTCAGCACACAAAATGTGCACATATTTTGATAGATCTACTACTGAACATTTCATTTTTTTGGAGCAATTTTAAATGGTGCTGCATTTTTAAGTGAACATCTATGTATTCCTGCTTTCATATAGAAATGCAGTTGGCTTTTCTATGTTTATCTCGTATCCTGTGACTTTAATGAACTCAGCTATTAGTACCGGCTTTTTTTTTTAATCTTGGGATTTCCTGCATAGAAAGCCATGCCATCTGCAAATGGAGATAGATTAATGTCTTTTATTATTCTCTTCCCTTTTTAAGCTTTAAATTACTTACCTTGTCGTGGTGGGTAGGACCTCCACCACTACGGCAGATGGCAGCAGTGGAGGAGGACGCGCTTCTGCTTCGTGATCTTAGGAGGAAAGCAAGCCGTCTCTCACCATCGGGTAGGATGCAGGTTTTTAAAATGCATGCTCTTTATCAATTTTGGCTAATTGCTCCCCTGTGTCTAACTTTGTGAGAATTTTTATCATGAATAGGAGTTGAATTTGTCAAATGCTTTTTCTTCCTCAATTTATGTAATTGTATGAATTTCCTTCTTTAGCTTATTGCTGTGGTAAGTTACTTGATCAATTTCATTACGGAACTTGACTTAATCTCACGTGGCCATGACATGTAATTCCTTTTATACAATGCTGGTTTGTTTTGCCAACATTTTTTTTTTTTTTTTTTTTTTTAACATTTTCTTGTTTTATTGTATTCTGTTTCTCCGTTTTTGTTACATGGGCTGGGGCCGGGAATCGAACCGAGGTCCTCCGGCATAGCAGGCAAGCACTTTGCCCGCTGAGCCACCGCGGCCCGCCCTGTTTTGCCAACATTTTGATGAGAATATTTACATCCAGGTTCATAAGAAACTTGACCTGTAATTTTCCTGTTTTGTACTGTTTTTGTCTGGTTTTGGTGTCAGGGTAATAGTGTCATAAAATGAATTGGAAATTGTCTCCTCCTCTTCCATTTCCTGGAATATACTGTGCAGAATGAATGCTAATTTTTTCTTTAAACATTTGATAGAATTCTCCAGGGAACCATCTTGACTGAAGGAAAGTTTTTAAATAATGAATTAAATGTCCAGAATAGTCTCAGGGTTGTGCAAATGATCTATTTCATAGATTGGGTGAGTTGTGATAGTTTGCATTTCTCAAGCACTTGGCTCGCTTCACGAACTAAGTGGTCAGATTTGTGCTTATATTGCCACTCTGTGTCGCCTTATCCTTTTGGTGTCTGCAGTGACATCTCTTGCCATTCGTGATATGGGTAGCTTGTGTCTCTTTCTTTTTTCATTTGTCCGTCTTCCTAAAGATTGATTGATTTTATTGGTCTTTCCACAGATCTAGAACATTATCCATTGATATTCTCTTTTGTTTTTCTGCCTTCAGTTGCATTGATATCTACTTTTGTCTCTCCTTTCTTCTTCCTTCTTTTTGCTTTGGGTTTATTCTGCTCCTTGTCTTCTAGATTCTGGAGGTGGAAGTTTAGATGATTGATTTGAAATTTTTCACCTTTTCCAACATATGTGTTTAATGCAGTTGACTTTCTTCTCACAACCACTGTAGTAATATATCACAGATTTGATACGTTGTATTTCATTTTCATTCAGTTAAATGCAGTTTATGATTTCCCTTGAGACCCCCTTTTGTAACTATGGGTTACTGAGAAATGTGTTATTTAGTTTTCAAGAGTTTGGATATTTCCTTCTCTTTTCATTGTTGATTTCTAGTTTGATTCCATGCTGTCAGAAAACACGCTCTGATTTCAATTCTTTTCAATGTGCTGAGGTTTGTTTTATGGCCCGCATGTGGTCTGTCTTGGGATATCTCCTGTGAGCATTTGAGAAGTGCACTCGGCAGTTTTGTGCGGATTGCTTTGCAGACGCAGTAGTTTTGCCGGTGCTGCCACAGCAAAGCACCACAAATGGTGTTGAAATTCACGTCGACAGAAACGCGTCGTTTCACAGTTCTGAGGCCGCAGGTCTGAAATGAAGGCGTTGGCAGGGCGTGCTCCTCTGAGGGTGAAGCAGAGAACCCGCTCTGCGCTCCTCTCCTGGCTTTTTGGGTGGCAGCAGCGTGATCCCAGTCTCCCCTCCATCCTCCTATGGCATCTTCTCCCCCTTCCCTCGTCTGCTCTTCTCCTTTCTTACAGGACACTTGTCATATTGCATTAGCTTCCTGCTCCTCCAGGATGATTTTGTTTCCACTGATTCAACTGCAACGGCTCTAATTCGAAAGAAGGTCATATTCGGAGGCTCAGAGGGTGAGGATTCCAAGATGGCTTTTGGGGGACACATTTCAGCTGATGAAGTCGTCCATTAGATCCGGCATTGGTAGAAGATGTTGTTGAGTCCCATAGCCTGCCTGCTTTTCTGCCTTCTTCTCTCAGTTATTGGAGAAGGATGTGGAGGTTTCTGACAGCATCGCGCCTTTGTCCAGGTCTTCTCTCCATTTTACTCGTTTGGGCTTCGCAGTTAGAAAATTCTGCTGTGTGGTGCCCAGGCTCTCAGGATTGCTATGTCTGTCTGGTGGACTGAGCTTTTCTGTCATTATATAATGTCCTTCTCTGTCTCTGACAACTTTTGTTGCTCCAAAGTCAACTTTAGATGATAATAATCTAGCCTCTCTGTTTTTTTTAATTAATGTTTGTTACATCTTTTTCCATCCCTTTACTGTAAATCTGACCATACTGTCAATATTTAAGGTATGTTTCCTGTAAAAACATTTACTTGGATCATGTGTTTTAATCTACTCTGGCAATCTTTATTTTTCATTTGATGCATTTATATAATTTTCATTTAATGTGATTATTGATACATTAGGACTTATAGCTGCCATTTTATAATTTGTTTTCTGGGTTTCTTTCTGATTTTCATTTCCCCATTTTCCTTTTCCTTCCTTTCATTTTTAAGGTCTCTGTGCTGAGTTACTTGTTTTGCATTTGAGTGTCTCTCTTGGTGCATCCCCTGTGCTGAGTCCAGGCTGCCCTGGCTCTCCGCTGGACCTCCAGCTCTCCCTGGGGTGGTGTCACTGCTGGCGTGGCAGGACCCCAGCCCCCCCAGTCCCCGCAGCCCTCCAGCCCCCGCAGACCCCCAGCCCCCCCAGCCCCCGCAGACCCCCAGCCCCCCCAGCCCCCGCAGACCCCCAGCCCCCCAGTCCCCGCAGACCCCCAGCCCCCCCAGCCCCCCAGCCCCCGCAGCCCCCCCAGTCCCCGCAGCCCCCCAGCCCCCCCAGTCCCCGAAGCCCCCCAGTCCCCGCAGCCCCCCAGTCCCCGCAGCGCCCCCAGCCCCCCCAGTCCCCACAGCCCCCCAGCCCCCCCAGCCCCCGCAGCCCCCCAGTCCCCGCAGCCCCCCAGCCCCCCAATCCCCGCAGCCCCCCAGTCCCCCCAGTCCCCGCAGTCCCCCAGCCCCCCCAGTCCCCGCAGCCCCCCAGCCCCCGCTGCCCCCCAACCCCCCCAACCCCCCCAGTCCCCGCAGCCCCCCAGCCCCCGCAGACCCCCAGCCCCCCCAGTCCCCGCATCCCCCAGCCCCCCAGTCCCCGCAGCCCCCCAGCCCCCCAGCCCCCCCAGTCCCCGCAGCCCCCCAGCCCCCCCAGTCCCCGCTGCCCCCCAGCCCCCCCAGCCCCCCCAGTCCCCGCAGCCCCCCAGCCCCCGCAGACCCCCAGCCCCCCAGCCCCCCAGTCCCCGCATCCCCCCAGCCCCCCCAGTCCCCGCAGACCCCCAGCCCCCCCAGCCCCCCCAGTCCCCGCAGCCCCCCAGCCCCCGCAGCCCCCCCAGCCCCCCCAGCCCCCCAGTCCCCGCAGCCCCCAGCCCCCCGCAGCCCCCCCTGCCCCCCCCGGCCCTGACTGTGGTTGCTGGAGCTGGTGTATTCCTGGTTCTCCGCGGTGTCTGGCTGGAGTTGAGCAGCTCTGGTGGAAAGTTTTCTGTGACGTGGCTGGAGCTCTTCTGGCTCTTGGGCTAGAGAAGACAGGCTTCTTTTGGGGCTTGTTTTGTCCTGTGCCTTTTGGCTTCTTCGTTGCCAGCTTCTTCGGCTCCACGCTTGGGATGCACGGGGTGAAGGGGACCTCCCAGCCAAGCTGTTCCCTGCGTCCCCTGGTCCCAACCGGCTGCTCCTCTCAGACTCTTCTTGCGTCTGCCTCAGGTGCAGTGTTGGGGGCTCTGAGCTGCACTTTGTGAGAGGAACAAGGGAAGTATCTCCATCCTCCTGGGGCAGAAGTACCCGCTTCTGCTTTTGTAGGACCCTGGATTGTGGCCATTTGTCATGCAGCAATAGAAAACTGATGCCCTAAAATGCTTTTAATTGGGATACTTTATTAATTGTGATTTTATTTGAAGCAGGAAAGCAGCAAAAACCCCAACATTATGACTGTTTGAAAAATGGTGTTTTCCAGAAAATGTTTCTTGTCTACATAAAAAGGGACAGTCCCATGCCTGCATCTGGAGGTTGGTGTTACTTCGAAGTGAGGGCGCATTTGCCTGAACTCGGCACTACAGCGGGATTCAAGCACGGGCCCCGCCCGGTTGAAGGGCATGTGTGCTGGTTTGAAAAGGGTTATGTACCTTGCACAAACTATGTTTTAATCCTAATCAGATTTGTGGGAGCAACAGTTTCTTCTAATCCCTATTCAGTACTGTATGTTGGAAACTTTAATTGTCATATCTCCATGGAGATGTGACTCAATCAGTGTGTGTATTAAACTTGATAGGTGGAGATGTGTCTCCACCCATTACAGGTGGGTCTTGATTGGTTTTACTGGAATCCTTTAAAAGAAGAAGCATTTTGGAAAAGCTAGAGAATGACAAGAGAGAAAGACAGGAGAACAGAGAAGGACGACAGAACACTGCAGAACCATGAAGCAGAGAGTGCACCAGCCAGCGACTTCTAGAGATGAAGAAGGAAAATGTCTTCTGGAGAGCTGGAGAGTGGAGAGAAAGCTAGCAGATGAGGCCGTGTTCACCATGTGCCCTTCCAGATGAGAGAGAAACCCTGAACTTCACCAGCCTTCTTGAACAGGTATCTTTCCCTGGATGCCTTTCTTTGACTGGACATTTTTATAGACTTGTTTTAATTGGGACATTTCCACTTAAAAACTGTAAACCTGCAACTTATTAAATTCCCCCTTTAAAAAGCCATTCCGATTCTGGTATATTGTGTTCCAGCAGCGAGCAAACGAGAACAGTGCGTGTCTGTGGATGTGCTTCTGTGGGGCCGGGGCACTGCAGGAGGGCTGGAGGTGCGCCCTGGAGGCCCAGTGTGAGGGACCCACGCATGAGGTGAGGTGCGGGGCATGGCGTGGCTGGGAGGAGGCCACCTGGGCATTCCAGGCCGGCGAGGTGACTTGGACAGGAGCCACTTCTTCCACTTGCAGACGGGGGTGTGGGGTCCGACGTCCCCTTCCGCCCATCCGGGAGCGGTGGGCAGTGCCTCCCGCACACAAGTCCACCTCCTTGAGGTGTGGAGCGCATCAGCCCCGCAGTCAAGGCTGTCCTTCTAGAGGCGTCTTTCTCCCTCACCACTCCGCTGGTTAGCAGGCTGCTCACAGATGCCCCGAGTGCACACTTACTGATTGGAAAGCCTTTTCTTCACGTGAGCAGGGACGTCACAGAGAGGCTGAGCCAGGGGCCTGGGACTCAGGTCACTTTGGGCTGGGAGTTGAGTCAGCTCTAACTGCAGCTGACCCGAGGGGAACTGGCACTCCCGAATCTCGGAGGCTTCCTGGGGCCTGGGACCCCAAACTTTGTCCCAGAAGCCGGATGGATTATTTCCTCAGCAGCCAGCCCAGAGCGGGTTGGCTGGGTGAGTAGGCCAGGGCCTGGGTGAGTGGGCATCCAGAGGTCCCTGCCCTCCGAGGGACCAGGTGCTGCAGGCGGTGGGGGGCATTGGCCTGTAAGCAGCGGCCTGCAATGGCACAAAGGAAGGAGGGGCCGGTGGCGGGGACAGGTGAATCCTGGGGGGCAGTGGGTCAGCCCCACGCAGGAACTTTCAATGGCCACGCAGCCCTCGGTTTTCCCCAGAGTGGCCCAGGCAGGAAGGGGACGGAAGCCAGAGTGAGTGGGGCCTGGTGGCCAGAGGGAGGCCGGGTTGGGCCCTTCTCCACCTTGCCCCAGGCTGGCCTAGGACAGGAGCTCGGCCCCCGGAGCTGCTGGGCTTTTCTGGGGTGCAGCGGTGGGTGCTGCCGCCGTGCCTGCTGGGAGGGTGGGAGGGGCAGTGGGGCAGCTGCTCCCGGGCCTTGAGCTGTGGGGTGACCTGCGGGCGCTCAGCTCGCCCTGCTGCCCGGGGAGGACGCCCTGTCGCCCCCTCACGCTGCAGGACCGAGGGCCCAAAGACTCTTCCAAGGACCCCGTGTCCCTGCGCTGCCCCTCCGGGCTCGCTGACCCCTTCCTGGACGTTTCTGGGTCCCAGAGTCAGCGGGTCTTCCCTGCGGCACTGGTGCAGCCTGGCTGACGTGGTGCGCCCCACGCCTGTCCCGGGGGCTCCCTCCTGCACGGCGAGCAGAGCTGGGGTGGGGACCAGGCCCCCGGCACCCCCTGACTCACCCCCCGACTTTCCAGGGCAGGACCCCCCTCACCCGTACACCTGTCCACGTTGATGCATGACCATTTCCCAGCCTGGTGCCGGCTCGGACAGGCCCCCGGAGTACACAGCACTGGAGTCTGCAAAGGTGGGGGTGGGGGTTACAGCAGGTGTAGGTGGGAGAAAGGTGTGCATCCGGCACCCCCAAGGGCAGGTGGGAGCAAGCCTCCCGACTCCTCCCCTACCCCTTCCTGCAGGATGCTGGAGTGGATCAGGCGATCCACATTGGGGAAGCCGGGAGGGACCCTGTCCCCTGCCCAGGCCACAGCTCCTTTCTGGGCTCCGCTGCTCAGTGCAGAGAAGATGCCAGAACTGGGCTTGATCTCTAATCCCCCCGACGAGCCGTCCATGTCCAGACCTGGGCAGCTGTGAGCGTGGCTTTATCGGAGAAAGGGTCTCAGGATGAGGCTGTGCTGTCCTGGGGCCCCAAGTACAATGTCCTTAAAGTGGGCGATGATGAGATGGAGATGAGGTGGAGGGAGAGGCAGAGGGAGCCCTGTGGCAGCTGGGCTGGGAGAGAGGGGATGGTCCCCACTGCAGCCAGGCCTGCCAACGCCTTGACATGGGCTCCAGAACCGGGCGAGGGTGAATCCCGATGCCGTCCGCCCCCCAGGGTCTGATACTTGTGGCTGCACTGCAAGACCCTGAGGACCCCTGTCCCGCAGCCCTGGGGTACCTGGTCCCCAGCCTGAGGGCAGCTGGCAGGGGTGGGGGTGGCGGGGGTCCAGGCAGACACAAAGGGGACACCAGAAGGGCCCCGGCTTCTGGGGCGCCATCGAGGGCGCAGAAGGGAGGGGGGCAGAGGCCGTGACCCTCCCCTGCTCACAGTCCGGTAACACACAGAGATGGTGGTCCTGGGCCCCCTCCTGGGTGGACGTCGGCACCTCCTGCCTGGCGCCCTTGGCATGAGCCCCGGCGTCCACTGGCTGTCCCTGGCCCCGAGGTTCTTGGCTGCCGCCCTGTGAAGCACAACCGTGTCCACTTGCCCTGGGGGAGCTCATGCCTGCAGAATCCTCCCTCCATTGTGTTTCCTTCAATCCAAAGGGATTTGGGGCCTTTTCATCTCCAGCAAAGAAAAGCAAAAGTGTTAAGAACAGCCACCGACAGCCGGCAGGTCCCACCTCGTTAGGGGCTCCAGCCGCAGCTGTCCTGCCGCCTGATGACAGGCTCCCTGGTTCTTCCCACGGCACCAGGCGCTCTCGTCCCCCCAACCAGAAACTCAGCCCAACAGAACCCCACGGGATCCGCCAGTGCCCGAGGGGCGCTTGCAGCAGCTGGGAAAGCGCTTCCAGTCAGGGGGTATTGGGTGTTGGGGTCGGCATCCCAGTCTCCTTGGGGAGAGGGGCCTGGAAGATGTGCGGAGAGGCGTCCCCCTCCTGCCCCACTGAACCCCCGTGGGCACGGGCGCCCCGCGCCTGCTTCCTGAACTCCGGTCCTAGCTTTGGGGTGTTGGGTCACCCTGGGCCTTCCCCGCCCCCCTTGCCTGGTGAGCCCCTGGGACCCCGGCGCTGAGCCGGCCTGCGGGTGCCGGGAATGGCCTTGCCTGCTGTTGGGCTGCCCCTGGGCCCAGGAGGCTGACACCTGCCGACCTGTGATTTCAGGTGTGCCGCGTCCGCCCTCCTTCTGGCTGCAGAAATTACAGTGTCATTTTGACAGAACAATCGAGGGCAAAGCAGAATAGGAGTTTCAGGGACACCTTAGAGAAAATGCTGTATTTTTAAAACGGGAGGTATCTTTTCCAAAGAAATCACCACCACTGGAGAGCAGGCAGTGTTCTTAAGAGACTGCAAAGTAATTGAACGACAAATTACACCTTCCAGATGGCGTTCATATTTAGTGAATTCAGAAACCGTTCCAGAAAAAGGGAGGGAGTATTTGCGGGCAGAAACCGCAAAAGCACAATTATCCTGGCAAGCGGGAACCGCCGCGGCTGCGCGGGTGGCCTAGCCCCTGCGTGGAGGGACAAGGGGCCGGGACACAACTTTCGCCCTTGGCCCAGGAGCTGAGTGTTCATGGGCAAACCAATTTGTTTCAAACTAGAGCATTTTCTTCAGTCACCAGGTGAATTCCAGAGAAACGTGGTTCTGCTGGTGCTAGAAATGGGCGTGTGTCCAGTGCCCGCTCTCTGCTCCCCTCCTTCCATTGGCTCAGTCCATCCTGGGGGAGCCCCGGGGGGAGCTGGGGGGGCGGGTTCGGGCTTCAGAGACAGGCACACTTGGTCCAATCTCCCAGTTTCACTTACCTTGATTAGGTAACTGCCTCAGTTTCCTCGTTTGTAAAATACAGAGAGCGAGTAACTCCTACAGGGCTTGTCAGGCTTGTGGCAAAAATGAAATGGGGTAGAGGGTGGGGGAGGGTGTGTGCGCTGACTGCCAGCTGTTCCCCTGCCTGCCGCTGCCCCAGCCCTTCCTGTGGACCCCCCTCCCCAGTCTCTGCCCCGCCCCGCCCCCCAATCACCATCCCCCAAACCCCCCGCTTGTATAAAGGTAAACTCCCATGGGGCCAAGGAAGGTCCTGCCCGGGGATCTGTGTAGCTGTTGATCCCCAGGGAGGGCACGCCCCTGGCCCCCTGCACAGTGGAGGTCAGTGCCTGCTGCCCTGACCCCAGGCCCCTCCGGGAGGAGGCGCTTCTGTCCACGAGGGGCTGCTGGCTATGGCACCTAGGGAGCCCCTCGCTGGACCCGACCCCAGATGGGGAGAACCTGGCCCCGTCCGGGGTGGTGGCCCCAAGGCTCATCGGTTGGGGCCAAAGGTCGGGGCCGCTTGAATGGCTTCCGGCCAACTTGGAAGGGTCATCCCGGCTCCAGTGCTTCTGGAAGGATCCGCCGAGACTTTGGGGCCTGCCTCGCCTCTCCTCTGCCCGCGTGTTGTCTGACCCCACGGAGGCTCCACGTGTCCCGAGGGCTGCCCTCTGGCCCCGCCTTCGCCGGGACAGCGTCTTCCTGCGTCCAGTGAAGGAAGGACGCTCTGCGCCCCGCGTCTCACCCATTTCAAAGAATTTGCTTTGTTTATTCTTCCATGTCCATGCACAGTTATTTATTATCAAGCATCGACAGGCGCCTGCGGTCATCTTAGTAACAATCAAGTTTGGTCATCAATTTACGAAGTTTGAACATGAATTTTCTAAAGCCTTGGAAGGAAAGCACTGAGGGGGGGACACATTTGGGGTGAGCAGAAGGGGCCGTTTGGGGTGAGCGGGGGGCCGTTTGGGGTGAGCAGAAGGGGCCGTTTGGGGTGAGCGGGGGGCCGTTTGGGGTGAGCGGGGGGCTGTTTGGGGTGAGCGGGGGGCCGTTTGGGGTGAGCGGGGGGCCGTTTGGGGTGAGTGGGGGGCCGTTTGGGGTGGCCCCCAGCTCCCATGGCCTTCCGTCCCCGCACCTGTGCCGCGTGCGCTCCGGAGTTGAGTGACAGATGACGCAGCGATGGGAGCAGATCCCATTTAGCCAAAAGTAATGGACGTCGGGCCACAATGGCTGGGAGACTGCAGACCGCTGCGGACAGGGTGATGTGAGGCGGAAGGCTCTGGGGCAGGCGCTGGCTGTGACCTGCGGTGGCGCCCCCGTGGGAAGTGTCTGCAGAGCAGAGTGACCACGGGAAGCCCCGGGCCTGGGTGGACAGGGCCGTGGGGGGAGCAAGGGCCCGTGTGTCCTGGGGGTGGGACCCCTGCATCGCCAACCCTGTCCTTCAGCCACGGCGACCGGTGGCCTCGTCTCCTCTGTGCACTGATGTCCACTCTCCCTGCTGAAAAATCAGATTCTAACCTTACCTTACGGATGGGTTGTTCTTGGCTCTCTAGAAGGACTGGCTGGCGGCTGGGTGACCTCGGACGGCGGTGCCGTGCCGGCCCATGGGTCGCCCGGGGCTCTTGGCCGGTTCTGGAACAACAGTTCTGGAACATTCCAGGGTCGGTGTGTGCGAGGTTGGTCCCGGGCCCCCGGGTAGGTGACGGGTGGACCGGCAGGGGCCCTTGGGGTGCGCGGTCTGTCTTGGGGTGCCCCATCATCTGCCCTGTGGCCGCCTGCAGGTGGGCGGAGAGCTCCCCACAGGGACAAAGGCGGAGACGCCGATGCCCGCAGCGCTGTCTCCTTCCAGGGCGGCGAGTCTGGGTGCGCGGGCAGCACCGGCTGTCCAGGCCCCTCGGCGTCTCCACCCCAGAGGGGAAAGAGGGGCCGTGGAAAGTAATCCCAGAACTTGAGGGATACATACTGACTTTAAAGAGAAGGTGCTGAAATTAAAAGAAAAAGTGACCTAATATTCTCCCTGTGGAAGGAAAATGCGGAAGCTACCGATAAACAGAAATAGATGAGTGACCTTCCCCAAGACCCGTCAGAAATGTTTCAAGTCCAAGCAGATGCTTTATGTTACTTCATATTTTAAAATAATCAGGGTTTTATTTTTTGTGGGGGGAGCATGGGCCGGGAATTAAACCCAGGCCTCCCACATGGCTTCTCCTACTGAGCTGCCCAGGCACCCTACACTCAGCTTTAAATGAGAGATTGAACGTCGACTCACAAAGAAGACTCTGTAGTTGCAAACAACCCTGTTAGTTTTGGATGGTGCTTTTGTTTCATTAAATCTGGAGGCCCCGTGGACTAGGGCCGTGTTTGTAGGTTTCCCTCGCAGATGCTCCAGCTCCTGGGAAGAGATTGGATTCAGGTGTCTTCGTGAGTGTTCCACACACTGAACTTATTAGCACAGACTCATGGGCCCCTCCGTCCCCCACCTTCCCTCTCTGAGCTCATTTGGCCATTCATTCCTTCGTCCTTCATTCATTCGGGAGTGTCTCAGCACAGTGTGAGACCCAGGGCCCCTGCTGGAGAACCCCCAGTTCCTGCACCAAGGGCTCGCAGTGCAGTGAGCCCATTTGGCTCTCTACACTCTGGAGAGACTTTCTCTAAGCCCCACAGGCCGAGGGGGGAGTCCCCCCCACACACCTCCACCTGGGAGCAAGCTTCTCTGCGATTGCCCGTGGACTCAGTGGGCGAACACGGACCCTGCCGAGGCTGCAGGCTGCCGTGGTTTGAGAGCCGCCGCCGTGGGAGCTCACAGCTTCTGTTCAGGGACAATCATCGTTGCAGGAACGTGGCGCTTACCAGCTTTCGCTGCAGAATTACCCAGTGACATTTCTGGGGTCTGTGGAACTTGGAGAAACGCAGCAGAGAGCCAGACCTGCGCCACCATCCCTTTGACACCTGTGGGCGACGTGCACTGTGACTCAAGGGCGGGACAGAAGCTGGCCACATGCTCTGGCAGGGCACCCGGGGGGAGCTGCCTGGAGCCACGGGGGGTGGTCCCAGGCTGCACCGTCTCTCCAGCCCCCCGGTGGCCACGAAGCCCACTTGAGCGAGGCAGGGTCCACGGCCCTCGGAGTGGCCGTCACCACGGAGGCTGGTGCACAGCAGGCCTTCCCGGGGCCGCGTGGAGGGCCAGGCACTGACCGGGGCTCCTCCTCAGTGCTTAGGGAACTGGTCAGCGAGCAGCCCCCGCACCCTCTCTTATAGCCAGGCCTGGACAGGGGGCTCTGGGCAGGGAGAGCAAGAGGTGGCCGGGAGCCGAGCCCCAGGGCAGGTGGGCAGGTGTCCTGGTACTGGTCTCCACGGGCCCTTCTTGTCTGACCTGTGCCGTCAGGGACGACTCTTTCCCAGCCTGCTGGTCTGGCTGCAGTGCCGTCCTCTGGGGAGGGGACAGGGTGGCCCTGTGTTAACCCCTGGACTCAGGGACAAAAGGGGCCACCGGTGTGACCACCCCACGTGCCAATAAGGTGCAAAACCATTTTCCCAAAGACCCTGAGCCAGGAGATGGCGAAGCCGGGGCTGCCCGCCGTGCGTCTGATCTAAGCCTGTGACTATTCACGCTTGGACACTGCCATCCCGCTGGCCAGGCACATGGGGCCCAGCTTCCAGGACAGTCAGAGCGTTGGCCATAGGACAGCTGCAGGGGTCGTGGCTGTGGCTGGCCGTGGCTCTGCCCCCTGCCTGGCCTTTCTCGGGCGTCTCTGGGGCTCACCAGAGGGGCCGCATTCACTTCCCCAGGTCTCTGGCCGTCGCGAAACCAATCCCTGCCGCACGTGCAAACCCTGCACCGCCTGGAAACCTTATTCCCAATGAGCGCCTTCGTAGGAACCCAGCAGACACGTTGTTCAGCCCTGCTCGGAACCTGCTCAGAGCAGATGCACGGCGAAGACTCGCCCCAACTCCCTGGGACACTTTTATGCTTCCAGCACGATGCGGTCGCTGTCTCCTCCGGCGCGACCAGCCCGGCCACCGCCCTCTCGCTCCCCTCCGCCGGCGCGGGCTGAGGCAGCCTGGATTTCTGTGTCCGTCCCGCGAGCCCGCGCTTCAGCACGAGGCTGTGTCTTGGGTTTGTTGGCCTTTCAGAGAGAAAGGGAAGCAGCGCCCAAACTGCAGGGCAACATCCGACTGAGGGCAGGCCGTCACCCTTCCAGGACACTTGGCTCAAGGAAGGGCCGGGGTCAAGATGGCGGGACAGTCCAGAGCCAGGATCCTGCCTTTTCGTCTCCTTTCCGCCTGCGGAAATAAACTCGCCTGCTCATCCTCGATGGTGGGGTCTGCAGGTGCCCCGGGCCCCTCCTGTGCCGGACGCCGCCTCCCAGCCGCGCTGACCCTGCCCTTCCCCCAGTGGCCCCTGCAGCCGGGCAGTTTCCAAAGCGTGGACTACAAAAGCAAAGAAATTAGAGCCACTCAGCAGTCAGAAAACAGCAAGGAGTGATGTCCCTTGGTTTTAGAGCGGGGATTCAAATTAGGCTGCAATTTACATGGCATCATATGAGATGCCAAAGCTCTAAATCAGCTCTAAAGGAAGAGCCGAGATTGATGCTCGCCCTCGAAATAAAGGTTGTTATTGGACAGCCGGAGAGCAAGCACTTCATCTTCTTTCTTGCAGGAAACTGCCCGCTAATAGGGAGCACTCACAGTCACTTCCCGAGGAGTGAAGATGTTAGAGGCTTGATGCTTAAATTAAGTTCCTGCCGTCTGCGGACGGGACAGGCATGCCCCATAAAAAAGCCCCTGCTGAGCGGGATTCAGAGCCTTTGGGCCTGGAGCCCGGGCCGGTGCCAGGTCCCTGCGGGGACAGGGTGGGGCCAGAGCGTGCCGGCCGGCTGCCCACCCGGGAGGATGCCGCTGTGTGCCTTCGCCCACTGACCGCCAGGCCTCAGCGCCCTGGAAGTGGACGGGCAGCTGTGGGCACCGGGCCTCCCCACGGCCAGTGGGTGGCTCGTCACCGGTGGAATCGGGGGACAGGAGCTGCACATTGGTGCCAGGCCAGCCGAGGCTCCAGAGGGCGGCTGGAGGGCGAGGCTTTGGCTAGCCCCTGTGGGTGTGCGACACACTCACGGCAGAGTGGGGACTGGTCGTGCTCTCCTTCTGCATCCCTCAAGTCTTAAGTGAGCAGAAGACAGCTGTGTGCAAGCAGGAGGCAGGGGCAGCGCAGCAGCCACTGTGACAGGCGCCAAGCAGGGCGCAGGGCGTCTCTCCAGCCCGTCCGGGCGGAACAAGCAGAGCCCTGCGTGGGGAGAAGCCGGCGAGGTGGGTCAGCCACGAGGGTGCCTGAGCACCATGACACAACTCTGTCCTCAAAGCATCCATGCGGTCAATTCTCCTGTGGCGTTTGTTTGTCCCTCCTTCCTCCCTCCTATCATTCCACCTCTCCCCCTCCCCCCATCCCCGTGCATCGGCTGAGCTTCTCGTGTAAGTGTGCCCCTCAGGGCTGAGACCACAGGGGAGACGGGCATGCAGCTCCAGGTGGAAGGACCTCAGACCCCCATGGACTGTTTCTGCCAGGCCAGAAGCCAGTCCTGCCCATTCCCTCATGGCTGGACAGAGGCAGGCATCCTACTGGGCACCCAGGACGCATGAGAGGGTCAAGCTGAGGGTTAGGCATGTGCCAATCTGGTGGCTGGACCTGCACACCCTTCCTCGGGCCCCACAGGTCCCCAGGGTGGCAGCTATCGAGGGGGGCCGAGGCAGACGCCGCCCAGACCCTGCTTTCTCTAAGGTCACGTGTGCCAGGGTTTCCCTGGCTTTGTGCGTCTTGGCCCTGGGGGCCTTGGGTGGGGGTGAGACCCAGCAAAGGCATCCGCCCCTGGGAGGGCCCGGCGGGGGTTCGCTGGGGTGACCGCCCAGGCCCTGACTGGGACCCACGAGCCTCCCGCTGTGCAGAGGGGACGCTCTTGCTGCCGCCTCCCCAGGAGGAAGGAGTCGGGTCCCGCAGCAGCCGTTCAGCCTTCACGCGGGCCTGCCCTGCCATTGCTGTGGGAACCCTGACTAGGAGGGCTTCTCCTCCACCTCCAGCTTCTCCTTCCCGCCGCCTCTGAACAGACCACCAGTCCACAGACTCCCCCCACCAGATCGGCTTCTCCTCCATGGCCAGCTTGTCCCAGATCTGTGGGAACATTTGCCTACTTTCCGTTTTGTATTTGTTTTACCTTATTGGCACTTAGATTAAGTTGCCTAACAAGCTTAAAATATTCCACTTTCAAGTGAGTTTCTGCTGATTTATGCAGTCTTGTTGAGCTCTGTCCACTGGCCGTATTGATCTTTCATTATTTTCTTTGCTGGGATGTTACATACTATCTTTGTGGTTAATAAAGGGCTTCCTGGTTACCCTCAATTACCTTAATTATTCGTCATTGCACACTTAGGATTACTCTTTAAATATTGTTTCATGTGAGGATTCAGGGAAAAGGTCAATAAATCTCACCAGGTGGTCCCAGAAGAACGAGAAATGAGAGCGGACGACAAGCAGCTCTTCTCTTTCAGCTGCCCCGATGGCTCTCTCTGGGCCCCTGCCCCACCCCCAGCTCCTCTGGCCCCCACCCCAACCCTGGCCAGGTCAGGAGCTGGCTGGGTTTCCGGGGTCAGTGCAATTCAGTCGCCCGTGTGCCCTCCTCTGGGCTCCCCTCTTCACTGGCCTGAGCCGTGATCTCTACCACAGAGTTTGCTCAGAGGCTGCGGGAAGGAGAAGCTGGAGGTGGAGGAGAAGCCCTTCTAGTCAGGGTTGTCTGTGGATTGGTGGTCTGCTCAGAGGCTGCGGGAAGGAGAAGCTGGAGGTGGAGGAGAAGCCCTTCTAGTCAGGGTTGTCTGTGGATTGGTGGTCTGCTCAGAGGCTGCAGGAAGGAGAAGCTGGAGGTGGAGGAGAAGCCCTTCTAGTGGGAGGTGTCTGTGGATTGGTGGTCTGCTCAGAGGCTGTGGGAAGGAGAAGCTGGAGGTGGAGGAGAAGCCCTTCTAGTCAGGGTTGTCTGTGGATTGGTGGTCTGCTCAGAAGCTGCAGGAAGGAGAAGCTGGAGGTGGAGGAGAAGCCCTTCTAGTGGGAGGTGTCTGTGGATTGGTGGTCTGCTCAGAGGCTGCGGGAAGGAGAAGCTGGTGATGGAGGAGAAGCCCTCCTAGTCAGGGTTGTCTGTGGATTGGTAGTCTGCTCAGAGGCTGCAGGAAGGAGAAGCTGGAGGTGGAGGAGAAGCCCTCCTAGTCAGGGTTGTCTGTGGATTGGTAGTCTGCTCAGAGGCTGCAGGAAGGAGAAGCTGGAGGTGGAGGAGAAGCCCTCCTAGTCAGGGTTGTCTGTGGATTGGTAGTCTGCTCAGAGGCTGCAGGAAGGAGAAGCTGGAGGTGGAGGAGAAGCCCTCCTAGTCAGGGTTGTCTGTGGATTGGTAGTCTGCTCAGAGGCTGCAGGAAGGAGAAGCTGGAGGTGGAGGAGAAGCCCTCCTAGTCAGGGTTGTCTGTGGATTGGTGGTCTGCTCAGAGGCTGCGGGAAGGAGAAGCTGGAGGTGGAGGAGAAGCCCTTCTAGTGGGAGGTGTCTGTGGATTGGTGGTCCACTCAGAGGCCACAGAAGTGGTCAGAAACGAAGAACTGTGAAAGTGTGTGGTGCAGACAGAGCCACCATCTGTCTTTGTCAGGATCCCAGGCTTCAAATAACAGTACATGGGGGATTGAAGTCCCCTCTGATTCTTAATATAAATCATTAATAATCAATGCTCGCTTAGGGATTTCAGACATGTTTTCATGTTCTTTGCAACATAATGTCAAGTGGCAATTATGTGAGCTCTGGGCCACGTGGCATACCACGGAATGTCATTCCATTGATCTATAGCTCATCATTACCACAATTAATTAATATTCCTAATACGAGGGCCAATGGGATATGGAAATTCTATTTTGTAAAGGGGGGAAAGGATGACCCAAAAGACACAGTCATGAGCCTTGTGCAGCACGTAAGGCCCCAGCAGGGAGCGTCACTCACACTACTGCACAGAGCTCAGGGCTGGGCATGGATTGTCCACGCAGAGAGGGCTTTGCTTGGATGCATTTGACTGAAACAGCAAATGCCAGGTCACGGGAGCCGGGGGCAGGTCATGGGAAAAAGTCACAGGGGCAGGGGCCAGGTCATGGGGGCAGGTCATGGGAGAAGGTCACGGGAGCAGACAGCAGGTTGTGGGGCAGGCAGCAGGTCACGGGAGCAGGGAGCAGGCAGTAAGTCAAGGGAACAGGTAGCAGGTCAAGGGAGTGACCTTCCTCAGTGGCGCAGGGCAGGGGTTCCCATCTCTGCGGGGGGCTGTTGCCCGGGGAGACTTCAGAGGAGCAGTGATGGCGTCCCGGATTTGGCCCAGCAGAAGCCGTTCAGCGGACGGGCATTCAGCATCATGTCTCCGGAGCGTGTTTTCTCCCTTTTCGAAAATCAGACACTCACAATAAATAAAGGCCTGGATTTTATTGATTGACTGAGCCCAAAATTGTTCGGCTGCCCCTCCTCTGTTTGGTCTCTCGATGAGTTCTCTTTTTCTCTGATTTCTGAAGGGTGTTAAAGCAGGAAAAGAAGACCCAAAAGGAGGGAATATGCCTGGTGCAGCTGCATTTTGCTGCCCTCATCTGCAGCTTGAGGCTGGGCGGAGGCTGGAGCAGGAGGTTGGGCAGAGGCCAGGGCTGACGGGAAGGGTGAGTGAGTGTGTGCGAGTATGTGCACACTCAGGTGTGTGGCTCCAGACATACAGGTGTGCAAGGGAACACGCATGTGTGTCGGTGCATGTTTATGTATCTCCTGCCTAGAAGTCCAAACTTACAAGAGCAGGGCACGAGGTTAGCGGCAAAGTTTGCCTCCTGCATGGTTCAAATGTGCCACCGTACTCAACTTGACACCAGGGCTCTGCCATGTCACACTGAAGACCAACAAACCCAGGCACAGTGTGTGGTTCTCAGGGTGAGACTGGCCAGTCGAAGTCCAGGAGAAAGGCAGGGGCAGCTCTCCTGGGATTCGGGGCTGGCAGTCGGTCATTAGGGCATGTCTGATGGATTGACTGAGGACGCAGGGTCAGGTGAGCCGGCTAAGCCGTGTGTCTGCTTGTTCTCCTACCTGCCCACCAGCCTTGCCATGGCAATGGTGCTGGCCCTGGAGAGTGAACATCACAGCAATGTTCCCTGGAGAGGAATGGAGCTTAACACAAGCCTGGGGGCTCCACTGGGCACTTGGGGTCAACACTGGGCAGGGCCCTGGAGGTAGAGCCACATCAGGGCAGAGATGGCACCTGCCCCCCAGGGGCTCACAGGTGGCAGGAAGACTGAGAGCCACCCACTACTGTGGAGCCCAGAAACAGAAACAGGGATACCTCGCCCAGGCGTGGGAGTCTGTGAAGGCTTCCTGGAAGAAGCAGCATCTAAGATGAGGCCTGACAGGATGAGACAGGAGCCAGGCAGCTGTGGGGGGGGACGGGGGGCTGACTTGGCAGCTTCTCCCTCGTCGAGGGCCGAGGGGAGCCCGGGGCCCAACTCCTGGGGTGCTGTGTGTGACCCCTGAAGGCTGAAGACAAGACCCACACTGCCAGTGACACCACAGGCCTGGGGGGCCCGCCGCCTGCCCCTCCCCGCTCCATTCACTGAGTCTTGGTGTCCTTTCAGGGCGAAGATCAAGAACTTGCAGGCCTGTCCTGGGCCTGGCAGCCCATGCTCACCCCTCGGGAGCTCCCGGGAGGATGGAGACACCCCACTGTGTCAGGGGTCTTCTCTGGAGCAGAGTGGGGCGTGGGGAACCCGGGCACCGGCCTCCAAGCAGTCTTGGCCACCCCGGGAGACGGCCACAGCAAGACGCCCTCCGCTGCCCCTGCGGGCCTCTGTGCCACAGGCGACAGGGCCACCACCTGAGATCCGGCTCCCCGGCCGGGCCCCCCACACCACAGAGGCCACTTGCTCTGCAGCCGCCCCGGAGTGTGATTTGTCCAAACCGCCTTTGGTTGGGAAAGGGCCCCCTGCTTTCTGCCTGGCCGTCGAGGCAGGCCGAGCGGCTTCTAGGGTGAGTGCCACGAGGCAGAGCCAGGCCGTGGCTGTCTGCCTCCGGGGGGCACATCTCCGGGCTCTGCGCCTGAGCCTGCGCCCCACAGACACCCACAGACACTGCCATGTGCTTCGGGCTTCGGAGCGACGTGGCATCCATGGGCCACGATGTGGGATCCCCTCAGGCACGTGGCGATGAACAGCCAATGCGTCAGGAAACAGAGAGCATGGCGGGCTCCGCCTTCCCGTGTCTGAGGGGGAGCGGGGCCAGAGGAGGGGCTCCAGGCATGGGCAGGGCCGCCCGCAGTGCAGGCCGAGTCCACCCTGGGTGCCACGCAGGGGAGGGCCTCGGGGACTCTAGTTCATGGCTGAGACCCCCAGCTGTCCCAGGACCACCCAGCCAGGCAGTGCTGACCCAGAAACCATGTTCAGGCTGCAGGACCCCAAAGCCGAGCTCCTGCTGCCCCGATGCTGCCAGGGCTGGCGCTGAGGACGGACAGAAGAGGCCGGGACAGGGGAGGGCAGGCGGGAGCAGCTCCCGGGGCAGGAGAGCGCCTCTCCCCGCAGGTTCTGCTTGAAGCTCTGTGTTGACCCTTGCGCCAGTGTGAAAGGAGGTATGGACCCTAGAAAAGTCACGTTTTAATCCTAATCCCGTTTTGTAAAGGCAGCCGTTTCTTCTAATCCCTACTCAGCACTGCAGTTTGGAAACCCGATGTGGTTATCCCTGTGGAGATGTGACTCACCCAATTGTGGGTGTCACCTCTGATTAGAGGGAGATGTGTCTCCACCCATCCCAGGTGGGTCTTGATTAGTTTACTGGAATCCTTTAAAAGGAGAAAGCTTCAGAACACGGCAGAGACATGAAGCAGAGTCCACCAGCCAGTGACCTTTGGAGATGAAGAAGGAAAACGCCCCCAGGGGATCCTCATGAAACAAGCCTGGAGAGGAAGCTAGCAGATGCCACCACGTGCCTTTCCAGTTGAGAGAGAAACCCTGAATGTCACTGGCCTTTCTTGAGTAAAGGTGACCTCTTGTTGGTGCCTTAATCTGGGCATTTTTATAGACTTGCTTTAATTGGGATGCTTCCATTGCCTCAGAACTGTAAACTAGCAATTTATTAAACTCCGCCTGTAAAAAAGACATTCCGTTTCTGGTAGCTAGCAAACTAGAACAACTCCCGAAGCTGAGGGGGTCCGATGGGGCGCAGATACGTGGCAGGCTGTGGACCCCTTTCTGGAGATCCTGTATCACTAAACACGCAGCCATTTACACAGCGTCACTTGAATTCTCACTGCACGATCAAACAAATAGTTAAATTAGCTTAAACACTCGCAAACATCTGTGGTGGAAAGGACTGAAGGCGGACCCTCTGAAGTGGGGCCACTGTGGCGCCCAATTGCAGTTGGAGCTCAGAAGCAAGGGGGACCTTGCCGAACAGGTGCCAGAGGCACCTCATGACCAGAGAGTGAGCAGGCAAAGGGGAAGCGGCCTGCAAGGTGAGGCCTCCCACCTGCTGAGTGCCAGGCCTGGGCACAGGTGCACAGCTGAGGACGAGGTGAGAGCCCGTGCCCCAGCGGTGGTGGCACGTCCTTCCGACAGAGGACGCAACACACCTGCGTCCTTTTGCCACTGGTCACAAGGAAGAGGAGCAGGTGGGACAGGTGGGTTGGCCAATGCCAGGCTTGTCTTTGATGGTGACCCAGGAGGGACAGCTCTGTCCCCGGTGGGCACCTGTGCTGTTGGCTCAGGGGGAGAAGGAACCTCAGGTTGACCCCTCATGTGGTCAAAAAGTGCTGGCCAGCCCTGCACTGCTGCTTGTCCTCTGACATGATCGGTGGCCCAGGGCGCTTGGCAGGGAGCCCCTCACCTGTCGCCGTGGGGAAGGGGCAGAGATGGGCTCTGGGCTCCAGGCCCTGCAGATGCAGGGGCCCTGGATGGAAGCACCTTGGGTGGCTGGGGCGGAAACAGGTGTGAGGAAGAGAAGGAGGAAAGGAGGGAGAGGAAGAAGAGGGAGGGGGAGAGGAAGGGGAGGGAG
Source organism: Tamandua tetradactyla (assembly GCF_023851605.1). Lineage (NCBI taxonomy): Eukaryota > Metazoa > Chordata > Mammalia > Pilosa > Myrmecophagidae > Tamandua > Tamandua tetradactyla. Next base: position 94,220,128 of record NC_135339.1, on the reverse strand, counting down.
AGGGAGAGGAAGGGGAGGGAGGGGGAGAGGAAGGGGAGGGAGAGGGAGAGGAAGGGGAGGGAGGGGGAGAGGAAGGGGAAGGAGGAGAGGAAGAGGAAGGAAGGGGAGAGGAAGAGGAAGGAGAAAATCAAGAACCAGAACCGGAGCAGGAGCAAAATGGTCTTAGAGCAGCCAGTCTGGGTTTGGTGGCTTTGCTTTAGCAAGAGTCCTGGGCTGACCTGTGGTCCCTGGGCTGACCCCTGGCCGTCCAGCGGCCCCAGGAGCCTGGACCTGACGTGGCGCAGGGCAGGGCAGGGCATGCAGAGCCCTCTGGCCCGAGAAATCCGGCTGTGCCCTGAGGACGCGGAAGGCCTGGCCAGGGCTGAAGAGGTGCTTGGCCGCCAGCTGGGACCGGCTCATTGGTTCCGCCGTCAAGGGCTCTGCATGCCGGGGAACCGAGTGACAATCAAACTTGAGGAGCCCAGAGCATGCCCAGTGATTTCAGAGGCAAGAAATTGCTGGACAGGCCCAAGGGGACAGCTAAGACCAGGCCCATGACCTGGGCAGCCTGGGGGTCACGGGGGGGGGGGGGGGGGGTGTAAGGCCAGTGGTAGGAGGACAGAGTTCTCTTCTCTGTCCAGGAGAACAGCTTCCTCACCACCTCGCCGTATTTGCCACAGATCTCCTTTCAGCCTCCCCATTTAGCACCCCGGTCCTTCTGTCCTAACGTGAACGGCCAATTCTAACTAAGAACTTCCATTTGGCTCCTGATTCCTGGTGAAACAAGGAATTCTGATCTTCTGGCAAAACATGGGCTTCTGATTTTCCCTGTAAGGGTTGAAATGCTCCCATAATTTATAAACTGGAAAGAATAGGTGGTTTTTATTGATTCCAAGCTCAGGCATAATGAATGTCTTTGATTTTTTTTCAAACAAACTTACAAGTGGAGCCCTTGTGACTAACTAAAGATGGGGTGAAATGCACACCTTGAGAGAAACAGGCAGCCCAGCCCGGGACGAGCAGGAGCTGAGGCACGGAACGCCCTGAGCAGCTCAGGGCCAGCCCTGGACCCTGGAAAGCCAGCCCAGCCTGCCTCGGGCCCGCCGTCTCCCAGGCACCTCCCTGGCAGCTCTTCTCTCCTTGCTGGGTCTGCAGAGGTGAGTGTGCCTGAATGTAAACACCAGAGATGGGTGTGCAAAAGAACATCAGTGCACACACAAATCTCACGCACAGGGGGACACTGGGCTAAGCTGCCACATACAACATAAAGTTGGATTCCAGGCATTACCTTATAAAATGCAGACCTCTTTTACCTACAGGCATGGATCTTTCACTATGAACAAAATGCAGGTCCCGAACACGTCTGGCTGACCTTAAGGACCCCTGTGTGCAGACGACAGCAGACAGATGCACCTCCTGGTGAGAGCACTGGGTCATTGCAAGGAGCTTGGGCTGGCCTGGAAGGAGAGGGAGTGCCAAGCTGGGTCTGGAGTAGAGGCTGCAGCACTGTAGCTCCCTCCCTGGAGCTTGCTCTTGGCCTCCTTGGGGTCCGCCCTCAGGAGAGTGACCTTGTGAACGTAGGGGATAATGAGGATGCTTATCCCTGCAGCAATTCCAGCCTGCAATGCCCTTTCATGCCTCTGTGCCTGGTGACCCTCACAGCAACCCTGGACGTTAGAGCAGGGATGGTTTTCTTCCTGCAGTGGAGCAGACAGCACTCAGTGGGACAGGGGAAGAGAATCGCTCACCAGCAGCTGAGGCCAGCACTGTCATCACCGGAAGCTCTCCCATGGCCCAGTGGACGGAAAGCATGGAGGCCAGATGGAGGGCTGCGCCCCTGCCTCGTCCCTGCGCTGGCTTCTGATGGCTGTCCACGTGTACGGCACGCGCAGGTGAGTTTCCACACAGCCCTGCCTTTTCTTCACTCTCAGGGTGCAAAGGCGGGGGAGGACGCTCAGCAGAGCGCTGTTTGTCCCAGGAGCAGCCTGAGTGTCGGCCGGGAGAGGGTCAATTAGATGATGCATCACATAACTAACACTCTGACAGCGTTCTCAGCCCCTTCGGCACAATCTCTCCCACGTGCTGGTCCATATAGCCGGTGCTTGCTCTTGTCTTGAATTTACTATGCCAGACATAATTTTTGCAAGTAATAAATGGTGGTAGAAAATTCAGATATTGCCTATATTTCAATTTTTCTTTGCCAAGTTCTAATTTTTGTTTATTTTCATTTGGAAAACCTATTAGTTCCCTCATGGGGACAAATTTCTAGAAATTTCCAGCTCTTGCTTGTAAAGGATCTAAGCCTGTGTGGCCCATGCCTGTAAGTCAAGACCCCATGAGGGAATCTCTGATACTGTATGGAGTCATCCTTCAAAGCTGGCAGAAGATTTAACTCATCCCAGCAGAAAGCATGGACTTGGCTGCCTTCTTGCAGCCACCAGCTCATGTGCGCTCAGGAGTGGAGTCTCTGGAGCCTTCCCAGGCTCCCGGCACTTTGCTTTAGTCAACTGCAGGCAGGAGATTCACATTCGATCTGCTCTCTTTGAACATGCAACGTTACAGTGAGGGTCCAGGGAATGGGTGCGGCTTTGGGGAAATGGGCGCATCTGTTTGCACAGCTTCACACCCAGCTCACGCTTTTTCCTGCTCCGGCTCGGGAAACACTGGGAGGCGGCAGAACGGGGCTCGACGCGCTTTCTGGGAAATGAGTGGAGTAACTGCTGCCCCTTGGGTCACCCGCCATGGATTATTATCCGAGCGTGCCCGAGCTGATTAAAATGGAACATGATCTCGGCATGCACACACAAAACTGTAGGCTAGCTTCACGGAAGTCTGAGGAGCAGCGTTCACCATCTCAGCCTAGGGATTGTGAGTCCAGGCTCGCTCGCCACCTCTCCCAGGCTGTCCTCTGTCCTCTGGCGCTGTGGGAACAGAAGTGCTTGAGGAGCTTCATGTAGATAATCATGCTGTTGCTCTCACACTGGCCGTGAACTTGTCCAAAAGTAGTCACATAGTCTGTTGGCAACCGAGTGACCCATCGTTTTGGCTCAGATGAGCAGCTAAATGGCAAAATCACATGCAGTGTAATCACCAAGCTCAATTTCCCAATCAATCGGTCACTAACGTGAGCCTGGATGGTCAAAGGCCAGCCAAGAGCGGTCAGCTCAGCAGCCGCACCTAAACCCAGCTCCGCATGCAGGCGGATTGGATTCCTTCACTAGGCCTCCCTCATGGGCCCAACAACTGGACACTGAAGCTCCTGCTGGCCTGAGCAGTCTCCACCCATCTGCTGCAGTCCAAACCTGCTGGATTCCAGAAGGCGAGAGTGGGGAGATAGGCCAGAAAGCGTGAAAGAAAGTGTTTGCTTTCCACCTCCTTCTGCAAGGTCTGCTGTGGACAAAACACCAGAGTTGGCCCAGCTGGTCCCAGCACCTGGGTCTCACCCGGCCGGGACCTGCCTCCACTGTTGGCCCAGCAGTCCAGCACCCTGCCGCCCATCCTGCTTGGATGGCGTCTGTCCTTCCCACAGGTGTCCTTGTCTGCACACACTCTCTGCTTGTCCTCCGTCCCCCTCACGGTTGAACCGCGGGGCTTGCTCCACAAGGTAAATGGTTCCTGGGTCACGGAGATTTACTCTGTTTGACAACAGCCCAATCCAGGGTTGGATGGTCGCCTCAGCCGAACCAGCAACAAAACCCAAGTCACTCATGTAAGGCCAGGAAGGGCCGATGGGTGGGCTTTCTGTGCGTGTCTTTAGGCAGTTTGGAGCGAGTTCCGCTGGGTCGTCTTCCGGATTAATTCCCACCAACTGAGCATTCACACCCATCCCACAAGGCGCCCCGGGATACACTCCCCAGGCTCCTGGATGGTGCCGCCGTAGGGTGGCGGTGGTGGTGCTGCCTCCGAGCAAGACCACTAGACACTTCTGTTGTGGGATTGCAGTGGCCTCCCCTGACAGTGTCACCGAGGCAGTGAGCTCATCCAGGGCTGAGGCACGTGGATGCAAAACTTAATCTAAACAGCTGGCTTGCTCTCTGAACAACTTTCTTTCACAAGAGCTTTTCAAAGTTAGGACACAATGGTTTCAGATTTAACAAATTCATCCTAAGTTTAGTTAGATGTCTTAAAAGATATTTATTTTCAGCTATTTACACCTCCATAAGGAAAGAGTTACAAGCTTGGACAAATGCATTGGAACTGATGGGCTGATATCCAGTTGCAGGGCTATTCCTAATGTTAAGAGGGGAAGAAAACTTTGCTAAGATTAAATGCACGAATGCTTTTGAAGACCATATGCACATGTGAGTATCATACACTACACTCCGAAGAAAACACTCACAAGGAAATGTTCCAATTTCTTCTTGCATATAAGCTGTGAATATGTTTCTTAGACCAGTTCCCAAAACTTGGATGCAGGTAGATGCTGCAAACCATGGGTCAGTGACGTGTCACCAAGCCTGGGCAGAATTCTGGGGGAATCACGCAGGGTCCCTGCAGCTGGTGGGCACGGCGGCGGAGGCCACCCTGACTCCCACGGAACGTGTCTTCCCAGGGGGATCCGGCGCAGCCGCTGGAGTCGGCAGGCTGGGGTTGAAGGGCAGCTTCTCTGCACGGCGTCGGGCGTCTGACGGGCTCCTTATTGTGGCTTTGAGAACTGAAGGAGAAAACCTCAGGCTGGAAGCTATCCTGAAACGACCTATTCCTTTTGGATTTCCAGGACTGGAGAACGAACTTGTGACCCTGGTCTGCTGCTCCAGGCAAGGATTTGAACCGGGGTCTGCTGTGAGCCTCTGGGAATCACTGGCAAATCTGCCTGTGAGTGAATATTTGTGTCTCCCTGACCCCAAGAGAACATGTAGCTTTTGTCAGATTCTTGGTACAGCTCCCCACCAAAATGCTAAGAGCCACTCCTACAGAAGCAGGTTTGTCAGACTGTCAGGTGACATGTAGCAATAAATAATGCATTGAATTGTACCATCTAAAATAATTTTAAAAGTTTGTAGCAATGGGCAGAATTTAGCTATGTAACATTGTTTTAGTTTGTTAAAGCTTCCAGAATGAAATATACCAGAAATAGATCTAATTTTAATAAAAAGAATTTACAAGTTAGCAAGTTGACAGTTGCAAGGTCTTAAAAATGCCCAAACTAAGGCTCCAGAGGAAGCTACCCGACTCAAGGAGGGCTGACGGGTGTCAGTGGGGAGCCCATGCCGGCGCCTGCTGTCAGGTTCTGGTGCCTTTAGCTTCTGGTTCCAGCGGCCTCCTCCTTGGGCGCCTGTGGGTCCTGACTTAGCTGCTCTGGGAAAACTCTGGGTTCCAGCTCTGAGCTTAGCACCTCACGGAAGGTGCACGGCCGCTTCTGCCAGGCTCTGCTTCCTGTCGCCATGTCTCTCTCAGTTCCTGGCATCTCCTGGGGCTTCTGTGTCTCCAAACATCTGCGTATATGCTTTCTCCTCAGTGTTTGCCTGTTGGCTCTGTGAAGGACCCCAGGAAACTAATCAGGACCCACTCTGACTGGGCAGAGTCCTATTGCCATGCAATCAAAAGACCACACCCACAATCGGTGAGTCACATCTCCACGGAAACAACCGGATGAAAACTTCCCACTGTACAATACTGACTCAGGATTTGAAGAACAAGGCTTTTCTGGGGCACACAATAGTTCCAAACCAGCACAAACATTTAGAAGGGAGAAATGGAAACTCTTAATACAGACTTTTCCTTCTTACTAGTCAGCAAAGAAATTTAAACCATTATTTGCCTATCAGACTGGTTAAAAACACTGAGACTCATTGGGATTTGGAAAAGTGTAGAGAAATGAGGGCTCATATAAACTTCTGCTGGGAGCATAAACTGGTACAACTTTTGGAGGGTAGTTTGGTAAGCAACCCCTCCATGCTGTACAGTCACAGCCCCTCCACGCTGCACAGTCACAGCCCTTCCATGCTGTACAGTCACAGCCCTTCCACACTGTACAGTCACAGCCCCTCCATGCTGTACAGTCACAGCCCCTCCACGCTGCACAGTCACAGCCCCTCCACGCTGTACAGTCACAGCCCCTCCACGCTGTAGTCACAGCTCCTCCACGCTGCACAGTCACAGCCCCTCCACGCTGTAGTCACAGCTCCTCCACGCTGTACAGTCACAGCCCCTCCACGCTGCACAGTCACAGCCCCTCCATGCTGCACAGTCACAGCCCCTCCATGCTGTAGTCACAGCCCCTCCACGCTGCACAGTCACAGCCCTCTATGCTGCACAGTTACAGCCCCTCCATGCTGCACAGTCACAGCCCCTCCACGCTGCACAGTCACAGCCCCTCCACGCTGCACAGTCACAGCTCCTCCATGCTGTACAGTCACAGCCCCTCCACGCTGTAGTCACAGCTCCTCCACGCTGCACAGTCACAGCCCCTCCACGCTGTAGTCACAGCCCCTCCATGCTGTACAGTCACAGCCCCTCCACGCTGTATAATCACAATCCTTCCATGCTGTACAGTCACAGTCCCTCCACACTGTACAGTCACAGCCCCTCCACACTGTACAATCACAATCCTTCCACGCTGTACAGTCACAGCCCCTCCACGCTGTAGTCACAGCTCCTCCATGCTGTACAGTCACAGCCCCTCCACGCTGTAGTCACAGCCCCTCCACGCTGTAGTCACAGTCCCTCCACGCTGTACAGTCACAGCCCCTCCACGCTGTACAATCACAATCCTTCCACGCTGTACAGTCACAGCCCCTCCACGCTGCACAGTCACAGCCCCTCCACGCTGTACAGTCACAGCCCCTCCATGCTGTAGTCACAGCCCCTCCACACTGCGCAGTCACAGCCCCTCCATGCTGTAGTCACAGTCCCTCCATGCTGTACAGTCACAGCCCCTCCACACTGTACAATCACAATCCTTCCACGCTGCACAGTCACAGCCCCTCCACGCTGTAGTCACAGCTCCTCCACGCTGTACAGTCACAGCCCCTCCACGCTGCACAGTCACAGCCCCTCCATGCTGCACAGTCACAGCCCCTCCATGCTGTAGTCACAGCCCCTCCACACTGTACAATCACAGCCCCTCCACGCTGTACAATCACAGCCCCTCCACGCTGTACAATCACAATCTTTCCATGCTGTACAGTCACAGCCCCTCCATGCTGTATAGTCACAGCCCCTCCATGCTGTACGGTCACAACCCCTCCATGTTGGCCAGTCACAGCCCCTCATACTGTACAGTTACAACCTCTCCACACTGTACAGCCACAGCCCCTCCATGCTGTACAGTCACAATCTGTCCACATTGTACAGTCACAGACCCTCCATGCTGTAGAATCACAATCCCTCATGCTATACAGTCATAACCCCTCCACGTTGCACAGTCACAGCCCCTCCATGCTGCAGGGTGAACAAGTCCCAGGTGCTGCAGGCTGGGGGAGGGCACGGCCACCCAGGAAGGTGTCCTCACACTGCTTCTCACTGGTCCCCCATCCATGGCGGGTGATGCAAAGATGCTCGCAGGAACCCATCACTTCTTGAGACACATCAGTCTCTCCAGCATCTGCTCCAGGACATGGCTTCGACTTCCACAGTGAAAAAGAAGCATCAGGTCCCCCATGTGATGGACAAAATGCAACTATCCATGTCTCGGGTTTGTTATGAAGGATTTCTATAAATACTAAAACAGGGCTCCATATAGTACTTTTCAGAAAAGAAGTTATCTAAACACTTCATGGAATAAGGTTTATTTCCAAAAGAGCAGATGCATTTTCCAATAACAACAGATTTTTAAATGTAAATTCATTAAAAATTCAGACCTGTGCTGCTGTGGGTAAAAGCTTCCTCCAAGTCTGAGTTGACAATCCCCTAGTCGGGATGGGGGCAGGAGAGATGGGGGCAAACTGACAGGCCCCCCAATTTTAGCTTGGCTTTGAGTCAGTGGCCCCACTGTCTGGTCTCCTTTCCTGGTATTTTAACAAAATCTATCACTGTGGCAGCTCAAGGCTCCCCGTTAGCCACGAAGCTCACCTTCGCCTCAGCCAGCCCCATGTTTTGGTAGGATTACATGCTTGAATGTGATTCTGGAGCCTCACTTTCCCAGAGATGCCAGCCAGATGGCATGCCAGGACTCGATTTTAGAATTGACTGCCTTATGAAATGCACTCTGCCTGCCATCAAAACGTACAGCCCAGATAAATCAGTTCAGAGTGTTGAGTTGTGTGGATTTCCCACCTCCTGAGTTTACAGGTGCTCACAATTCATCAGGTGCTTTCCCCAAGCTTACCTGCCGATTCTCTCTTCTTCCTGGGCCTGCTGTGAGCTGAGCCCGTCCCTCCAGGGAGATAGACAGGGAGGGAGAGGGTGTACTCGGTGTGTGTCTCTGATACCATACAGCCACACTTTAACCTCAGCACTGCTCACAAAGCCCGCCTTGGTGTGGTGTGTCGAGAGTGATAGCAGTGAGATTGCTTCATTGCCCTATGAGATGACATGCTCCTTTATCATTTTATGACCGTAAAGAGAACTTGTAAGGTATAAGGAGAACAGGGTCAAAGTGTAGGAGAAACTCCAGATATTGTGCAAAATTAAAACAGTCTTGAAATTTTGAACATTCATCAACATATTATAACATTTATTGAAATGTTAATAACTATTTAAAAATAACATGACTCTTAACCGGTCATATTCAGCTGAGTTGAAATGACTAAATGCTAAAGGAGGAGCTGCCAGCATTTTCATACAGTGAGCAGTGCTCTTCTCCCTTTGGACATCTGTCCCGTGCCTAGGAATCTTGTTCTAGTGGTTCTCTGAACTTCGTAAACGGCCACCTGTGTCAGATGGACTCTAAAGCCATATTAGAGAAGCCCACACGTCAAGAAACAAGGAGGCCTCTAGGACCTGAGTGTGGCCTCCAGTAGCTGGCAGGGGTGGGTGGGGGGCAGTTCCCCAAACAACAATCTGCTAAAAGCCAGGGCCCTCAGTCCTACAACCAAAAGGACAGGATTTCTGTCAACTCAGTGAACTTGGGAACTGGTTTCCCCCGACTGATTGCAACCTTGTTAGATCCTAACAGAGGGCCTGGGAAAACCATGTCCAGATCCACGACCCATGGAAACCATGAGGTAATAAATATGTGTTGTTTTAAGCTGCTAAGTGTGTGGTGATTTGTTATGCAGCATAAAAAACTAACTCAGTCTGTAAAGGGAGGAGTTTGAAGTCTAATAAGGGTAGGGTGCAGTGTGACTTGGAGCCAGCAGGGGTCGCCATTGGACAAGACACAGGCCAGCCTGCGCTTGCCCAAAGGAACTGGAGACCTGGTCAAGCATTCTGGTGCTGGGCCCTCTCGTGCCAGCTCACGGGCATGAAAATCTCGGTCTGTGTCTCTTCTTTCACTGCCCTGTTTACCACCAGGGAAATGAAATCATCGCGGCCTTGAGGGATAGCGAGAGCAAAGGAGTGCTGGGAAGAAATCAGCCTGTGCTCAGCGGATACCAACATCTCAGTTTCATCTGGATCTGGGGTGAAGCCAGGCGTGGGCAGGGCGGAATTTCGCAGGCCGCACATGGGGGGCTCAGAGCCAAGCCCGGCTGCTCTGGCTCCCTCACAGCGGCGGCTTCCCCACAGACGGCCCAGAGACAGGGACAGGGATGGCCCCTCTGCATGTCACGTTCAGGCTCCCAGTTCCAGCTGCCTGCCCAGCACGCACTGCTGTTGGGGTCCACTGTCTGCAGGCTCAGAAACATGCTTCTCGGCCCCTCCTATGCAGAGTTCACCAGGACCTTTGGTTTACGTTCATTTTCATGGCCGAGAGAGACCAGTGTCCCTGCCCTCCCAGCACCGACCCTGCCCTCCCAGCACCGACACTGCCCTCCCCCTGTGCCTTCTGGTGCCAACCCAGAAAGATCCACCAAACTGTGGAAGGACATTTCTCATGGCACATTTGAATGTCAGCATTGTAGCCTGGGGGCCACCAGGCAGCAGTCCACAGTCTCTTCATTTTGGCAGGTGAAGTAAGAGCAGATGGACAGTGGCCCTGGGCTGTTTGTGTGGACCAGGAACTGGAGGTGCCTGGAGCTGTCACCCCATGTTCTGGGGACCAAAGAAGCAGGCCTCATGTGGTCAGAGCCAAGTGCCATGGAAACGGACGCTGGTCTAAGCTGCTTGGGCAGCCGCCGCTGCTGGCACACAGCCTAGGCAAAGCTGGGCAAATACCGCAGCATTTGTCAAATGTGATGCTTGTGTCACAGAGGCAAACAGCTGCGGGCTTGGGGTGGTCACTGCAAATCCTGTTATAGCCACTCATCCACTGCAGCCAGCGTGTGTCCCTGGGACTGAGGCTGGAGTGCTGGGACAGCAGGGTCACAGGAAACCACAGCCCCTGGGTTCCAGTAGGGGACTTCCCCCCAATTCCTCCTTGCTTTGCCACTGCTCTCCTGAGTGAGTGGAAACTCTGGTGTAGCTGCAATGAGCTGTCTACTTGGTCTTGCCAACACGTCACTCAGTTATCTTCAAGCTCACGGTGCTGGGGAAGTCAAAGCACAAAATACATTGCATGGGAGGGATCCTCAAGTATGCCTACATTTGCCTTTAAAGCCTGCTCGCTGGCTGGATAAATAGGGCTGGAGAGACAGAGAGGGCAGACTAGCTTGGCCGCAAACAGTGCAAGGTGCTGTGGATAGAGCTGTCCCGCCTGCTTTGTGGTGATGGCCTCAGCAGAGCAGAGTCCGGACAAACAGTTCAGACTGACATCACCCACGCAGGTGGCTGAGGGTCACAGAGTGGCTGTCTCCTGAACTAGGACCACCTTTGTCCTTATGGGGTCTCATGGTGGATGGACAGGGTTGGGATGGGGCCAGGGAAGGGGAGGGTCAGAGGGGATCTGCACACCTGCTCAGCACCTGCACCAGCAGACCCAGCATTCACAGACATTCTTGGGAGGATGGCAGTGAGGAGGGGGAACCCCAAAGCGGGGGCTTCCCCGTAGGGCAGCTGTTGAGTGCCCAGTTGGCTTCCACTCGGCAGCTAAGATGAGCCACGGATTCACCTACAGCCTAAAGAAGCCAGCTTTTACCTCACTGGGCCACGAGCTGAGATCACCTGGGAATGGGCAGAGAAGAGAGTGGCCAAGCCAGGGTGCTTCACCAGCAACCGCCTGCTGGTGATTCCTACACTGGCACATTTCAAAGAGAGAAGAGGGCAGAGAACAGTGGCAGGGCTGACGCAGGCACCCCTGAACGCCTTCCATGACTGCCCGAGGGTGGTGCGTTTACTTTTCCAGCTGCTTCTGAAGCAGCAAGAAGGCAGGCTGCAAAAGGCAGGAAGCCACAGGCCATGCTGCTCATCGGATGAGAAGGCTGTCCAGAGAATTATCAGCAGACTCTTGTCAGGGATTAGGAAACACGGTCTTCACAATGGGGCGGTTGGTGCAGTTACTGCCTCCTGGATTCATTGCCAGCTTTCGCCAACGTGTGAAGCCCAGCAGTGGGAACCAGCGGCTTCACGCTCATCCCTGCATGCTGGACTCACCCCTCTCTCTGAACTGACCCCCCTTGGAGTATGGAAGGTGACCCTCCAGCATTTTTAAAAGTTGGTTTTCAAGACACAAAACCTCAGGTAACAAAAGCCAGTGATTTCTGAGAAATGGGCAACTAATAAGTAAGCCCTACAATTTCTCCAGTTTGTTGCTTGGCAAAGCTCTCAAGCTCTGGTACAGGTGATGGGGAGCCCAGTTGGGACTTGCTAGTCTCCCAACTTAAAGAGTTAGAGCTGGGAACCTTGGGAGATGCACATCCATAGTTCACAAAGCAGAGTCCTAGAGAGGGGAGAACTTCACAGAGAGAACTTGGGAGATTTGCAGAGGGCTCCCGTGTGTCTAGCTGAAAACTGGTCAATGCACGCAGGTGAGGAAACTACCCAACGCTGGACAGAACCACCCAGAAGGATGAGGGATGATGCTGGAGCTCACAAAAGACAGTTCCTATTTTCATGAGACAGAGTGGACACTTCATAACTCATGTAGCACCTGGGAGAGTTCTCAGAGAGCTTCTCCTCAGCACTGTGGAAACAATTACCCATGAATGAAAGGTTACTCTGGTTCTGTCCGACAAACCTTAAAAGCAGGACTTGAAAGGATCAAACTATTTTCAGGTAACCACTGTATCCACAAACAAAGCTCATGAATATTTATAGAAATGCAAAAACATACAAAATGAATACAAAAATTCTGGTAGCCAATGAAAATGATCAGTCATGCAGAGAAGCAATTTAATATGGCTCCAAATGAGGGAAAAATAAAAATAGACCCAGAAATGACACAGATGATAGAATTAGTAACAAAGGCATTAAAATAGCCAATATAACCATTTTCCATGTCTTTAAGAAGCAAGAGAAAAGACTGAGCATGTTAATTCAAGACAGAGAGGATATAAGGAAGAATCCATTCAGATTTTTAAAGATTAAAGTGATAGCGTCTGAAGTGAAAAATAAACTGGATGTGATGATGGAGGATGAGACATTATATAAAGAAAGATTAGTGAAATTTGAAGTCATTGCAATAGACATTATCCAAAATGAAACTCAGGAAAAAGTAACTGAAAAAAATGAATAGAGAACTAGTGAGCTGTGATGAAACCTTAAGCAACATAGTAAACTTGTGTGAGAGTCCTAGACAGGTAGGTGGGACAGAAAAATAATTGAAGAAATGATGACTGGCAACTTTTTCAATTTATAGAAAGCTCACAAATCCAAGAAACAAATTAATGTAAGCACATGAAGCATGGCAAAAAACTAAACTAAGTCACATCATAATAAAATTGTTTAAAAACGATTCATGGATAGGAAGGTTGAATGTCATCAACATGTCAATTCTATCGTATTGATTTACAGATTCAATGTAATACCAATTACAATTCCAATAACCTATTTTGAAGACTTGGAAAAGCCAGTTATCAAATTTATTTGGAAGAGAAAGAGACCTCGAATAGTTAAACATCCCAAAAAAGAAGGGCAAAGTGGGAGGATTCAGAGTTCCTGACTTTAAAGCTATTATAAAGCCGCAGTGGTTAAAACCGCAAGGTACTGGCACAAAGAAGTAATGAGAGTGCAAAGATTGACCATCAATCTATTGTCACTTAATCTTCGACAAAGCCCCCAAATCCACTGAATTGGAACAGAGTAGTCTTTTCAATAAACGGGCTTGGGAGAACTGGATATCAATAGCCAAAAGAACAAGAGAGGACCCTTATCTTACACCTTATATAAAAATTAACTCAAAATGGATCAAAAACCTAAATATAAGAGCCAATACCATAAAACTCTTAGAAGAAAATTTAAGGAAAAATCTCTAAGACCTAGTAAAAGGAGGTAGCTTCTTGAACTTCACATTCAAAGCACAAACTATGAAATAAAAAACGGATAAATGGGAGCTCCTCAGAATCAAAAGCTTCTGTGCTTCAAAGGAGTTTACAAAAAAGGTGAAGAGGCAGCCAACTCAATGGGAGAGACTATTTGGTAACCATGTATTGGATAAAGGTTTACTATCATGTGTATATAAAGAACTTATACCATTTAACAACAACAAAAAACAGACAACCCAATTATAAAATGGGCTAAAGATATGAATAGACATTTTTCCAAAGAGCAAACACTAATGGCTGAAAAGCACCTGACGAGATGCTCATTTTCATTAGCTATAAGGGAAATGCAAATTAAGACCATTATACCAGTTTAAATCTGTTGTGTACCCCAGAAAAGCCAAGTTCTTTGATTGTTTTCAAGGAGATGTGACCCACCCATTCAAGGTGGGGTTGCTTACTGGAGTCTTTTAAGAGGGAATCATTTTGGTAAAAGTTTTAAAGGCACCAGAGCCAACACAAGAGGCACCAAAAATGTCCAAATAAACAGCCAGAGACTGATGGAGGTGCATAAGGAAAATGGCCCCCAGGGAAGCCGCTGAAGAAGCCTGGAGAGAAAGCTAGCAGATGTCGTTATGTGCCTTTCCTGCTGAGAGAGAAACCTTGAACATCATCTGCCTTCTTGAACCAAGGTATCTTTTCCTGGATGCCTTAATTTGGACTTTTTATAGACTTGCGTTAATTTGGACATTTTTTCATGGCTTTAGAACTGTAAACTTACAACTTAAGAAATTCCCCTTTAAGAAGCCATTCCATTTCTGGTATATCACATTCTAGCAACTTTTCCAAACTAATACAACCACAGTAAGATATCACCTCACGCCCAGAAGAACAGCTGCTCTCAAACAAACAGAAAACTGCAAATTTTGGAGAGGATGTGGAGAAACTGGGACACTTGTTCACTGTTGATGGGAATGTATAATGGTACAGCTGCTGTGGAGGACAGTTAGATAGTTCCTCAGAAAACTACATATTGCATTGCCCTATGATCGGCAATACCAACATTAGGTATATACCCAGAAGATCTGAAAGTAATGACATGAACAGATGTCATTTGAACACCAATGTTTATAGCAGCATCACTCACAAATACCAAGAGATAGAAACAATTCAAGTGCCCATCAACTGATGAGTGGATAAACTAATTGTGGTATATACGTATGATGGAATATTATGCAGCAGTGAGACAAAATGCAGTCCTGATGCATATGATAACACCGATGAATGTTGAGGACATAATGTTGAGTGAAATAAGTCAGACACAAAAGGACAAATATTGCATGATTTCACTGTTATGACTCTGGTAAAGAGAGCAAACCCCAAATCACATGGTCTGGGAAGAAAATCTGTACTCCCATATAGCAATGAACTAGATGTTGCATCTTTGCAGCTAGAGTGTGCAAATGACTTCACAAGCAATGGATTCCATATTTTTCACATTTTTAACACTGACCATCCATAATAAGGTTTTTAAAAAAGATATAGCAAAAGAAAAAATAAAATAAAAAAATGAACATTAAGACTTGGGCCTGGTTCTCCTTTGTCTCCCTCTTGCCATGTCATCTGGAGAAATTACACTTACCTAGCTGAACTTCACTTTTTCCAACTGTAAAATAGCCTGATGGTTTGATCTGCTCTCCCATTTCACATGTGAAAGAAGGTAAGGGGCAGTGTGGTCGCATCATTAAGCAATTCATTAATTTAATTTTTAATTCTCTAACAATTCTTGAACCCTGGGGACACAAAGCTGGCCCATACTCAAGCTTAGCCCCGGTGATGCCCCCCAACACTGTGGGGTGCAGACAGACATGGCCGCCTCTCATTCATTCACTGACTTGTCCCTTCACACTTTCAAAAACAACTGTTTAAAACCAGTGATGAACAGAAACTCTCACAGTCAGCCAGAGGAAAAGTACATCATGTTCAGAGGAACAAAGACAAGATGACAGAGATTTGTCACAGAAAATAACACAGGCTAAAAGACAGTGAAGGAAAACGTTAAAAATACTGAAACACACACACACACAAACCCTTTCGAACTAGAAGTCTTCACTAATGAAAATATCTCTCAAAAACATGTATAAATAAAGATTTAGCAGACATACAAAATCTGAAAGCTTATCACCAATAGAATTGAGCTACAAGAAATAGTAAAAGTTCTTTAGACAGAAAGAAAGTGATACCAGATGGAGATATGATCTATATAATGGAATGAAGAGCCTGGAAAGAGTAACTTCTTGGGTAAATATAAAAGACACTTTTTCTTTTGTTTTAGTCTCTTTGAAAGATAATTGATTGTTCTAACACAAAGATTTAAAAATGTATACTGGGAATTTATAACATATGTATTAGCAAAGTGTATGACAACAAAAGCACAAAAGCTGAGAAGGAGAAATGGAAGTACATTTTGTAAGATTCTTACATTAATATGAGCTGGTATATTATCACTTGAAGTAGACTGTGAGAAATTAAAGTTGTATATTAAAACCCCAAAGCAAACCCTAAATTAATAAGACAAAGAGTTATAAACAATAAGCCAAAAGAAGAGACAAAATGAAATAATAAAAGAACTTAATCTACAAGACAGAAAGAAAGAGGAAAAGGGGAAAGAGAGAATAAAAGGGAAATATAGGAAGCAAATAGCCAGATATAGACTCAAACTTTAACTTACCAATCATCACATTAAATGTAAATGGCTGAAATACCCCAGTTGAAAGGTAGAGATCGTCAGATTCAAGAGGAAAGTCAGATCCAACTACATGCTGCCTACAAGAAACACACAAATAGGCTAAAAATAAAAGGATGGGAAGATGCACTATGCTAACACTGATCAAAATAAAGCTGGAGTGGCTCTGTTAAAATTAAAGTAGATTTCAGAGCAAAGAATACTACTGAGGATAAAGGAGTTAATTTCAAAATGATAAAGAATCAATTCTTCAAGAGGACATACGAATCCTAAATATTTATGACCTGAGAACAGAGCTTCAAAATATGTGGAGAAAATCTGTTAGAATCGCAAAGAAAAATCATGTCATTTACAAAATTAAACTCAAAATGAATCATATACCTAAAAAAAAACCCCAAACCACAAAAATTTAGAAGAGAATAGAGGAGATAATTTTTGTGTCTTTGGGTTAGGTGGAGATTTCTCAGCTACAATAGTAAAAGCTCGATTCATACAAAAACTCGGACCTCATCAAAAGTAGGAATACTCATTGAAAGACTCTGTTACTAGAAGAAAAGACATGCCACAAACTGGGAAAACAGATTTTTCAGTCACATATCTTCTAAAAGACTTGTATCTTAAATACATAATGCTCAAAACTCCATAATAATAAAAAAACAGTATAAAATGGGCAGAAAATTTGGACACTTTAAAGTATATGGATGACAAATAAGCACATAAAACGATGCTCAATGTCGCTAATAATTAGGGAGCTTCTAATTGAAACCACGTGAGAATGTGCTCAGGTGGTTCAGCGGTAGAATGCTCACCTTTCATTCGGGAGACCCGGGTTCGATTCCTGGGCCATGCACCCAAAAAACAAAAACAAAAACAACAAACATGTGAGATACCAGTGCGTTTCAATTAGAACATTTAAAATTAAAAGACTCACTGCACGGACCGTTGGTAAGAACATGGAGGAAATTTTCCTGCTGGTGGGAGCACAAAATGGTACAACAGATACTTTGGAAACAGTTTGGCAATTTCTTCACTGAGGAGGGGAGGAGGGTTACAAGAGGAACAATCTGGGGAGATGGTGTATGTGTCCATCATCCTGTTTGGGGCGATGACGCCATGGGCATGCTTCAAAACCTCCCAAATCGTACATTTTATTATGGGCAGGTGACTGACTCAATCATCCTTCAAAGGAACTGCTAAAAAATGAGAATCTGTAAGAGCCATTTGTTAATTTGTTAAAACATTATAAACAGATGCTTCTTTCTGACACACAAGGAAACGTCCCCTAAAGCTGACTGCAAACTCCAGGAGGGCTCAAATAGGGGACAGTGAGTGGGTCACTCCCATGGCCTGGAGGAGTCGCGAGGCCCGGCTGGGAAGAAGGAGGGGCCGGGAGGAAAGGCCCTGGGAGACGCCCCACACTGGATGCCTGGGAGACCCACCCCCTGCCCCACGGGCTCCCGGCAGCCACCCCAGGGGCCTGGCACTGCCGTGCCTCAGGCCACCCAGCCGCACCTGCTCTCGCATCAATTACGAGTGAAAGTCACCTTCACCCCTCTGCTACCTGGCTGGCACTGCAAGCTGAGGGAAAACCACAGAGCCCTGTAAGACAATTTAGACAGAAATTGCCGCTTGTGATTTACGGTTTTAATTAAGAGCTTTTTAAGCTTTAATTAAAAAGGTACATGGACATTCAGTATTTAAGAAAAATGTCTTTGTGTTTGGGTCAATTGAATAACATAAAATAAAATGAGATACATATTTCTAGTCAGAATCTTCACATAAGAAAGCAATGTACATAATTAAAAAGTAAATTTAAACTGATGTGCGCATAAAGGCTTTATAATGGGGGAAGTTGGCAGAGGAATATTTTTTCCTTTTTTGCGATACAGCTGGACATCACATTCCACAGTCAGCGAGGCCGGGCGGTCCAGGCAAGATGCTACGGGCTGGGTCCTCTGCCGGCTCAGGCGCTGCTGCTCCACCTGTTCTGTCTTCCTCTTCGCCTTCCCCTGCTGCCTAGACGGGAGGCGCGCCCAGCAGCAGGCCGCGGCCCTGCCAGTGGCTCAGGAGCCCCGTGCGGGCTGGGGACCCGCGTCAGGACGCCGCGGCTCTGCTGCGGGAGGGTCAACCGCCGGGGGTGGCAGGGCAGCCCCGGCCCCGCGCCCGGAGCTCTGCCTCTGGACGCTCAGCCCGGGTGGAGCTGCAGAGTCCGAGGCTGTGCGCCCACGCGGGAGCCGGCCCTCCGCTGGAGCTCTGCGCTGCTGCACCTCTTCCTGACCGTGACCCCCCCTCCCCGAGGGACGGGGCTGACCCCCGGCTCCAGTCAGCGGGAAGACCCAGGGCCGGCGCTCACCCAGGCCTCCGGGACCACACGGCCCCGTGCGCCTCCAAGCCCGGGCAGGCCTGGCAGGTGTGCCCACCCCCACCCACCCCCACCCCCGCTCCCTGCTGGGGGGCTGACTCCTGAGGACGGCACGTGCCTGCTGGTCGTGCCTCCACCCTTCCCCAGGACCGGTGTCCCTGGCTGGCCAGGGGCCCCGTGTGACCTGGTGCCAAGGGGGAGCGTGCGTTTGGAAATGCGGGTGCTGGCAGCCGGGGCACAGGCTGCTTCATATACGAGCTGCTGCCCAGTACTGAGCCTGGCGTGACCCAGGGGGCTCTCCCGCCCCCAGACAAATGCCCACGCAGGTTTTCAGGCTCCGACCCCTTCACCAGGGGCTGAGGGGTGGACCCCTGCACTTCCTCCCCCCACTAACCAGCTTTCTAGGGCTTTATAATCCATAACCTTGAAACAATGGAGATGCCAGAGAGATGAAGGAGCAGAGCCAGGGAGGCTTCCCACGCGTGCCCAAGGTCCGTCTAGAACGTTCTCCCCAGACCGCCTTTTCCCATGCAAACCCTGCCTCCGGAGCCCCCCAAACAACCATCTCAGAACAGAGCGCGGTTCGTTCCAGCACCGTCGGCGCCCTGATTCGGCCCTGCAGCCTCGCTGGCTTCAGAGGGCCCCTGCCGCCCACCTTCCACCACCCCGTGGGCCTCGCTGGGCAGCGGCCGTGGTGGGGAACGCGGGACCCCACGCGCGTCTGGACCCCAAAGCAGACGCGGAGACGGAAATCGTGGAACATTTTAGTCACAGAACAACTGGAAATCAGTTTAGTTTTCAAACCACATTTGCGATAAGTGATAGAAGATAAACACCAACTGTTTGTCTCCTAAAGAGAAACATAATGTTTCCAAGACTTCAAAGAGGAAAACAAATCCTGCAAAGAATCCACTCACTGCCACTTGAAACTTCCGGGTAGGCGCCCCACCGCCCGCGGAGTTCTCGCAGATGCAGATTCGGCCGGAAGCCCTGGCGCCTCGCCTGGGTCTGGTCTGCAGCCCCCCCGCCCCCCCACCCCCTCCACCCCGTGCCTCAGCGTCCACGCGGGGTCTAGCTGTGCCGGCGGGGGTGGGGGTGGTGCCATCCCAACGCAGCCCCTAGACCTCCCGGGTCCCGGCGGGTGGCGGGGCCGCAACTGCATCCTCCCGGCCTGAGGGGTCGAGGGGTTCATGCGCGTGCAGCCCTCCCCCATGGAGGAACCAGCGGGCCAGGTGACCCCTTCCCCTTGGCCACATCTTGGCCACGTGGAGCGGCTTTGAGCGTGACGTGGGGGCAGGGGGCAGCGGCCGGGGAGTTCCGCAGCCCAGTTGCAGTCCGACCCCACCTCTCTCATCACTCACCCTCCCCGGGCGCCCCGACCTGTTAGCCTGAGATGGAATGATGACTGCGAACGGGCTTCCTGCCAAGACGGCAGCCCTGGGGTTGCGGGGCAGCAGACCTTCACTCCGGCCCTGCAGGGTCTCCCGCGCCCCGATCCCCAGCACTTCGGGGAGTTTCTGAATTACGGGGTCCTCTTAACATTGCCGTTGCTTGAACCGAATCGTGGCTCGCTTGGGGGTCCCCTGGTATCCGGGATCGCCGCCCGCCTTTCTGAGCCGGAGGAATTCACCTACGATCCCCCAAGGGCAGGCGCGGGGCGGGGCTGTGCTGGAGGGGTGGGGTGGGGCGGGGCGGGTGTGGTGCACCCTGTGCCCAGCGGGAGCCTGCCCGGTGGTGAATTTCCACGAGGCTGAACCACTGTCCATGCAGGCCCACCCCAGCACCCGGCCACCCTGCAGCGAACACCGTGAGAGCTGCACACATCGCGGACCCCAAACGTGCTACTGCAGGGACGGCTCTGTACGCCCCCCCGCCCCCACCGGCTTTTTCAGTTTTCCACAAAGGCCAGGCCCCTGGATGCTCTCAGGCGCGCTTAATTAACAAAATCCTTCTTAATGTATTTTAATTTGAATAATTGGTGTCCCAGGTTTCCTCTTTTACTGAATGGATCCTCCAGCTTGCTGGAGGGGTTAGCTGGTTATTCAAAACTGATCCTGTAGATGTGTTGTAAAGCCCACTTGGCCCCATGAGGGTGCAATTTCTGGTCCTGAGCCAGTCAGGTTCAAGGGAGGAGAGGGGAGCTGTGTGTCCTGGGCAGCTCTGCCTCTGGGGAGCTGATGGTGGGGGAGAGGATGCGCCCAGGGTGCAGAGGTGCTGCTGGGGGGCAGCCCAGGGTGGGGAAGTACCCGTCCTGGCTCCCCTCCAGCCTTCCTAACTGGGAAGGGAATGGGGCTCTGCCACTCCTTGCTACATTGGAATCCTTCATTTATTCATCCATTTGCTCACCCAGTAATTACTGGACACCCCCATACTGGACTCCCTCTGCTGCCCCTTCACATCCCCTATGCAGGCTTCTCCCCTGCCCTGGGTCTGCACCCACAGGCCCTCGCCCTCTGGCTTCCATTGGGGCGGGTGATGGGGAGCCCTGGCAGAAGGACAGGGTAGGGGTCAGGCATCATTCCCCTGGACCCTCGTTTCTGGCTGCCCCCTGCCCTGCCCCTGCCCTGCCCTGGCTCTTGGTGCAGCGCCTGCTTTTCTGACCCTTGGCTGTCACACTGCCCCACTGCTCCCTGCACTGATCTCTTTTCTTGTCATCCTTCTAGGTGACCAGATGCTCCTGGAACCTGGAGGTAACAGCTGGATCCGTGCTCCATCCATCGAGGGCGTGCAGTGCCTGGGCTGTGGGTGTCAGGGAAGGGTGGAGGGCCCCCTACATGGTGAGGAGGGCAGGACTCCAGGAACCCCTGGCTCTCCCCATACCTCCCCTTCCGTAGCCTGGGTGTGGCCCCATGGGTGGGAGAGATGGATCTGATGTGGGGACCTGGGACCAGGAAAACCCCAAGAGGTGCTGGAGGGAAGGTAGCCTGGCACTGGGAGGGCAGTGGTGCAGGAGGTGGAAGTGTTGGGACCAGTCACCATGGGGCCCGTGGGTGCGGCCAGCCTTCTTCCTGCAGGGCGGTGGGGGCCCTGTCCCCAGAGGGCGAGCCCTGTGCAGAGAAGTGGTGTCACCCACCAGCCACGGCCCCCCAGCCTCTCGATGAAGCCCCTGGGCTTCAGGCAGTTTGCACGGACAGGGCTTGGGACCAGAGGCTCGGGGACAGGAAGGAGGCTCCATGGGAGAGGGGGCAGCGGCCGAAGCTCCAGGATGTTTGTGGCAGCAATGGTGGTCACTGCCTGCACCAGAAAGGTCAAGTTTCCGAACAGGTGGTGCTGCAGTGGGGGCCACAGAGCCGCCCCCGGCGCTTAGGGTGCCTGTCTTGGCACTGCTCCCAAAGTCAGCTCACAGGGAGGCTGGAGAAGGGAAAGGGGGCAGGGAGCCCAGGGTGCTTGCAGACACCAGGGCTGGAACGGGGATTGACTCTGCTCCACCATGTCCTGCCGGGTGACCTGGGCAAGGGTTGGAGCAGTGTCCCCTGTGAACCGCGCGGGGGTGCTGCGGGCAGCCTCCGAGGACCAGGGCAGAGGACCCTGCAGGCGGAGGCCCAACTGCAGCAGCAGGGCTTCCTCCGGCCCCGGCAGCTGTGTGAGGGACCATCCCGCTTCCCTCACGGGACCAGGGCAGTTCTGGAGTCTTCTCTGCAGCTCCGCCTCCCCAGGTAGTGAATTCATTGAGCAGCTCGGAAAGTACATTAAGGGCTGCTGGTTCCCAGTCTCCTGCCCTCTGTGGGCCCGTCTGTGTGGCGGGAGCCAAACCTGGGGGTGGGACTGTATGGATGATGGATGTTCTGGAGCAGACCCAGAGTCGGGGGGCTCGCCAATAGTCGGGGGTTCTCAGGGTCCCACCGTCCCGGCTGCTGATCTACAGGCTCCCTGCAGTCCTGGGGGGAGCACCCAGGGAAAGAAAACTATCAGACAGCAAAGTAAACATAGCCTGACCGTCTGCACCCGTGTGAAGGATGTTGTGTGGTTTACTGCCGATCAGGGCAGACTCCGAGGTCTGATTAGTTTGGGAAATGCAGGGGGAGAAGGTGCACGGCCACCGCCCACCCTGGGGAAGGCTGGCCCTTCCTGTCCCCTGCGCGGCCACCCCCAGCCCCGCATGTCCTGAGCGGGACGGGTACGGGGAGGCTTGGGCAGGCCTGCGGGGCTCACCCTCACGGCCGGGCTGGGGAGAGCAGCTGTTCCCGGACACAGGCGCGCCGGTCAGGGGAAGGAGCGGGAAGCGCGCCACCAGCCGAATCAAGAACTTCTCTTTGGACAGCGTTAATAGGCAAGGCGGCGGGACCAGGAGGTTTTAGAGACGTGCGGTCAGCAGCACCAGGCACCCATCTGGTGGGGGGTTCCCTTCCAGCGGCCCGAAGGCAGACACCCCTTGAGGAACCCTGTCCGCTGCAGCCCCCCCACTGCACTTGGCGGGTCATCGGCTGAGGACTAGCTGTGCTCCAGCCACTTCACCCCGCGGACCCCGGCCGGGTGTGTGGACCTGGGGCAGGGGCCTCTCACCCCTAGGAAGTAGAGAAACAGGGACTCCCCGCACCCTGCCACGTGATGAGTGCCGCTCTTGGGCCCTCTGTACATGCGCAGCCGAAGTGACTTTTCACCGAGGAGCCCCTCGGCCCACGGAGGTCGGGGACCCCAAGTGGGGGTGGCAGGGAAGGGGCAGACGTCAGGAAAAGCATCCCTGGGAGGACTTGGCAGCCCGGGCCTTTGCTGCCTGCGGGCGAGGACGACCCCTCTGCATTCCCCCGTCCCGCGGGCAGGGAGGAGGCGACATGTGAACTGCGCGGCCCCAGCTCCGGCTGTACTCGGGACCCCTTGACCGGAAATCTCCAGGCGCCCCCATACCGCCCTGCTGAGGCAGCCACGAGCTGGGTCCCTGCGTGGGTTTCTCGGGGCCAGAGGTGTGTGGGGTCCAGGCGGGTGGGGGAGGATGTGGGTCCTGCAGCTCTGAGGGTTGTAACAGGTGGAGGAACAAGGGACAGTGGGCAGCTGCTGTACCCCAGGCCCTGCTGTGGCCAAGAGCTTGTCCAGACACTGTCCGGGTTGCAGAGTGCTGCCCGGCAGGGCCCGCCGGCCGTGAGCCCAGTGCCCACACGCAGCAGCACGAGCAGCTCTGCAGCTGGGGACCCCGCGGGACACGAGAGGGGTGGTCTCAGCCCACAGCCCGGGCCTAGTGAGCGGGGGCTAGGGCTGAGGTTGTACCCGTGCCCCATTGGCCAGCGCCTCGTGGCTGTGGGGGCTGCATCGTGACCCCTTCTCTAGCCCTGACCCCTGGGCCCTGTGAATGGCTCCTCTTGGAAATAGGGTCAGTGAAGTGTGACTGGTTAAGATGAGGCTGGATGGGGCAGGCCCTGACCCATTATGACCTGTGTCCTTATAAGGAGAAGGACTTTGGACCCAGAGACAGGAGCGGGGGGGGGGGGGGGGGGGGGGGGGGGGGGGCAGGGGAAGGAGAAAGGAGGGCAGAGGAAGAGGGAAGGAATGGAAAGAGGGAGGGAGTGCAGGAAGGTGGGAGCGAGGCGGGGCAGCAGGGAGCCGGGTCTCAGCAGGGATCCTGCTCTGCCAGCCCCGTGGCCTCACTCCCGACCCAGGTGTGGTTGAGGGGGTGGGGAGCCTGGGCCCCCGGAAGGACCCCTCGGAGTCATAAGGACTCACAAAAGTCAGGTCAGAGTTGGAGCTCTTCCCCGGCCTGTCCCTCCCTGGGCTCGGCACAGGGAGCCGATCCGGGCGGGGCCTTCAGGGGCATCTCCCCCATCCCGTGGAGGTGGTGTCCGAGCCTGTGGAGGTCACTCAGGCTCTGCTCTCCATGTAGTGCTTTGGTGGCTCCCCGTTTCCTGAGCCCCTCCCTTTCCTGGGGTGCGCACTGCTGGGGCCCCAGTGGACCACCCCTCTCCCCCCGCACATTTGCTCAGAGGCCGCTCCCTCCATGAAGCCACAGGGATTCAAGGGGAGGCCTGCTCCCTCCTCTGGAGCTGCACCATGGGTGGGGGTGGGGGAGGGAGCAGCTAAACCCTGTGGAGGGCACAGCCCTGGGGTGGGGGGTGGTCAGTGACCTGGCCAGGGCTGCAGGAAGGGTGGTCGCCCCACACTGGGGGCTCATGTGAGCCCCCTTCTGCTGACTATGCCTTGTACCCACTGTCCCTGGAGGCCCCTGGGGTCTGGGTGAGGGCTGAGCCCCTGGGTCTGCAGGGGGAGGGGTCCTCACAGCAGGATGGTGCTTGCCATGTGTGCTGAGTCCACTGCTGGCCTGGAGATGAGGCTCTGAAGAGTGTCTGCACCTGGGTCCAGCCCTGAGCTCAAGACCCCACACCAACCCTTCTACTCCCCAACCCACCACTCCCCGCCCCACTCCCCAGAGCCCCAACACTCCCTCACCTTTTTCTTCAAGTCTCGGCCTCGAGGTGACTACTTTTGGAGAAGGGCTTGTTACTCGGGGCCCCTCCTTGGGCCGAGGTCAGCACCGAGTGACTCATTCTGGCCACCCCCTGCCCTGTCTCCTGTCAGAGATGCTGTCCCACTGGGTTGGGTCTTCCCTCCCTACCTGCTTCCTTCCCCTTCTTGATGTGAATGTCATGAGGATTTCACTTCCCTCGTGCAGTCTTCCTGGACAACTGCCTCAGGCATTCACCATCCCTCTATCCCTCAGTCCATCCCTCAATTCGCCCATTTCTCCATCCATCCATCCTCATTGGCACCTACCATGCTCTATGTTGGCAGCACTAGACAAAATAGGCTTGGTCTGATGGCTAAGTCCATGTGTCACCTAGGCCAGTGATGGTGTCCAGTTGTTTGGTCCAGCAAGCACTGGTTTGCTGGTTACCATGAGGATATTTCACGGATTTAAACCACCAGTCAGTTGGTTTTATCTATGTCTGGTGATGTCTACAACCAACTGAGGAGATTGCCTTAGCAATGAGAGAATCTCCATCCAATCAGTTGAAGGCCTTAAAAGGAGAACTGAGGATTTCAGCAGTCAGAAGGGAGACTTTCCATCTCTACTTCAGCCAGTTTCTCCTGGGGAATTTATCAAAAATCTTCATCAGATAGGCATTGGAAAACAAAGTAAAGGAAGAAACATAAAGTGCCAAATCATGAAGGAAGGTGTTGTGTAGGTAGACGCGAGTGCTGAGGGATGAGCTGGGAGGGAGGTCTTGCAGGTGGGTGGGACCCCCATTAGGCCAGGACCTGCTTACAAGCGTGGCCCATGTTGTGCTTGGACAGACCTAGAGCGGGATTTGCAGGAGTGGAAAGGGGGTGGGTTAGATAAAGGATTCATGCCCCTGGTGACCTGGGCAGCGCGCCTTGCTCCTCATCGTTCCCCTGTACTGTGGCCCTGATGGTCTAACAGGGTACTGCAGGAGGGACCACAGGGCACTGGGCTTGGGGAAGTGGTGGGAACCAAACAGTTAGCATGTGTCATCTAACTGCAGAGACGCCATTTTGTTCCTTAAACCACAAGCAACTTCACACATGAAGGAGCCCTTCTCAGGGCCAGGCCTACACCGTGCATGCCCCTGAGTGTGTGCCCCCACAGCCCCTCTTTCTTCCTTTCTGGGCATCTGCTAGATGGAGATCAGCCCATCTTGTCCTGGCCTGCTAATCTCTGTTGTCTTTTCCATCCTTTTCTCCATCTCTCTTGCATTCTCTGCTACTTCTTCAGATCTTACAGAGTCATCGATTCTCTCTCCAGCTATGTCTACTGTATGGTTTAACTCATCCGGTGAATGTATTCATGCAATAACGATTTTTCACATCTGCAATTTTCACTTGATCTTTTCTTCAAACTTTTTTGGCTTTTTTTCCCCTCTCATTTGGCATTTTCTTGCCTCTCTTTGTCTCTGAACATTTAAAATAGCTATTGTAACTATTTTGTCTTCCCAGTTCTAATTTTGGCTGGCTGTTCAGTTGGCCCTCCCCAGAAGGCTGTGTCCTGTGGTGTTGGTGTGACTGGCCCTTCCTTGGTGGGGGCTGTGTGACAGGGGCTGGGCCTCGGGTCTTGGAGGCATTGCACAGGTGGTTTCATCTTTCCCTTCAGGTTACCTTGTGGCTTCCCTAGCCCCAGCACACACCCAAATCGCTGAGCCTGACTTGTTGTCCAGCATGCAGCCCTTGGGACACGGGTGCCCACAGCCATCCAGCAGCCCCCACCCTTGCCCCTTCTGCTCCGGAGGCTTCTGCTGGCCGTCCTCCCTGGGGAGCACATCCTGCCCACCACACTCCCGTCTCTTTGCCTCTTGCTGCTCTGCCCAGTAGGGTCCGAGCAGGGTGTGTGTGGGGGGGTTCTGTGGAGCTTCAGCAGCAGCCCCCTGTGCTGTGGGCCCACCTCGCCTTCCCGTCCCTGGTTCCTAGGTGAGCCCGCAGGGGGGCCTCCCTGGAAGCTCCTTGTGGGGGAGGTGCCCCTCCTTCCCCAGTGAACCGAGGTGCTGGTGGGGCGGGGGCAGGGCCGGTGCCTCCCGGGAGCACAGGTGAGGGCTCCTGAGCTTCAGAGAACACGGTTTATCTTCTTCCTTTCAGATTCTATTAATACAGTGTGTCTCCATTCCAGGCACCCTGCGTCCGAGTTGGGGCGAAGGCTCTGTTCCAGCTGCCATCAGGAGGGGGTCACTTCCCGGGGAGCGCAGGGCTGGCCCTGGCGGATCCCGTCTGTCACTAAGAGCAGCGATCACGGCTGAAGCGATATTATGGAAACCTCTCGCTAAGGTGCAGTAAATATTTCTATTCTGTGTACTTCATTTGTCTGAGAGTGGCATCTATGCATTTATGACCTAGGGAGCTCATATTTCAATTTTATCAGGTTTAATGGGTTGCAAACTAAGAACAGCAAATCTAATGCTATGTAAATGAGAAGAAATGACCCAGACAGTTGCATAATTGGCATCTGAATGTCTTTGAACTATTAACTCTTGTATAGAAAAACATTTTGTGGCTGTTTATATGTAGGAGTAGTCACAGGTATGACAGTCAGTTTTGCTCAAAGGACGTCCACTTAATAGGGTCGTTTCCTTAATTAGGGTAGACAGTCAGAAACTCATTTTCACCTAATGAAATACCGGGGGTCCCAAATCAATTTTATTAAAATGACTGTGATATCTTAAGTTTGGCAGAAGAATGGCCTGTAGAAAATAAAAGAGAGATGCAATTTATTGATGGAATTGCAAAACAGTTTTAAGGATCGAAACTTTGTTTTTCAAAGTCACAATCTGGACAACATGCTGCTGATAATTTCCTTATATAAATATGTGTATAAACACACAATTACCTGCCATCACGAGCCTATTAAAACGTACGAGGCTCTCAATCTAGCAGACTTTCAATCTTAAAGGAATTAGAAACTCCAGGGATGAGCCAGACGTTCCCTCTCCGAAGGAGCGTGAGGCTGCTTGGTGCGGGTGGCTGGCACCCAAGAGCCGAGGCTCCTGGCACCCCGCACTCAGGTGGAGGCTCTCCTCCTGCAGACAGCCCTGTGCCAGCGTCATCCTGCCCAGGGAAGGGCTGGTGGCATCGGGGCCGGGGGGCGGGCCGAGGGCATCATCTGCCAACAGGGGCAGGTCCAATCACAGTTTTCATTTTTCACATTTCTTTGTCACATCACTTTTTGTGTATGTCACTTTAAACACTGTATTCTGATGGCAGTGCATTCCAAAGTCAACACCGATTCCTTGTTTAAAATATGGTTTTATGACAGAAGTCAATGGAATATCTAACCAACTTAGCAAAATTTTGCTATGTAACCAAAAGTTTAATAATAATGGTTTGGCATTGGTTGTTTTTAAAATAAGTATCATTCATAATAATGCCTCTCCTTTTGTAGAAATCTGGCAGCTCTTTCTCCAGGACACTCTTTCCTCCCTAAGCCTAAAAGGCCTCTAGCGTGTCAGGACAACATCTGCTCCGCCACAGATGGTCGCTGTCCCGTGGCTGCTGGGACCCAGCCTGCAAGTGGGGACGCCCCGCTTCGCGGTGCCGGGGACGCAGGTGTGAAGGGGGGCGCTGCAGGGCCGCCCCCTCTGGAGCCCGCAGCAGGGCTTTCTGCCTCTCCCCGCCTCTGTGGGGTGACCAGCGCCTGGGGTATCCCTGGGCTTGTGGCCGCGGCCCCCTGCACCTTCCCTCGGCGGCTGTCTGAGCTCGGCTCTCCGCTCCTTTCAGGAACACCCGCCACGTGGGGTGGCCCCATTTTAACGAATCACGATTCCAAAGACCCACTTCTAAAGTGGGCTGCAGTCAGGGAAACTGGAGTTTTTTGGGGGGTGGGGGTGGGGAAGGGGGTGCAGTCCAACCTTAACATGCCCTGTGCTCCTGGGCCTAGAGACTTGCTCTGTCCCGGGGTTGCTTATTCGTCCTCAGTGGACGGCCCTGGGGAGAACAGGTGCAGTGGGCACCCAGCACGGGGCCGGGGGATGAGGAGGAGGATGGTGGGGTGGGTGCCAGGGGCCTGGTCAGTCTGAGGACTGGTACCACGTGAAGACCTGGGTTTCGTACTCGACGCAGGAGGAAGCTGCTGGAGGATTTGAGCTGAGAGTCACGTGGCCTGACGCTCTCTTTAACTAGTTTATTTTGGCAGCTGTGATGAAAGTGGATTGTAGAAGGGCAGAGTGACTTAACAGATTGTAGAAGTGAAGGGACTTTGTCCTCAGCTATTGGCAGAGAAACCACCAGCAAGGGAACTTTGCAGGGGGAGCAGAAAAACAGAATAAGATTGAATTTTCCTAACATCAGACAGAGGGAAGAGTCACCTCCAGCCGGGGAGGCTCCTTTGTGAGAGCAGGAAAGTGCCCTGCAGACCAGGGCCAGGCCAGGCATGGCTGGCAGAGGGTGACCTGCACCTGGGCCTCCACTTGCCCCCTCGGCCGGGCATCCTTGGGCCATAATCACTCTCACAACTGTCCATGTGCTTGCCCAGTGCTGGCTGTCCCGACATAGTTCACTAAAGAAGAAAGGTGAGGCAAGGGGCTCACGGTGCTTCCTCTGCTTGGGGGTGATCCTCCTGCCCCTGGGCTGTTCCAGGGAGATCTGTGCTATGGGACCTCGGGAGAGTTTCAGAGGCTGCCTCCCCCTGGGGCTTGCCCTCTGCAGCCTGGGGACAGCAGCTCCACAGCCAGGATTAAACAATGCTGTGGAGAAGCGAAGCTCCAAAGCAAGCTGTGAAGTCAGGAGTGGTTAGTATTGCAGAAGAGCTAGAACTTTTTTAAAATAATGCAACTCCTAGTGTTTTCCTTGTTAATTAAACTGCCTGGTCACCCATTTCTCCCTTCTGCTTTACCCTGGTAAACCTTTTTCTGCACCTGGGCATGGCAGGCAACAAAGTGACTCTGTGAAGGTGAGGTAGCTGCATGGCGTGGGCATGGCAGGAGGGAGGGACTCAGGTGTTCCAGATGTGCTCAGGTTGCTGGGATGGAAGCTTGGTGGATGCCCTGATTTATTATGATGTTTTTCTTGCTGACCCCAGGGCCAGCCTCAGAATCCCATTCAACCAGGACTCTGGGCAGCCATCCCACGTCAAACAGAATGGACCTCCTGCTCCTGTCACAGGTGGCTGGGGAAGCAAGGACACGTAGGTGTTGGGGTTATGCACCAGTGCAGCAGGAGGTGAGGCTGGACGGGTTCTCTGAGCCCAGATTGAGGCTGACCCTTTGTGAGCAGAGTGAGCAGACACGAGTCCAGTGGCAAGTGGAGATGCTGGCTCGAGCCTCAGGCCACAGTTAGAGCTGGAGACAGAGCAGGTAGAGCCAGCAGCGCTGGCCTGAGCTCTGAGGCCTTCCCACAGGACATGCGTGGAGGGTCAGCAAGATGGAGACAATGTTGATGGAGCAAGAGACAGCCACGCACAGGCCATGGGTTCACAGGACAAGCAGGAGGGGCTGGCTACAGTGGCTCCTGTTGCACCCAAACCTAGAGAAAGAGATGGAAAAGCCACCGGGTGTCTCTCCTTCAATCCACAGTGAGCTCGCTCATTTCTGGCCGTTTATTCAAAGTAGAATAGAAAGAGGAAGGTGGCAAGGCGGGCTCCTCTCCCCTCATCACTGCGTCCTGGGCACCTGTGTCCACCCGGCTTTCTGAGGACAGAGGCCCGAGGCAGGTTTGGGGGCTTCGGGCCCTAGTCCAGGGTCCTCCAGGCAGGCATCATTCTCAGTTTCCAGCTCTGACGGTGATGTGAATTGTATTTAGAAGGAAATATAGGACTCCTAAAACTCAGCAACAAAAAGGCAACAAGCCAATTAAAAATGAGCTCATGAAAAGAGGAGGACTTGAATAGGCATTTCTCTAAAGAAGATATGCAAATGGCCAATAAGCACATGAGGAGATGCTTAACAGCATGAGCAGTTAGGGGAATGCAAATCAAAGCCACAATGAGATACCATTTCACACTCACTAGAATGGCAACCTAAAAAAAACACCAGAAACTATAAGCAAGAAGCGGACATAGAGAAATAGGAGCACTCGTTCCTTGTTGGTGTGACGTGGAGCACGTGCTGTGGAAGCAGCTTGGTGGTCCTCAGTAAGCGACGTGGAGAATTCCATGGCCTGGCCGTGCACTCCTAGGGGTCTATCCAGAAAAATTGAAAGCAGGGACTCGAGCAGATATTTGCACACTGAGGTTCATAGCAGCATTACTCGTACTTGCTAAAGATGGAAGGAACCCAAGCACCCATCAGCCGATGAGTGGATAAAGAAAATGTGGTGTATGCATATAATGGAGTGTTAGTCAGCCCCAGAAAGGAATGGAGCTCTGACACATGCGACAACACGGAGGAACCTGAAGACATCATGCTGAGTGAAATAAACCAGACACAGATGGAACCATTTTGTGTGATTCTACTTACATGAACTATCTAGGACATGCAAATCCATAGAGTCATTAAATGAGGACACAGGTAAGCAGGGGAAGGGGTGCAGGTGGTGTGGGGAGTTGGTGTTTACTGGGGAGAGAGTTTCAGTTTGGGGCGATGGCAGAGTCTTGGTGATAGGTGGGGTGATGGTAGCAGCACGTTGCAAGCGTAATTATCCCCAATGAATTACATAACTGAAAGTGGCTAAAGCAGAACACTACACAATTTATGTTGTATATATGCTACCACAATAAAAACGTGAGGAAAACAAGTATTGTGACATTCCCCAAGCCAGCACTGCTGGCACCCCGAGACTAGGCTGGTGGGCAGTCCTCCCGCCCACATGTGAGCACCTGGCCCCACCCTGCAGAGGAGGCACGTCTGCAAAGGTGGGTGCTGAGGGGCCCGCACCCACCTGCCAGGGCACGCCTGAGGTCGGGGACTTGGCAGCTGCAAGAGGAGCAAACCAGAAATGACAAAATCTGAAGTCATGGCCCCGCGGAGACGACTGTCCTCTCCTCTCCTGGCCTGGGTGTGGAGTGGGGGGCACCGCCCGGCTTCCCGGGTAGAGAGGCCAGTGGCCAGGGGCCCTCGCGCCCACGCCAGCCCTGTCCGCTGGGGGCCCACATGTGAATCCTTCCTAATGCTGTCTGTCGGGCTGCTTCTCCCGACCATCGAGGAGAACCTCGTCCGGCTGTGAGGCTTGGAAGCTGCAGTCAAGAATGAATGCTCAGAATGGCCCAATAACTGAGTGTCTCCGTGACTCTGAAGGAAATACAGCTTTTAAGCTCTGTCTACAAGCTGAATCAAAATCCAGTAAAAACGTGGACCTTAACCAGTGAAGCTGAGAGAAATGGCCAAGGGTTTCCAGGCTAAGGAAGCAGAGTCAAGTTTGATGGCTCGTTCTCTTTCCTGCAGTACATAGGGGAGGGATTTTCAGAGAGTGTAATAAGCAAACACTCCAGGAAGTATAAATTTCCCCAGCAGCCACCAAAACCAAACAGCCCATCTCATGCTGGATTAGAAGTGGTGTCCCTGCCCGAGTTTGTCCCAGCTTGCCTCGGTTTGGCTGAGCCCCACCCCGTTCCTTGTGAACTGGTATAGAAGGAGCAAAATTCTGAGAACTCATATGAAAATCCTCCAGCTGGGAGAGAATCGGCTGAAGGGGTGGGAGCAGCCTGGGGGGGGGGGACCCCGGATCAGGAGGAGTGGCCGCACCTCTGGGCAGCAGCAAAACCCAGCCCTGGGTTCCCCTTTCCCGGCTCAAGCCCCAGGCCGTGGCTCACCCACCTCGTGTCCGGAAACCCATGCCATAGCTCACCTACCTCGCATCCAGAAGCTGCCCTGGAGGCCAGGCCCAGGGAAGGCCTGACTGGTGGTGACGACCCCTCCCTAGGCCATTCCTGCTGTCCCTTGCAGTCCTGGTCACCTCAGTATCCACCAGGCCAAGCCACTTTGCTTTGTCCAGTCTCCGACCTCGCCAGGGCTCCGGTCCTCCCTTCCCCAAATCCCTCCTCTGGACACTCAGCCACCGACACTCTAGGGAGCCAGCCTCTCCCACGCTCTTCCGTGAACATTCCTGCCGCTTCTCGCTGGCACCTGGCCGAGAGATGTCCCACCTGCCCAGACCACAGGGCCTAGCAGGGCTCCTGCCCTCCCTGCTCCCAGTGCCCCTTCCAGACCATCTCCCCCCCTGCTAGTACCTCTGCTCCCTGGAGCTCTGCTCCAACCACCCTGTCCTCGCCTCCCTGCCCACCCCTCCCCATCCCTGCCCCTCCAGGCCCTCCGGGTGGGCTGCAGAGCCTCCCACCTGCCCACTGCCTTCCCGGTCTCCTTCCTGGTACCCTCAGCACCTGCATAGGCAGCCGCTTATCTCCTCCCTCCTCCAATCCCCGGACCTTCCATGTCCAGCGGTCTCTCCCCTCCCCCTCCTAGCAGACCCCCTCATGTTTGCACCCTAGACCTTCTGCCTCAATGCCCACCTTAGCCCCACCCGGGGCTTTGCACCTCTCCTGCGCTAGGACCCAGCTCCAGTGGTCCTGAGTCCCTGAGACCCACCGATGGACACCCCCCAGCCTGGCGTGGCCTCTCCCCCTCCCGGCTTTGCTTCCCACCTGGTGCTGCCTTCTGCCAGCCTCTCTGTCTGCTCACCTGAGAGGCCCCCCGGGGTGAGACATGTGCTCAGTGCGGCTATAACTGTTCTGACATCCCTCCTTTCACGTCTTCATGGGGTCCTCAGGCCCCCCGAGGTGAGGACACCCCCACTCTGCCACCCCCTCACCGAACTCATGCGGAAGAATCGGGAGGGGGCGGGGGGGGGGGGGCGCACAGCGGGAGGCAGCGCGGCACGGGGCGGGGCGGGGAGACGGGACCCACCCAGCGGTGACCACAGCCCGGCCTCTGCGTGCTGGAACCAGCACTAGGAGGAGACCAGACCAGAGAACAAGGATTTAAAGAAAAACTTTAAACACCCTGGTTGGCTCAAGGAAAGTGCGCGTGCGCGGTTATTATTACTAGTGGACGAAGATTCCGAGGTCCGCAACGTTAAGCAAAGTTTTTATTTTGGTAAATGGGGCTTGGCTGACGTCAGGGGAGTCTTAGTCTGGGTTCCCCAGAAACCAGACCCCAATACCAGCCTTGGCGGCGCCTGGCTCGTGCTGGGGGTTCCTCGAGCAGAGTGGGGAGAGTGAGGCGGGACTAGAACGCCCCAGAGAAGGTGCGCCTCCCGGGGTTTCCTGAGCGCTGCAGGATCTCGCCCAGCTGCAGATGTGCAGACAGCTGCGGTGACCCGGGGCGTGAGAGCTCCCCCTCCGCGGGCACCGCCTGCAGCTGCCTCCACAGCTGGGGCCTGTCTGTGCCAAAGGGCAGGTGTGTTGACAGCGCGGAGCACCACCTTCCCGTGAGTTGGCGGGGCTGAGAACCACGTGCAACAACGCCCCTGGGTTGTGTAAGAGATGAAGCAGACACAACCAAATAGCCCAATATCCTTGGAACTTATTAAAATGATTTAGTGGCACCCATTGAGGTGTTGTAGGAAGGGATTTGTAACTAGACTGAGATTTGAACACTCTTCCCCGGGCTGAAGAGCAATTAAATGAAACAAGGAAATACATAGGAAGCTCAATGTTAACTCTTAGAGTTTAAGAGAGGTATTATAAAAACATCACAATGGTGACAGCTGTTATTATTAGATACTCCAAACATTTTATCCTATCATCAGAAATTATGCCTTCCTTTTCATGTTTCACTGAATTTTTTAAAATTTTGAAATAAAAGTATAGTCACATTCTCAGAATATGAAACACCAAAAGGAAATATCTCCACAAAAGCCTATTAAAGTAAGACATTCAAAATAAAGATTTAAATATCATTCTGAGATCTGCATTGATTAGGCCATATTTGTTTTAACTTATTATAATCATGTGTTGTAGATATTATAATCAGCTTATGATTATATATTTGATATACCCTTTGACGTACGTATTGAATAAAGAAGTTAGTGAATAAAATAGCCATAAATATAAATCACACAGAAAGGAAAAGATTAATAAAGATAAAAATAGAAATTAATATAGAAACATTAAAACCTTTGAATAGTTAAATAAATTCAAGATTATTTTTCTTGGTTTAAAAAGCATTGCATTATAGGGAAAAGACAGTAAACAAAATTAGAAATAAAGAAGTTGTGATAACAGAATTTGAGCAGGCTATTTTGCTTTTCTTTTTAAAAATAAGAACACTATGAAGAGGAACAGGCTATTAAAATTAAAAAGGGTGGAGTTTTTTGTGAAAAAGACTTTTAAAAATATATACTAAAAATTTAGAGAACATGAGAAAATAACTACTGATGAAATTGCTTTTAAAAACCTTATTGTGCAGTCACTTCCAAAAATGCCCTGGGTCCAGGTGACGACCCCAGGGCTATTTCTTTCAAAATCTCATGGAACCAATAGTTCACATACTGTATTCTCTGTCCCCGAGTGCAGAAAAAAATGGAAAGCTAGCCATTTCATCAAAGGAGGTGTATGTGATTCCGAAAAGCAAAATTTGAAAAACTGTACTAGTCAAAGAATTTGGATGTTGAATCCTAAATCTAAAACCAATAACAATAAAAATCCTAAAGCTGTATTGTTCACAGAATATTTTAACACATTAAAATTTTTTTTAATCTGAGATGCAAGGTTGTATTTATATTAGAAAACCTTTAAAAATATTATATTACTTCAGTGGTTTAAATGAAAGGCTTTGTAAAAGAACGTGAATGCCTGTGAAAGGTTCTCAGTGAAACCAAACTCCCATGATCTGATAAACAACTCATGGAGGGATATTTCCTTAATGCGCTGAAAATCACATTGATCTTAGCAATCAGGTCACACTTCGGCGGTGAGATATGGAGACCTTCCCATAAAGGGCAGAAAAAGGATGGGCCTACTTGCTACTCTTTCCACTGATCTGGAAATTTCAGCCAGCACAGCAAGGTTAAACATAGAAATGAGTGATACAAGCATTAGAAAGGAAAATCCAAAGTTATAATTATCTACAGATGATTGAATTTCTGCCGGAAAAGCCAAAGAATTTACCTGAAAATATATTTAGGAGCAATAAATATATTACTGTGGCAAATAAATGTATAAAAATGTATAACTTCTTTGCAAACCAGTTTTGGTGGTGTGAAACTATATGTACCCCAGAAAGCAATGCTCTTAACGTTAATCCATTCCTTTCGGTGTAAACCTATTGTAAGGAGGGGCTTTTGGTGAGGCTGCTTCATTTAAGGTGTGTCCCCGTCAATCAGGAATGTCTTAGGCCGCGTACTGGAGTACTTGATAAGAGAATGAAATTCAGACCAAAAGAGAGAAAGCCACAGAAGCAAGCAACTGAGGGCAAGGAAACCTGAAAGGGCGAGGCCGGCAGATGCTGCCATGACCTTCACCATGTGGCGGACCAGGGTTGCCGGCAGTTAGCCTTGGGGAAGAAAACATCATCTTGATGATGCCATGGTTTGGACATTTTCTCAGCTGCAGAACTGTAAGCTTGTAAGCCAGTAAATCCCCATTGCTAAAAGCCAACACATTTCTAGTCTTTTCTTTAAACAGCTTAGCAAACTAAAGCAGCAGTCTTGGCCAATTAGAAACACAGTGGATAAAATTTTATGTACAAGAACAACAGAAAAAGTAAAATACACATTCCAGTGGTTTGAATGGTGGATCTCCCCTGAAGATAGGCCCACCTCGGACCTGGGAATGTGATTTTATCAGGAAATAGTCTCTTTGCAGATGTAATTGAGGTTAGGATCTCAAGATGAGACCATCCTGGATAGGGTGTGGCCTGAATCCAAGGACAAGTGTCCTTAGGAGAAGAGAGAAGGACACAGATGCACAGGGGAGAAGGCCACATGAAGACAGGCAGGAGTGGAGCGAGGTGTGCTCTCAGGAGCTTGGCAGGGAACATACACCCTCAGAGTCTCCAAAGAAGCCATCCCTGCTGATGCCTTGGTTTCAAAGTCTGCCTCCAGAACTGCAAGAGAATACTTTTCTGTTTTAAGCTACCCAGGATGTGGAAATGCATTGTAGCAGCCACTGGAAACAAACAGACGATCATAGCTTTAATAAGAAATATGTGGGGTCCTGGAGAACGCCCTTGGACTCTCTGTCTGGATGGACTCCATGGACACTTGTTGGCCTCTCGGATAGGAAGACTGAGCCCGGAGTGTGAGACTGATTCCTGGGTGTGCCATGCTGTGCAAGACCCATGTTTCAGGGAGTTGACCGATTACAATGAAATTAATCTAGAGTATAAAAGTAAATGTAGCTAAGACATGTTTTCAAAAAATTAATAATAGGAATGGTCATGGCCAGCAGAGGTCAAAACATTACATGTCCCGGTAATTAAACTAGTGCAAAAGAGAGTGATTACACACCCACACACCCACATATGGTGCTGAGTCATAGTTAAATTTTTGTCCAAAGGAAGTTAGATCCTTACTTCATCCCATTCACCAAAATAAATTCCTGACATACTCAAGAGTTGAGTGTAAAAACAAAGGCTTAAATAACAAAAATGAAGAGAATAGAGATGGTTATTTTACTGGTCTCAGAGCAGGGTGGCGTTTGGGTGGAGTTTTTACTTTTCAAAGCAAAAA
This sequence comes from Tamandua tetradactyla, assembly GCF_023851605.1. Taxonomy (NCBI): domain Eukaryota; kingdom Metazoa; phylum Chordata; class Mammalia; order Pilosa; family Myrmecophagidae; genus Tamandua; species Tamandua tetradactyla. The sequence continues at coordinate 94,182,735 of NC_135339.1, read as the reverse complement.
GTGATGGGAGAAAAGCAACAACAAAAGATCTCCAGACTCTATAATATCCAATCAGACCTCTACACCCAAGTTTTCTCATCTGTGAAGTGGGCTCACGACGTGGCCACCTGACATGGCTGTTGTGAAACAGCTGCTGTTTGAGGTGATGCCTGCAATGCGACTCACCGCCACTAAATGCCAGCCATTCTCAAGGCGGATAATCGAATATGGGACAAAATGTATGTATGAGACAAAAATATCATTGATGCTTTATTTAGAATAGTGAAATAATTAGAAATGAGCTATATGTCTAAAGTAGAGGAAGTGAGAAATAAACTATGTGACTTAATATAATCATTAAATCATGTATGAAGCATATTCAATAAAATAGGCAAAGCACATATGTTGTGTGAAAAAATAAAAATATTCAATTTTATGTTCTGACTTTATGAATATATTTAAAAACACAGCGACACAAGATTGGAAGGAATCATTTCTTAGGAATAGGATTACCAGGAATTTATGTTTTCTTCTTAAGCTTCTCAAACGTTCTGTAATGCCTACAATAGTATGGGATGTGTAAACTTGATTGATAGAAAAACACTCTTAATCTAGTAAAATGACACAGATATAGGTTTTATATAAAGACTACTTGAAAATTCTTATGTTAAAAATAAATACTTCACCATAAATTTGCATGCATTTACATAAAATATGAATTCACAATTGCATTTATATGTGCTAGCAAGTATATCTGAGGAAGATAAATTATTGTTTTCTAAGAATATTGATTTATTTGGGACTTTCTTGGTGGCATGTAACTTTAATCTACTTGACAGAGGCAATTTAATAAACCTGTGACATGTTCATGGGTTGGTAGATGAAATAGTGGTAAGATATCAATTCTACACAAGGCAATTTACAGAGTCAGCACATTTCCAATGAAATTCCAAACAGCTTTCTTTGTAGGAATAGAAAAGTCAACCATCGAACTTGCATGGCAGGGTTAGGGGCCCAGAATAGTCAAAAAAATCTTGTAAAAGAACTTTGTTAAGTTAGAGGACTTACACATCCTAATTTTAAAACATATTTCAAGGCTGCAGTAATCAAACAGCGTGGTGCTGGCACAAGGACAAGCATATAAACCAATGGAATCAAATTTAGAGCTCAGGAATAAATCATCATACCTAGGGCCAATAGATTTTCAACAAAAGTGCCAAGAACACTTAATTGGGAAATAATAGTCTCTTCAACAAATGGTGCTGGGAAAACTGGATATCCACATGCAAAAGAGTGAAGGTGGACCTCTACCTCACAGCATACAAAAATGTCAACTCAAATGCCTAAATATGAGAACAAACATTATAAAACTCCTAGAAGAAATCATAAGGAAACATCTTTAGGAGCTTGTGTTAGGCAGTGGTTTCTTAGACTTTACACCAAAAGCACAGGCAATAAAATAAAAAAATAGATAAGTGGAAATTAACCAAAATTAAAAATTTATCATGAAAATAAAAAGACCATTGACAGAATGGGAGAAAATATTTGGAGACCACATGTTTTGTTTTGTTAAAGCTGCTAGAATGCAATATACCAGAAATGGATTAGCTTTTACAGTGGGGATTTTTTAGTTTACAAATTTATAGTTCTAAGGCCATGAAAATGTTCAAATTAAGGCATGAAGAGGATGATACCTCATCTGAAGAAAGGCAGATGGCATCTGGGGTTCTTCTGACAGATAGCGACCAGTGTCTGCTGGGCCTCCTCTCCTGGGTTCCACTGCTTTCAGCTTTTGGTTCTAGTGGCTTTCTCTCTGAGTGTCGTATGTCCACTCTCTTGCATCTCTGGGGCATTTCTCTGTGAACTGTCGCTCGGTGTTTCTGCCTTTTATCCTTTCGTGCAGGGCACCAGTAAAGGATTAGGACCCATCTTGAATTGGGTAGGTCACATCTCAGTGGAAACAATGTAACCAAAGGTCTTACCTTCAATAGGTCTGCCTCACCAGAAGGGATTAAAGGACATGGTCTCTTCTGGAGTGTGCAACAGCTCTAGAATACCACTCTCCACCCTCCGGACCTCCCAAAGACATGTTCTTTCCATATGCAAAATACATTCATTCCATCACAATATCACAAAAGCCTCAAATCATTTCCTAGTAATAATATTAAGTACAAAGTCTCATCAAAGTCAGTTACAGGTATACTCTATCCTAAGGCAAAATTCTTCTCTGTCTGCAGACTTGTGAAGCTTAGAACAAATCATCTGCTTCCAATACTCAAAGGAGGGAAAATCAGGATAAATGTTCCCTTTTCCATAGGGATACATTGGAAGGAAAACAGGGTCAAAAGTCCCCAAACAATTCCAGAAACCTACAGGGCAAGCTTTGTTTGATTTCCAACTGAAAGCCATTCACAGAATGACATTGTATCTCACAGGGAATGGCAGTCTCTCCCTTTCCAAGGGTTTAAGCAGTGGTCTTACTTTCTCCACACTCTTGGATGAGGGTTCCACCATCTCCAGACATTGGGGAAAATGACATGGTTTTTGCTCCACCCTCTTCAAGCATCTGGGCAGCCAGACACTCAGCCATCTCCAGGACCCAGGTCCCATAGGACAGTGGGATGGTGGCCAGGCTTTCCCTTAGCTCATCCTTGGGGAATGTGCTCCACTCTCTCAGTGACCTGGGGTGGCAGCATTCTTCCTGAACAATGGGGTGGCCAAGGCCCCCCTCAATTCCCCAGGCACCTGAGAGCCCTGGTGATAACACTCTTTGTATAAAATGGGGCAGAAGGCCCAGCCTCTGCAAACACTGGGGCAAACTCATTCCCTCCACTTGCATGTGTGGGTCTGCTCTCCTGACCCCAAGTATCTTAGCTCCAGACCTTGACTTTCACAGTGCTGCCTTTGAAGTAATTTTTCCTTCAATCTGTCCCTTTTATGTCCTTTTACACTTCCCCCAAATGCTGGCAGTAATTCTGTTTATACAGATCCCACAAAAAACTTGTTGGTTTTGCATGCAGTACACAGGGGTCCTATTCCCATTTACAAGCTGCTGAAATACGATATACCAGGAACAGAACGGCTTTTAAAAAGAGGAATTTATTAATTTGCGAGTTTACAGTTCTAAAGCTGTGAAAATGTCCAAATTAAGGCAAGGCTATGAAAATGTCCAGATTAAAGCACCAACAAGAGCTTACCTTTACTCAAGAAAAGCTGATGAAGTTTGGGTGTCCTCTCTCAGCTGGAAAGGCACATAGCAATGTCTGCTAGCTTTCTCTCCCTGCTTCTTGCTTCATGAAGCTCCCTTAGGGACATTTTCCTTTTTCATCTCCAAAAATTTCTGGCTGCATGTGCGCTAAAGCTTTCTCTAAAACGATTCCTTCTTAAAGAGCTCCAGTAAAGCAACCCACCTTGAATAGGTGAAGACATATTTCCATGGAAACCATCTAATCAAAAGTTACCACCCGCAATTGGGTGGGTCACATCTCCATGGAAACAATCCAAAAGCTCTCACGCAGCAATATTAAATGATGATTAAATATTGGTTTTTCTGAGGTACACAACAAATTTAAACTTGCAAATTCCATACTTTGGACCCCCAAAAGACATGTTCTTTCCAAAAGCAAATTATATTCATTTCACAATCATATCAGAAAGCCTTAAACCATTTCAGTAACAATACAAAGTCAGAAACAATACAAAATCTCATCAAAGTCAGCTACAGGCATGTTCTGTCTTAAGGCAAAATTCTCCTCTGGCTCTGGACCTGTAAAACTTAGAACAAGTTATTTGCTGCCAATATACAAGGAGGAACAGTCATAGAATACATGTTTCCATTTTCACAGGGAGAAATTGGAAGGAACACAGAGTTTATCAGACCCAACCACTTATGAAAACCTGCAGGGAAAACTCCATTAGGTTTCAAAGTCTGAGAGCTATTTATCCTCGGGGCTTTAGAAAGCAGCAGTCCCACCCTTTCCAAAGCCTATGCAATGGCTCACCTCTCTCCAAATACAACCTTGGGGGGCACTGGGGAGACCACCTTTTTCTCAACTCCACCCTCTCTCCAGGCATTGGGGCTGCATCCTGGCTCTCTGCCATCTCTGGGGCACACACTCAACCCCTCCATGTGGTGGCAGCCAGGCTCTCCACAATCCTCAAGGAATGTGCTTCACCCTCTCCAAGGCCTGAAGTGGCACAACTCTTCCACTGCAAGAGGTGGAAGGCATACCCTCTGCCTTTGGGGCAAACTCACCTTCTCCAACTACTTGGGCAGGCCCACTTTCCTAGTCTGAGGTTTTGTGGCTTCAGACCTCAGCATCTGTTCTGCCTCTGAAAGCATTTTACATTCACTTTGTCCCTTTTCTGAGCCTTTTAGTCCAGACTGGCAGTGCTTCCATTTATACAGATCCTACAGCATCTTGTTGGCTTTCAGACATAAGGAATTTCTAACGTCCTTCCTGGATAACTGCATCTCCAATCCTGGCTTTTTCTGAAATGGCTGACTGATTCCATGTTTGGTTAAACCTTCACAAGGGGCACTATTCTCTGGGATCTCCCTTTCTGGAAGCCCAGAATTTTCCAGAATATTAATGTCCGTTTCTTTATACCCAAGAGACCGGCTCTCAGTTTGTCTCTTTCCTGTTGCATTTCACTATAAGCTTCAAGGAACAGGCGACTGCATTTTCCACATTCAGCTTGGGAATTTCTTCTGCTAAGTATCCAAGTTCATTACTCTAAAACTCTACTTTCCATCTACAAAGACTGTCTTCCTTCCAGTCGTCAACAACATGTCCAACATTTCTGTCTAAAGACTCATCAGAGGTACCTTTAGAGCCCACATTTCCACCATCAGTCTCTTTAAAGCATTCCAGGCTTTCTCTATCAAGCTTCTCAAACTCCACCAGCATCTTCCCCTCATCCATTTAAAAAGTTGTTCCAAACTGTAAAAAGTTGTTCCAAACTGTTTTATATTTTCAAACCACAGTGGCACCCCACTTCTCTGGCATCAAAATCTGTTCCAGTTTGCAAGCTGCTGGAATGTGATATACCAGAAACAGAATGGCTTTTAAAAAGAAGAATTTATTAAGTTGAAAGTTTACCATTCTAAGGCCATGTAAATGTCCAAATTAAGGCAAGTCTATGAAAATGTCCTAATTAAGGCATGAACAAGAGGGTACCTTCACTCATAAAAGGTTGATGAAGTTTGGGGTTTCTCTTTCAAACCCCAGACATGGTGAAATCAACAGATTTCTTTCCTTGCTTCTGGTTTCATGAAACTCCTCCAAGGATGTTTTCCTTCTTCATCTCCAAAGGTCTCTGACTGCATGGGTTTTAAAGCTTTTTCCGAAATGATTCCCTGTTGTGTACCCCAGAAAAGGGCTCCAGTAAGCAACCCCACCTTGAATGGGTGGAGACACATTTCCATGGAAACCATCTAATCAGAAGTTACCACCCACAATTGGGTGGGTCACATCTCCATGGAAACAATCAAAAACATTCAGAAATACTGAATGACAATGAAAGAACTTGGCTTTTCTGGGGTAAATAACAGATTCAAACTGGCTCAGGTCCCAGCCATCAAACGATAGGACTTTGCACGTATCCTTTCTGCTTAACTCCATCTCCTATACTGACTTTTCCTGAAATGGCTGACTGGTTCCATGCTTGGTTAAATTTTCACATGGAGAAGTGTTCTCTGGGGACTCACTTTCTGGAAACTCAGAATTTCCTAAACTATCAATTTCTGGTTTCTTTGTATCCAAGAGTTCAGTTCTCAGTTTATCCCTTTCCTTTCACATTTTTCTATAAGCTGCAAGGAGAAACAAGGTTGCATTTTCCACATTTAATTCAGAAATTTCCTCAACTAGATATCTAAATTCATTGCTTTCAAATTCTAACTTCCATCCAACACTGTGAAAAATGTTCAATGTAACTAGCTATTAAGAATAATGCAAATCAAAACTATAATGAGATACCATTTCACACTCACTAGAATGGTTACTTTTTAAAAAACGGAAAATAACAAGCATTGGAGAGGATGCAGCAAAATAGGAACACTCATTCATTGCTGGTGGGAATGTAAAATGGTCCAGTGGCTGTAGAAAACAGTTTGGCCAATTCTCAAAAAGTTAAGGACGTTTTGCCATATGCCCTGGCAATTGTACTTCTAGAGAATTATTCAAAAGAACTGAAAGTAGGGATTCAAAACAGATATTTGTACACTGATGTTCATAGCTGCTTTATTCACAATTGCTAAAAGATGGAAACAACCCAAGGGTCCATTAATAGACAAAGGGATAAACACAATGTGGTAAATACGTGCAGTGGAATATTACTCAGCTGTAAAAAAAGAATGAAGTTCGGATCCGTGCTACAGCACGGGTGAGCCTTGAACATAGCATATTGAATGAAATAAGCCAGACAAGGACAGATGCTTTATGATCGTTTTGATATGAAAGAATTAGAGTAAGCCAATTTCTAGGTCAGAAACTAGAATAGAGGTTACCAGGATCTGAGGTGGGAACACAGAATGGGGAATTCGTTCTTAATTGGCGCACAGTTTCTGTTTGAGGTGATGGAAACGTTTTGATAATGGTTGTGGTGATGGTAGCACAGCACTGTGAAGGTGACCAATACACTGACTTGTGTGTCTGAATGTGGTTTAAGGGGAGACATTTCAAGTTGCATCTATAATAACTTGTATACAGCTAGTGATATAACAGATTTTCTTGTGTGCCAGGAGTTAACAAAACCCATAAATGAACACAAAAGCACCTCTCACAGTCTTTGCTTTTTGGATCTGCTTTGGTGGTGATCTCCCTCAGAGTTTAGCCCTATCCAGGTGAGCCTGCAGTGACTGTGAAGTGCAGGGTCCTTGCTGTCTCATCTGAGCCTGGGTTGAGTCTACTTTTGGCCTGGCGCTTTCTGGTGGCCTTAGGAGTTACCCCGTTGACAGGAATTCAAATACTCCTTCTGCTTCCTATGAATTAGAATATCTCCTGCTCCACTCTTGAGGTTCTGTTTATGATTTAGAGCAGGTAATCTTTGCCCCAGGCTGCTTTGACCTAATTATTTCTTCCATTGCTTTATCAGTCCACAAGCTGCTTCTGCCTGTAGGACAAGTTTCTTGGAGGGCAAGTCAGAGTGCCTTGGACACTGAGCACCCCAGTTTATGCACAGGGGTTACACTGCTCCCCCAAGAACAGGGCCAGGGACCCACAATAGGAGCATAGGCTGGCTCCACAATGCATCGGTGATGGGTTTTGGGGGAGGCTGGCAAGGCTAATATGAGATACACCTACCTTATTTTTATTATGTAGATATTTCTTATTTTTTTAACTTTTTAATTGTGAAATATAATATGTATACACAAAAGAAATACATTTTCAAGTACATTTTAACAAGTAGTTTAAGGACAGATTTTAAAGGTTGGTATGGGTTATAGTTCCACGATTTTTCATTTTTTCTGAAATGAAAAAATACTCCACGACACTGGAGACCAACAGAAATATCAAAATAATGATTCAGCATCATACTCATTTATTAAATCCTATTTCTCTGTTATACCCCCTCTTCTCTTTAAATAACATGTATATATGAAAATAATACATTTCAAAGTACATCACAGCAATTAAGTGTAGAACAGTTTTCAGAGCACCGACCTGTTTTAAAGCTGTTTCCCTGTTCTGCCACACCCAAGCACTGCAATAGTTTAGTGCTTTTCCAGAGTTCTGAGATGATCATGATGATTTTAAGCTGTGATGCACCCCAGAAAAGGCCAAGTTCTTCTAATCTATTCCTGTCTGTGCAGACCTGTTGTGGATTGGACCTTTCGGTTATGTTGTTTCAATTGAAATGTGACCCCCCACCCCCTGTTCGAGGTAGGTATTAATCCTTTTACTGGAGTCCTTAATGAGAAGATGAAGGATAGAAAAAGCTGAGAGAGCGAAGAGAGAAACACCCAGAGAAGTGAAGAGAGGACACCCAGAAGCTCCAAGAGGAGGCCACTGGAACCAGGAGTTGAAAGCTGAAACCCAGGAACAAAGAGCAGGCAGATACAGCCATGTGCTTTGCTACCTGACAGAGGAACTCTGGATGTCAACAGCCTTTCTTCCGAGAGGGTATCTTCCTCTTATACCTTAATTGGACATTTTCATGACCTTAGAACTGTAAATTTGAATACTAATAAATCCCTATTGTAAAAGCCAACCCATTTCTGATATCTTGCATTCCAGCAGCCTTAGCAAACTAAAACAATGACTGCTAGTTTTTCAACTCTGGTAGCTGTTCAAAGATTCAGTGGGGGAACTGCGCCCTGGAGGGTCTTACGCTACTGTCTCAGTTGGCCAGAACCTTGCTGGGTTCTTTCTGAAGCAAAAATCTGATCCTATGGCTTAAACTGACTGAGGCAAGTTAGAATAGGACACCCAGGGGCCAGGGGCTTTGGTCAGTCCAGGCACAGAGTGAAGGAGTTAGGGTGGCTGTTCTAGTTTGCTAGCTGCCGGAATGCAACACACCAGAGATGGATTGGCTTTTAATAAAAGGGGATTTATTTTGTTAGTTCTTCAGAGGAAAGGCAGCTAACTTTCCACTGAGGCTCTTTCTTACGTGGAAGGCACAAGATGGCCTCTGCTGGTCTTCTCTCCAGGCCCCTGGGTTCCAACAACTTTCCCCGGGGTGACTTCCTTCTGCATTGCCAATAGCCTGGGCTGAGCTGCGAGTGCTGAGCTGCGAGTGCTGAGATGAGGTATGCTGAGCTGCTTGGGCTGTGCTACATTGCAGTCTCTCATTTAAGCACCAGCCAATTAAGTCAAATGTCACTCATTGCAGCAGACACGCCTCCTAGCCGACTGCAGATGTAATTAGCAACAGATGAGGTTCACGTACCATTGGCTTATGTCCGCAGCAACAAGATTAGGTGTGCTCACCTGGCCAAGTTGACAACTGAATCTAACTAACACAGTGGCTTTAGGACTATAGAAAAAAAGCTAGAGCACTATAGCAAGTGGCGTAACCGCAAGGCACCGAATATCAGGAGTTGGAGACTTTGACCCCACTTCTCAGAAATGTCTGAAACCAACAAGAAAGAAGAAAGAAGAGGGAAAGCAAGAATGGGGATTTGGAACTTTCCACACCTAGCTTTAGCCTGCAGGCACAGCAACAAGCCAGGTTAGCTTAATCAGGGAGCTCTTGAGCACGCCTGTGTTAATTTCTTTAACATGTGCTTTTCGTCAGTAAGCTTCGCTGTTTTCTACTACCTGCTTTCTCATCCTTGAATTCACTCCTGTGACTGGACCCCAGACTTGGAATGGGGCTCAGCCCTGGTGCCAGCAGAGTTTTGGGGGCACCTCTCTTTTTGCTGAGCCAGCCAGGAGGTCACTGCACTAAGGCGCTGGTCTCGGGGTCTGTGTTTTGTGAGTCCTGTCCCTTGACCTGTCTTGCTGCACTACTTGGCCCTTTCTCCCTGTCTTTCTTTTCTTGGCCACGTTTCTCCTTCAGTCCTGCAGTTGGCCCTTAGGCTCCCCCTGAGGATGCTCGTCCTTAGCCCTGCCCTCTCCCTTTCTCCCAGTTCCCCCCTTGATGGGCCCTTCTATTGAAAGTGCCGTGTTTGTGGTAGTAATTTGGCGGCTCTGCCGGGACCCCCATATTGCCCTGAGATGCGGCGTCCTGTCAGCTGTGGAGTTTTCCCGGATCCCTCTGCTCCACATCTAGCAGCTGCCTGGGCATTTCCCTGGAGGACTGAAGCTGGAGGTTCTGGACGAGGCCTCTGCCGTGGGTGGACACCAGGCGTATTTGTGTGATGGTGATCCTGAAGTAAGGCTTTCCCTGGATCACGTGTGCGTATATATATTTTTTCTTCTGCTCTGTGTTTGCTTTTGCCATGGCCAGTCTGCTTGTGAGGAGGAGACTGTTGAATGGGACTGGGTTCATAAATGTGGACTCTGTGGATTTGAGCCACACTACCCGTGACCCCAGATGTGTGGCTCCCCATTGGTTTTGTATTTTGCATTTTTGAATTGGGTACGAAGTTTGTATTGAGGAGCTCCTTGTCTGCATGTTTCGCCTTCACATTTTTTCTTTTAAGTTGGAAAACCTGTTAACTGAAAAGTCCTGTGTTAATGTTTTGTCTTTGTAATTTTTGTTGGCACTGCCTAGCCATGGGAAACTCTCAGGATGTCCGGTTATGCCTCCTTTGGGTTGTATCTTCAATAACTAATCTAAATTTGGAGGGGACCCCCTTAAGGAAAAGGAAATTAATTTTCTATTGTAATGCTGTCTAGCCACAATATAAGTTGGAAGACAACAAAAAAGAAGCCTAAAAGTAAGACCTTAAATTTCAATGCCATCTTGCAATCAAATTTGTTTCGTAAGAGAAGTCATAAATGAGATAAAGTTCAAACTTTTTAAGAATTATATAACATTCAAGAAATTTTGAAAATAGTGCAAATCCTTTTAAAGATTGTATATCACTGTTTCAAAAATATATTGACAAAAATGTTCTAAGTATTTAGCATTATTCTGACAGGTTTGATTTTGAATGGTAATTGTATGTTCTGATATGTTTGCTTGAAGACAGTTTCCACAATTATTTTGGTAACTTTAGTATATAAGGTAAAAAGGATGTGTTTTTATTAAAAAGAAAAAGAGAGTAATTTCGTCCTCAGGGACTGGTTGTTATAGAATGAGAAAGAAAGAAAATGTAATACGAGAAAACTAAATAGATACAGTAAATTGCTGAAGGTTCACAGAAAAGGAAATTATGGTCAAAGTTGGGAAAGATTTAATGAGTCTATCTATAACATTTTAAAAAACTTTCATACCAAATAATACACTGAAGAAAACTAAAATTTGGTTTTCTCTCAACTTTCCCTCCTGAGGACATTTTGAAGGATAAGCTTTGCCACCTCCTTCTCTGTGGAAGGCCAAGAGGCTGCTCTCCACGGCGGTTCCTTGCCGCTGTCCTCACGGTTGAACCCGGCTCCCAGGGGGATCTGGGATTAAGGACTGGGAGTGCGGGAATCCCTTCTGTCCAAGCTCGCGATGGTGGTTTTTAGACCGAGTCATGGGTGAGGCTTTCCACAGGACCTTCAAGCCCCATGTCTGGAAGGAGTTTAGAGGTTTGGCTCAGAGCTACAAGGGCTCGGGATGCTGACGGACCACCCATCTCCCGAGCGGTAGGTCTCCCGGGGGAGGGTGTGTGATAGGGCGCCTTCAGCTGATGGGCATGTGGGGTGCAGGGCCTCAGGCAGGGTGTACCCCTGTGTCTCTCCTCTTCCAGAGTGTGGGCAGTGCGCTCAGTTTTCCAGCTGCCAACCTCTAGGGCGCCTCTTGAAAAATTGGAATGACCTTCCAATCACTTGCTTGGCCTCAGTATAAGTTAAATTGTGGGGAGTAGTGGCCTCAAAACAGCAGACTTGGTGTTAGCACCGTTCTCCATTTAGATCTTTTTTCCAAAAGGGAGGGAGAGTGGTCTGAAATCCTGGTGTCCAGCTCTTCACGGCGTTCTGCGGGGACAAGGCTGTGAGGAAGGCTGGTAAAGGGCGCCATATTAAGGGGACAGCGAGATCGTAACTCTGGACGATATGCCTCCAAGCAGGGCACAGGAAGACAAGGAGAATCCTGCTTCGTTTCAGGGGAGACTGTGGAAACCACGAAAAAGCATACCAGTGTAGATCCAGCCTCAGAGGAGGGACAAATCATGCTGAAAAACCCTGTTTTATAGAACAGTCAGCTCTACTTGTAGGAGGAAGTTACGGAAAGTGCCCCCAGGGACCCTGTGAGTGGAGTCATGAACGCTGCCTCTTCTGTTTTTGACAATCACTAACAGGCAGCAGAGGAAAAGAGAGCAAGGAGAGGCTGGGATGCAGCGAGGCTGTTAGCTCCAGCTGTAAGTGGTAAGCAGACCCCTCGGGCCACCCTGGGCAAACGCTGGACGTTGGAGATGCCGTGTCCCTAAAGTGGGGGAGACCGCAGGTGTCTGGGTGCGGGGAGAGGTGTCTGGGTGCGGGGAGAGGTGTCTGGGTGCGGGAAGGCAGCTGAGTCTGAGGGTGTGAGCCCCACAGGGGCACAAGGCCTCTCTGCAAGCCATGCTGGCGGCCCCTGTCCCGAGCTGAAGGGGCCTGGGGCCAATAGCTCCCTGGACCTCACCGAAGGACATCAGTCTCGACGGGCTCTGGGTGACCCTTGATGTGACAGGTCAGTCGGCTATTTCTTAAGTGATATGGCGTATTCAGTCAACCTCTCGCTCCAGCCCCCTCTCCTCTGAAACTCGTCCCCTAGCGGGAGGAGATGGGAAGCCACAGGCTCGGGGCAGTGCTGGCCAGGGCGGGACACGTTGGCTCTCGGTGCACAGAGCCGGGCTTGGTGCTGCGGGGCCACCTGGGACACCCCATGGAATGAGCACGTGAGCCTGGTGCTCTGCGGTTGTTGTTTGGACAAATCTCAAGCCTCCTATGAAGGTCCCCCCTGAGCTGCCCACTGGTGCTTGGGTGGTGGACATGGACCAGCTTCGCCCACCTTCTCTCCAAGTGGAAAAAGCCTTTGCTGTCAAGGCATTGGAGGGAGGTGGGCGTGGTCTTCTTTCCTCTGACATCTCCTGCCTCGTGGTGACCTTCACTCGGCCGTGCGTATGTTCTCCTGCTCACGACGGTTCATCCAGGAACTTCCTTGAACTTCTCAGAACATAGCTTCATTATTCCCCAAAGTGGTTAAACCACTAGATGAGAGTGATGGTGCCTACAACATTTGATATCCTGTACCTTCTAACCTCTGACCTCCAGGCGCACTCCTTGCACTGACATGGGTGTGTTCAGGAGCTGAGGCGCGCTGAGGGTGTGAAGTTCCTGGTGCCTGGGCTGTGAGTCCCCGATGGCTGTGGCTGATCCCCTTGTCCCCCGCCCCCGCCTCATGTCTTGTTCTTACCTGAAAAAGGATGCAGCCAGGCAGTGTGGGGTGCCCAGAGGAATTACTCCTCTCAGCAGCCCCTCAGGACGGGGCGATGGGCAGAGTCTCCATCAGACGGCCATTCCCAGGCACCACCGCCCAAGGGCTCCTGCATTCTGGCTTCTTCCCTGCCCACCACGCTGGACGTGTGTCCCAGGGAGGGGCTGCGGCTGATGGGTCCGATGTGAAGAGCCTCTTCCTCTGGGTGTTTGTTGCCCCTTGGAGAAGGCCACGCAGATTCCCATCGACCGGGCAGCATGCCGTCCATTCCCTCCTCACTGGTCTACTCTACCGTGTACCTGTGGGGCCTGGTGCTTAGCTCTCGGAGTTGGAGTCGAAGCCCTGGGTGACCACTTGTGGAATTGCTACCTGTCCCCTTGTCTTGTGCACCATCCTCAGCTGGCCCTGACCCGGTGGCCTAGGCAAAGCCCAGCCCCCTTCCTCGTAGGTGTCCAACCAAGGCTGGACGGCTTGAGCCAGCTGACCTTGGTCTCTTCCTGGGCTGTCCCCCTGCTCCGATACCCTCGTCAGCACCATGTACCAGTAGGCTGAGGGCTCGGTGCCCCCAGCGAGCTGGAACCAAGCACACGTGTCCAGGTTCATATGGGGTGACCGCGTGTCTGCTGAGAGAATGCACCGGTGGGGCCCGGCCTTCCAGGTGGCTGAGCATGAAGTTGCAGCTCGCACTTCCAGCAGAGAGAAGGTTCTCATGCCCAACAGACCCCTCGGCCCACCCTGTGGGGAGCCGGGCTGGGAGGTTCCACTGTGCCAGGGGCCTTGTCAAGATGAGTCACCACTCGTGAGCCCGGAGCCTCCCGCAGCCACTACCGGGCTGTGACGGGTCCCCTGGAGAGGGGGTGCACGGCCGATTTCATGGGCCAACCTGGTGCAGCGCTTGTGTCCAGTTGTCTGGTCAGACACTGCTGTAGAAGCTGGGAGGTGATCTGCGGATGGGAGCAGCGTCTGGTTGGCAGCTCTTAGTGCAGGAGACGTGCCTGCCATGAGGGAGGGGGTCTTGTCTCATCAGGTGGACATCCTGAGAGAGAGAACTGGGGGTTCCGGGGATCAGAAGTGCTGCCTCGAGACCCCACCTTCCACCCCTTCCTGAGCTACCCGCCCGAGGAGTGTGGACTGGGGACTCCGGCCCCACTTTCTGGACTTCCCGATTCCAGCCTGCCCTACAGAATTCAGACTTTCAGCACCCATGATTGCGTACGCCCAGTCCTTATAATAAACCTTTTCACACACACACAGGCTTGCACTCCCGCACACACACACAGCCTATTGGCTCTGTTTCTCTGAGACCCAACTGAAACAGGGAGCTGCACCCTTGTTTGGGGGGCTGTGAATGGAAGGGTGACCTATAACCCCCCCTTCAGAAACCCAGGGCCACCCCAGTGCCACCCGGCCAGCTGGGCCAGCCTCCCCCTGGGCCCAAGTACCTGCTTTGGGAGGTGTGTCCCTGTCCATTTGCTCTGTGGCAGGGCCTCCCTGCACGGGGGGTCTGGCCCTCGGGCTTACAGGGACCCAGAATCTGCCCCAGACCCTGGATGGGTTCATCTCCTGAGCCCGCGCATGTATCCTGTGGGTGCTGAGTGACATGGCCTGAGGGTCCCACACAGCTGCCGTCAGAGACACCCCAAACGGTGCCTCCTCCACCCTGCCCCGAGAGAGCGAGGGACAGCCGTGTTGGGGTGAGGGCCCACTCGGGGGTCAGCTCGCAGAGGGGCTGGCAGGCACCAGATCCTGGGAGAAGGAAATCGTGGGGGGTGTGAAACGTCTTGGAGGAGGCAGACCACGCCTGGACTCCCGGCCACTTCCCGAGGCCACTTCCCAACAAATTCCCTTCCGGGGAACAGAGGCAGGACCTGTTCCCTGGTTCAAAAGGCCAGGGAGAGGTCCCTGTGCACACACAGAATGGAATTAGATGTTTAAAGGAATTAGGGGCTCCAGAGAGGTCCAGGGGGCTTATGCAGTGAGATTCTGCTGCATGACAGGGAGGAGACGGGAAGCGGCGAGGACACTGGGTGCCTTACACTCAGCACCACAGCGAGCGAGAGGAAGAAGACTTTTCCAGCCTCCAGCTTGCGTGGTAAAGGCCACTGACCCTCGCGCCGCTGGCCCTGCATGAGCCGCAGTGACGCTGCTCGGCCTTTGGGTGCAGCCGTGGTCAGCGGGCGAAGGCGTCCCCATGATTTAGGCTTTCTAAGGGACACACATGGTCCCGTGGGTTTACACCGAGAGGAGCTGTCTGTTCCCAGTTCATGTTTTGGAATCGTGCCTTATTTACATGAGAAATTGCGTTTGGGCTGTATTTGCATATAACATTGGCAAGTGCTATTTCCAGCAGCGGGGGTGACGTTGGCAGGGGCAGACTTCCCGCCTAGCACGTGTCTTCTGAGAAGACGTTAACTTTGAGCGTCCCCTCACCCAGAGGAAGAGGCTCTTCACATCGGACCCATCAGCCGCAGCCCCTCCCTGGGACAAACGTCCAACGTGGTGGGCAGGGAAGAAGCCAGAATGCAGGAGCCCCTTGGGCGGTGGTGCCTGGGAATGGCCGTCTGATGGAGACTCTGCCCATCGCCCCGTCCTGAGGGGCTGCTGAGAGGAGTAATTCCTCTGGGCACCCCACACTGCCTGGCTGCATCCTTTTTCAGGTAAGAACAAGACATGAGGCGGGGGCGGGGGGCAAGGGGATCAGCCCCAGCCATCGGGGACTCACAGCCCAGGCACCAGGAACTTCACACCCTCAGCGCGCCTCAGCTCCTCAGCTGACTTAGTGCTGACGTGTGCACACACATGCGATCCCTTAGGCCGTTTGGAAACCCTCTGCCCTCCTTGTCGTGTGATTCCTCTTTGGCCAAGACAGGGCAGCTTTGACGAGGTGCGGGAAGGGGCCCTGCCCGTGCGGCCTGCGCTCCCTCTAAGGGGCAGAACCCATACGCGTCTCAGTGCCCTGCGGGGACGCAGGCCGGCCCTGGCATTGCTGCTTCTCTTCTTGGTGCCCTGGGAAGCCCCAAGGGCCCGGGTCTCCCTGACCTGGCCCCTGCCCTGCATGTGGCGGAGAGGCACAGCGGGAGCTCCGAGGCTGGGAGCAGCTCACGGAAAGTGGGGGCGAAGGTGAGGGCGTGGGGAGCTGGGCCCCGGCTCTGCCCGCCCTCAAGGGGAGCCGGGAGGCTGGCTGCTGCCCCTTCCTGGCAGAGGAGTCAATGGGAACCCCCGCGGTCCCTCCGTGGCCTGAACCTCAGTGGCACTCTCTGTCATCCCCTCCAGAGAATGGGATTTCCCACCCAGGAAAATCCTGAGCTGGTAGTGCCTGGGACCCCTGTATCTGCAGAGAGAGGAGGGACGGTCCCCCTCCCTCCTCCTGCATTAGCTTGTCAAGGTCCGCAGGGCTGCAGCACACCACAACCCCAGCCTGGTCAGTGCGCCAGGACAGGGCCTTCCGTCCAAGCGAAGGGCCTTGGGGGCCGCAGGGCAGCAAGCACCACTGCAGCCCCGTCCCCAGGCTGCGCACACCCAGGATCCCTGTGACCCCTGTGACCCCGTGACCTGTGGCCACCGTAGGAGGTCAGTGCAGAGTAGGGTGGGATCCCAGGGCTGCGTCCTCATCCTCGTCAGATGCAGGGCGAGGAGGAGACCAAAGCGCAGGAAAGCGGAGCAGCCACGTCACGTCTTCCCTTCGCTGGAGCCCCTGTGCCCTCTACCCGCCCGCCTTCTCGTTGTTCTTCCGAGAGAACATCTTGACGCCTCCGCCAACCCACTGCCCACTTCTTGTCCGAGGAAGATGGACGCGTTTCTTTCTCGGGTGGAGTCCAGCAGGGACCGGCAGTTCCTCCTTGAGGTGGGGCCCTGCAGTGGCCGGTGGGGGTGGGGCCGAGCCCTCGAACTCGTCTTCCTGACCAGCTGCAGCGCCTCGTGCTGCTCTTGGCAGCCGTCCCGGCCGGCATTGCGCTGGGATGATGCTGCCCCGGGGCAGCTCTCCCTTGGGGCGCCCCATTAGAGCCACTACCTCTGGCTGCCCCCCGGGCCACCCCTGGCAGGGCGGGCGGAGACTCTGGGTGGGAAATGCAGGTCATACAGAACCTCCGCAACCCGTCCAGCTTGAGGCCTTGATGCGCAGATGGGAACCCACGGGGCAGGGGGAGTGGATCCTCAGGGCTCTTTAAAATGTGCTTGCTGGTCTTTTAGGGGCGTTTCTATCCAATTCAGCGCCAGGCTCAGGACCGTTTCCCTGGTAAGCGATGCATTTGCTTTTCATTTGCACGTTCTGCTGAGAGCATCTTTCAGGCCTCCTTGGCGATTCCCTCGGCTTCTCCATCATTGCTGTCCCCTGGGCCACAAGGCTGCTCCGGAGCCGCCCTAGAGCAGGGCTTGGCCAGCTGCAGGCTCTGGTCCTGTCAGCCCAGCAGACCTTCTGCCTCCTGGCCAGCTGCAGGGCACAGCTCCTGTGGTCTCGGGGCATGGTGCCCGGGTCCCAGCCGTGGGCTTTGCCCCCTGACCTCACTCCTGGGGGAACATGGACTGCTTCCCAGGGTGGCCGGCTATGGTGTAGGCACTGCTGGCTGCCAGTCAGCACTGCCGAGGGCAGGATGCCCTGGCCTGCTAGTGGGAGAGGTTAAGAGGCCTTTTGCCCTTGGCTCTGTACCCTAGAGCACAGTGTTAGGGTGTTGGAGTGTCAGCCCTAAATGCTTCTGAGCGGGAGCCCATGCTAGATGGGGGGCAGCTGCTGGTCTGCTCTGGGAAGGTGGGAGATGGCAGCCAGGGACCCCATCGGGGCATTGAGGGCATGTCTCAGGGCAGACACAGGCCACTTCTCGGTGCTGTTCCCGCATCTGCACCCCTTCTCCCGGAAGGCCCTCCTGCTCACCCCCTCTGCCACCTCCTCGGACACCTCTCCTCCTGCCTGGCGCAGCAGGCACGTCTGGGGGTTCCCTTCCTCCCATGCTCTCCTCGTTGGGCAGAAGCAGCTGCTCCTTCCCTGGTCTCCAGACACTTCTGTACCTGGTGCCAGCCACTAGGACTCTGGGTCCACCCATGGAGATGAATCATCTGTCTTGCCCCTCGGCACCTCTGAGCACACTGGCACAGAGAGGGGTCAGGCACGCTGGTCCTCTCAGCTGGTCTCAGGAGCCCACCATCCTGGTCTCTGCTGAAGACCAGAAACGTGTTTCCGACCTGCTCTTGGGGCCCCTCCTGCGTCCTTTCCCACTGGCACTGGGTGGCGGCGGCTGCCACCTCTGAGCATCGCTGTGCGACAAGCTCTGGGTCAGCCCTTTGTCCTTGAGAAGCAGCCCGATGAGGGAGCTCTCCTGTTGGTTTCCCATTTCAGGAAACAGTCTCCCGGAGCGTAAGGCGGGTGAGCAGGTGGCACGGCTCTGGGTCCCTCTATCCAGCAACTTCCTCCTTCTGGTCCCTCCACTCCGGGTGGAGATGGGCTCCTGGGACAGTGAGGGGCAGTGAGGTGGGGGGCGCAGGCTGCAGAGCTGGCTGGGTGCGCCCCTCGTTGCCAGGGCTACGACTGACTTGGGGTCTGTCTCCTCTGCGCCCTGTCTCCATTCCCCTGGCCAGCCTCTTGGTCTGATGTTGGGTGAGGACACGTGAGGGGACACCATGTCTTCCCTGGACACGTGAAGAGATGCCAGGCCTCCCCTGGACACATGAGGGGATGCTGGGCCTTCCCGGGCATGTGAGGGGACACAGTGTCTTCCCTAGACACGTGAGGGGACGCCAAGCCTTCCCTGGACATGTGAGCAGACGCCGGGCTTTCCTGGGCATGTGAGGGGACCCCGTGTCTTACCGGTGCCAGGGTGCTGCCGGGGTGGGTGGACGGTTCAGTCTGCCCTGCTCCCGCATCCGCTGCTGCTGAGCGGGCAGGTGGGTGGGGGTCCTGGGCCTCCACAGCCCCCGCCTGGGGTTCGCTGCCATCCCCCTTCTAACTCTGCAGCCCCAGACGCTGTGAGCGCCAGGCAGAGGCTCCTCTGCAGCAAGCCCCACGGCCCCTGCTGTGGCATCTCCGGCCAGCAGAAAGCGGGCGCGGCAGCCTGGGGGGCTTTCCGCCAGGCCGGGGTCCCTCCTGCCTCCTGCCGCGCGGGCAAGTAGTGGGGAGCGTTTCCCGTCAGTCTTGTTTGCATCAGATCACGGGCGTTGGCCAGGAAGTCCCGCCTGGCGGGTGCTCACTGGGTGTTTGGGAAGCGCAGACGGTGCCACCGCGGTTTTCTTCTCTCCCAAGTGCCTCCTGCATCCCACGTAAGCGCCGCGGTCGCGAGGAGCACTCATGTTCCTGCCCCTCTGCACCGGGGAGTCTCCGGCCGGCCAGCCCGGCCTCCGGGCGCCCTGTGAGTTCACCCCTCACTGGCCTCTGGGCACCGGCCTCTCCCAGCTGGCGATGGCAGGGGTGACCGGGGCACGGTCTGAGGGCAGTGGGGATTCCCTCCGTGCCCCTGAGTCCGCAGAGCTCGGGGCTCCTTACCGCACAGACACGCTGCTTTTGTGCTCTGCAGTTAAGAACAACAGGGAAAGAGTGATAAAAAGCTTTTTAATAATGCTAAAAAAAGATTCACAGAGGCAATTTTTCACTTTTGTCTACAAAAAAAAAAAATGGAAAGAAAAGAAACAAGTGATTTTGTAATATGGTGCTTACAGCACTGCAAAGAAGTGAAATTTCAGGGCTAGGGAGCGGAAGCAGTTTTAACGACCAAATATTTTTTTAAACCTTTACCCATTAAGCCTGTGGATTAAGTTGAAAAGAATTCAGATTCACAGATAGCTTGCTGATGTAGTGCCATTATTTCATCAGAATGGAGATATTCAAATGTGGACATTAATAGTTTATTGAAAGACAGACATAACGGGCCATTTCAATCACATCCTAAAATTAAAAATAAATCCTCAAGCACAATTCTCCTAATTCCAGCTTTATTGGATCTGGGGGTGGGGGCTTTTCTCCAGCAGAGTGATGGAAGGATTAGTCAAAGGTCTCCGCATCTCCTGTGCATTGCTGGATTTGGACGAGCTGCTGTCGTCTTCCCTGAGGCCAGTCCACATCTGAAGGACTTGGTTGGCATCTGGAGGGTCTGACTTCTAGGGTGGATGGTCTTTGCCAAGGGGGAGCTGGGACTTGGGGATCATGGGGCATCAAGTTCCCCAGCCCCCCATCTGGGGAGATCCTCCCTGCGCACCTGGGGGCTTCTCCAGGGCACGGGGTGTGAACTGAGCTCTGCCGGATCCCAGCAGGGTCCACCAGAGCCCCTGCCAGGCCCCAACCCCCCAAGAGACACGAGTGAGGTTCCCAGGCAGCTCGGAAAGCCGGCAGGTAAGCCAAGTATTTGCTTGACTTTCTACTTTCCCTCTTTTTTAACCCCCAGTGACCTTTGGATCTCAAAACACCAGAATTTTGTTGAAAACCCCCTCCCTGTCTTCTATTTTTCCCCCTTTTTATTTCTTCCTTTTTTATCTCTCCCTGTTCATGAGTGTTCTAGTTTGTTAGCTGTCAGAATGCAATATACTGGAAATGGAATGGCTTTTAAAAAGGGGAATTTAATGAGTTGCTAGTTTACAGTTTTAAGGCTGAGAAAATGTCCCAATTAAAACAAGTCTATAGAAATGTCCAATCAAAGGCATCCAGGGAAAGATACTTTGATTCAAGAAGGCCGATGAAGTTCAGGGTTTCTCTCTCAAGTGGAAGGGCACATGCGAACACAGTCAGAGTTTCTCTCTCATCTGGAAGGGCACGTGGCAAACATGGTGTCATCTGCTAGCTTCTTCTCCTGCCTTCCTGTTTCATGAAGCTCCCCGGGAGGCATTTTCCTTCTTCATCTCCAAAGGTCTCTGGCTGGTGGACTCCGTTTCTCGTGGCTATGTCGTTCTGCTCTGCTCTCTCTGACTCTCCCATTCTCCAAAATGTTTCCTCTTTTATAGGACTCCAGAAACTTATCAAAACCCACCCATCCAGTTTAACAACCACTAATCCAGTTTAACAATTCATCTTGATTAAGTCACCTAATCCAGTTTAACAACTACTCTTGATTAAATCACACCTCCAGAGAGATCTAATTACAGTTCCAAATTTACAATATTGAATAGGGATTAGAAGAAACGATTGCCTTCACAAAAAATGGGATTAGGATTAAAACATGGCTTTTCTAGGGTTCATAACATCATTTCAAACCAGCACAATGAGCTCCCCCTCTCCCCCTAAAGTGCTTGCTTTCAGGGAAGTGTTGGTCATCTCGGGGGTCACAGAAGCTGCCTGTGTCCCCTTGTGTCAGGGCTGGTGTATCCCCTGCAGAGCCATCCCGTTCCACTCCTCTAGAAGCCCTGCCGCTGCAGATGCCATGATAAGGGGTGACGGCGGAGGCAGTGGGGCGCTGGCTCAGCTCCTTCGGCCCCCTCTGTGTGTGACTCGCATGCTGTACCCTGGGGTTCATCTCAGAGGCTCCTCCATGCAAATGTGGTTCACAAATTATTTTTATAATGTGAAGTTTTCAAAGAAAAAGTAGATTTGATAGTTCTTTTCTTGATGGTAAAACACTGAGCTTCCAGCTTTGTGTGGGCCAATTGTGGTGATTTTCCAAGTGGGGAGAACGTGGGTGTGGAAGTCCTGTGGGCGTGGGTGTGCAGGTGGCCACGTGGGCCTGTCCTGCTGCCCCAGGGGCCGCGGCTGTCCCGAGGCCTAAAGCAGGGATGGCGTGTAACGCCGCTGCTCGGTGCTGGGCGCTTAGTGGGTTCCGCTGCAGCGAGGGGGCACGGGCTCAGAGAGGCATTGAGGAGCCCAGGGGTTTCTACGTACCTTCAGCCAAATGCCTAAGTCAGGGAGACTCGGAGCTCCCCTGAAGTACCCTCTTGGATTCTTGGTCGTTGAGCATTTCAGGAAATGGCAAGCTGCGGCTCTGTCCAGGTGGCAGCGCTTATCCATCCCTGCATCCCCCTCCTCCGTCCGTCATACAGCCGCCCATTTCCAGACTGGACACACAGCTGGAGTGCATGGCAGCGGGGCGTGCACGCATAGCTGGGCTGCCCGGTAGGAGAGAAGTGATGTCACAGCGTGTGGGATCGCTGCCAAGGGGGGCTGTGCCCCCTCGTCCTTCGTCCTTTCCCAGGCCTGCAGCGGTCACCTGAGGCCATGAAAGGAAGCCCCATGCTGAGGACTGGAGCCCGAGTCCTCTGTCCACCCTGGGGCTGTCTGTGGGTGAGGAGGGCGGGTTTCTGCCATGGGGGTTCCATAGCTCCCTGACATAGGGCCTTGCTGGTCAGGGCCTGTCCCCCCTTCTGGCGTCGTGCCCCTTTCCAGCCCCCGGCCTGACTCGCCCTTCCTCACGGGCACCCATGTCTCCCACAGGCCGCGCCCCTCTGGGGTCTTTCATGTGGCTGCTCTAGGGGGCGTGGGGTGGGCTGTCAGGACAAGGGGCCTTGGACCCAGCCCTCCCCAAGGCTGGCGCCCAGGGGGACAGGGGACTGGGCATGGTGGGGCCTGGAGCCGTGACGACCACAGGGCTGGCTTCCCGGCCACGCCCGACCCCAAGGCCCTGCGGCTGCCGTCTGTCCACTGACACCCGCGGAGTGGTCACCCCTGTGCGCTGCTGGACTGGCGCATTTGTGGAGTGTGGGCTGTGGCTGGACCTGTCCTGCGCTGGGGCTGGGAGTGGGGCCGACAGGACATCGCGCCCAGTGGTTGGGTGGCAGGCAGAGCCGGGTCCAGCTGCTGCCTCACTGGCTGTGTGGGGGCCGCCGGCCACACCCACACGCAAACTACACCCTCAAGCACACACAGATATACTCACACAGAGGTGGATCCACACACCCACACATAAACCACACCTACACCCGCAGGACACACAGATACACTCACACACACACGGAGCCACACATCCACGCATAAACCACACCCACAGACACACATGGCTACACTCACACACGCAGCTGCACACACCCACACACAGATACACTCACACGTGGAAGCACACAGCCACACCCACACATAAACCACACCCACAAGCACATATGGATTCACTCACACACACAGCTGCACAACTGAAGTACACAATCACACATACGTGTGTGCACAGATGCACACCCACTACCAGATACACCACTTACACACACAAACATACTCAGGCACACAAAATTGCCACAGACACACACATACATGCCATGGCACACACCCAGATGCACACAAGTGCACACATACACCAATTGAACTTGGGCCCCCTCCAGGGCACAGATAGACCTGCAGTGTCACACATACATGCCCCTTGCCTCCTGTGCCAGTTCTCCTCTCCACATGCTTGGGGGGACTGTACCCACTCCTTTCACCTGGACATTAGTGCGGCCACGCCACTCGCTTTGGCCAATAGCCTGTAAACAGAAATGGAGCGTGCCATTTGCAGGTGGGACGTGCACAAGTCAGGCTCCCCGTCCCTGCCCTGGTCATTGGGGCAGCCTTGGGTCCCAGAGGCGGAGAACAAGAGGGGGGCCTGAGTGAGTCGGTGCTGCAGAGCCCCCGTGGCCCTCCCTGAGCTGCTCCTGTGAGTGGAAAGTGGGCCTGTGCTAAGCCAGTGGCATCTGGGATTGCTCGTTACCTCAGAGAAACATGGCCCCTCCTGACTGCTGAATCTTCTGTCTTGGCAAATGCCATACCGTGGGCTCAGTGACAATGGGAATTTATGGGTTCACAGGTTTGAGGCTAAGAGAATTCCCAAATCAAGGCAACGCCAAGGCGGCGCTTTCTCCCTGAAGACCGTGTGTCCAGGCTGGGCTGCCGGTGGCCCTGGGACCTGGCATCTCCATCCATGGTGGCATCTTGGGGTGGGCTGGACTTCCAGTTCTCCTGCCGGACTCTCTCCCAGGAAGGACTCCAGGAATCTGCATTAAAACCGTCCTGAATCAGGTGGGCTGCAGCCGACCCCGAAGTCCCATTGAAGAGTTCACACGCACAGGGACGCGTGCTGCCCTGGGTACGGAGCTGCCCGCCATGCCGTCCTTGTGGTGATGACCCTACATCCTGTGTCGAAGCAGACGCTTCAATTTCTGCAAGTAGACATAGGGAGATACGGAGAGAAATCCTTCTCCTTCCTCTTAGAAAACTTTTCCTTGAATCCCTCATCTCCCCGCGAAGCGTCTTTCTGGGAAAATGGAGTCATCGCCACACCCAGGGAGGGGAGATGCCAGCCGCCTCTCCCGGAGGCAGCCCCAAGCGGATGTGGGGAGCAGGGTGTCTGCTTGGGGTCTGCTCCACAGGGCAAAACTTGGGGTGAGGTCTCCCTCTCAGGGCTCCTCCCAGGGAGATGCTGCCCCAGCATTTGGGGCCCACTCAGCCCTTTGTATAACTCAATCTTTTGGCCCTTAGGTTTTAGCTAATATTTAAAGCAAACCTAAGCTCAGATCAAGATGCCTTAAAAACCCTATGAAAGGGCGGCCGCAGTGGCTCAGCAGGCAGTGTTCTCGCATGCCATGACAGAGGACCCGGAGATCTGCCGTGTAAAAAAAAAAAACAAAAACCCTATGAAAATAAATATGACCTTTTAAGTCCTTTATAGGTTCTAGAAAGCCTGGATGTGTGTGTGGGCGTCGAGGACGCTTTAGGTTTGCTGTGGGATTCTGCACGTCCCTATCCTCTGACCCCTCCTGGCTGGCCAGAGGGACCCGGCAGCCTGGGTTTTGTTTGACGGGTTTTCTCAGGTCTCCTCAACCCCGGGTGGGACAGCCTCCTCTCGCAGGCCTTCTCTTACTGGTGTTGACACAGATGTAGCCCAGGGCCGGTAGGTGGGAATCTGCCTTCCTTTGTTTTAGGAAAGCTGCCTTTAAAGCAGTCCCGTCTATGCGGGGGGATGGACAAGGCGGTCAGCTCGGTTCTGGGCGCCACACCTCCCATGTTCGGGCTCTTTGGGGCTTGAGGGAGGCCTCGTTCTCTCCCCACGTGTCTCTGGGTGAAAAGTCAAACGGGGATGTCCTGGGAGGGGCCCCACGATGGCGGGCAGGGCAGGCCCCTGGGGCATTGGCAGAAGCTTCTCAGCTGACTGTGGCCTCACCAGACACACCAGCCACCTGTCACCTCCGGGATCCAGCCCTGTCCCTTCTCCAAGGCCCTCCGTGGAGGTGGCTGTCCATCTCTCACGACTGGCCACAGAGCACACTGGGCCGAGACCTCGTGGATATCCTGCGTCCGGCTCAGGGATAGAGCCTCAAGATGGCCGGGTGGTGGGTTTGCTTTCCCTCTGCTTTCCCAAAGGGAAGAGCCTCTGCAGCGGCAACGGTGGCCTTTCTTTGGGGCTCACCCCACAGCGTCACATTTTTGTCTGTTTGTTCCAAAAAATTAAAAATTCTTTATTATTGCAGGGGAGGGGGCACATTACCCCTGTGAAAATAATACAGGCACTAGTTGTGTTGGTTTTTGACATGCTTTCATTATTCAGCTCTGCTGTTCAGGCCCCGCAATTGATAATTCACTTTTCCGAATGTGAGTGAATGTTTACGGCTGAGGGTTCCTTCTAGGTCCCACTGTTACACCATTTGCTGTTTGCTAATACGATTGAGAAACCTCTTCCAGCTCACCTGGTTCTATGTGCTTTTACTATAATGGAATTCAACTAGGAAAGAGTCTCATCATTGGAATTCAATTTCCCGTTTACTTTGAGACAATCTCCTGAAGGTCAAAGGGGAACAGGGCTCATGAAAAACAAGATGTCTTAGGTATCATCTGAGGGTAAATGCAAAATATTTTCTTCCATACAAAAAAGGTAATTATAAGCACTGGCAGGTCAGACGTGGGAACCGTTTATTATATGTAAGATTTATTCTGCATTTTTGTTGCCATCTCTATTTCCTGTGTTGATTACCTTCCGGCATGGAAGCCTCCATTTGGGGCTTGTGTGTCATCAGGCCTGGCTGCAGCTCCTGAGCACATGCAGGTCTGCATGAGATACGCAGTTAAAAACCGACAGGAGCAGAGGAAACTGTGTGGCCCTGGTGAGTCACGGGGAGGAGCCTGTGTGGCCACAGACTGGGGGTAATTGCAGGGGCTGCCCAGGACATGGCCCACAGGGCAGCATCCCAAATACTTGGGTCATTTCTCACCCTCTGCAGCCCACCCACTCACTAGTTCCTTTGCCAGCAAGGACACTCTCAGTTTTAGCTGGAACAGATTATATGCAGCAGTGTATTTGAACACTCAGGACTCTATAAGTTTGGATTTAAATTGGACTTACTTAACGATGCAAGAAGCTTCTTTGATTGGAGCAGCAGAGACCTGCAGATGACTGCTTTTAGACAAAAAGAGCATCAGAATTGTAGAATTCCAGAGTGTGGGAGGGACTGTTCACGCTCTTTGTAGGGTCTCCTGTCCTTTGGAGATGGCAGCCCAGGAACGTGGCGGCCACCTGGCCAGGCTTGGAGATGCAGGGGGAAAAGGGTTCCTTCCTTCTGGGGCCCTCGGGTGGTGGGCAGTGAACTGGGAAATGACCACAACAGCACTGCTTTCAAATTTAGAAATTCATCAAATTAGGAGGGTCATAATGTCTGCTTGCCACATTTACTTTGAAAACCTTTAAATTGTAAAATAAAATATAATTCAGAAAATTATGCACATGTGCAAAAATGTACAACCCAAATAAATAAGACAGAACTCCGTGAATCCATCACCCAGCTCAAGGAACAGAAGTCCCTCTGTGTGTCCAGTCCTGGAGTCTCCCTCTTCCCTAAAATAAGCATTTTCCTGACTTTTACAGTCACCACCTCCTTGCCTTTCTTTATGAATTGTGACGAGCATGCATCCCTACACACCTTCGTTTAGTCCCACCACCCTTTGTCATCTGATGTCTTCTAAGACTCTGTCTACAGGCTCCCATCCCAACCCTTTCTTTTCCACTCAAACGGTTTTTGCAGAATTCAGGGCTTTCGGCTGTAGAGTTTCCCAGCCTGGCCTTTTGTGAGTGCAGTCCGAAGGGCAGAGCGACACGGTCCTCTGTCCTCAGCACTTCTTGCATGTGGGCGCATGTACACAGACGCCCAACCCTGTCGGTCCCTTTATGAGGTTAAAATCAGTGTTTTGGTCTTTTATCAGAAGGCATATGTCTGGTTTCCTCTCTTTGTGCTGTTAGCAGCTGTGGATGCTGCTAAATTTGTTAATCATCATGGATTACAAAATGGCTATAGTCCGATTCTGTCATAGCTTCATTTGTTAAATGGAGACACTTTATAAAGAGATTCTTCCCTCCACTGCCATTCGGCTGGCCACTGCTGTGGTTCACAGAGGAAACAGAGGTGAGCTGCTTGACTCTTTCTCTAATCAGTTTTCACCATAATGAATTAGGACCTTATTGTTTTCTCAGGGTGGCTGATTAGTTTTCTAAAAAAATGCTGTTATTAACTTGTGGTGTAGACTGACTTAATACGTCTCAGTCAACTGAAATTCATGTCTTTGTGAAACTCAGATTGTCCCTCTTCAAGTTTGTTCATGAAACCTTGTGCCCAACCCAGCGAGTTTTATTCATTTGTACTTTCCCTGCCTCACCCCTGAAATCGGTCATTTATCCAAGACATCCTATTTCCCTTTGTGGGAAGAGATTTCCCTTTTTTGGAAATGGTATTTCAGGATGATACTCAGGGAGGCCAGCAAAAAAGGCTGCGTAGGTAGCGCCAATGTCCTGTCTCTCCAGAGAAACATTGAAAAATCAAGCAAAGCATGTCAGAAACATTTTTTCCAAACTCTGGAAAACAGCCAAAAGTTCACAGTGACTTAGGAAATGTTGAATCAAGAAAAAAGGCAACATAAAATAGTAAGAATGCTTCACGGCATTTTCCCCTTCCTTGCCCCGTCTCTCTCTCCAGCTTGGTGGCCTGAAGATGATGCCATCTGCCCACAGTGGGGCCCTGGGTCCTGCTTCTGAGGGGGCAGAGCAGACCTTACTTGGTAAGACCTCTGTTTGTACGCTGTAAACTGTCTTGGGGCTACCTGAAGGACTGGCACAAGTCCCTTGCTTTTGTTTCACATTATTTGGTGCTCAGAGTGGAAAAGTGGCAGACAGTCCTTGAAAACAATGTAAGCAAAAGAACAACCTGCAGTTGCCTGGGAAAAATGACTACAATTGAGGCAATCAAGAGAATGCTGAAAGCGTGGGTGGAAACGCTCGAGAGATTCTTTGGTAATTTAAGTCATCCAAAAACACCCAGGTATACTGGAGAACTTAGAGCCCCTTGCTAAAGGCAGGGCACAAGCTTAGAAAAATCTGAGAAGTCCCTAAACTGTCACCTCTGGCTGATATATTGGCTTATTGCAAGCGGGAAGTGAAGGCTAAGACAGAGTTGTGAAAGACCTGGCTAAGCATTGGACAAATGCCCCAAAAAGAGCCAAAGTGAAAAGAATAGGCAAAGTTTTTTCCTTTTCCTTTTCTCTTTCTTTTCTTTTGCTTCTGGAATTCAAAGTAATTCCTGTCACACAAGCTAAGGAAGCAGAGACTGTACATGACAAAGATTAAGGAAGCAGAGACTGTACATGACAAAGATTAGAGACTTTAAAAAAGCAATTAGATTCCCATTTGGACAATTTCTGATATTCTCATAAGCAATGGAGACAACCAAATCAATAGGCTTGGCCCTTGATCTTGGGGTTCACCCCTATGAAACTTATTCCTGTAAAGGATAGGCTAAGCCTACTTAAAATTAAGCCCGGGTCACCCCCAGAGAACCTCTTTTGTTGCTCGGATGTGACCTCTCTCTTTAAGCTGATGTGGCAAGTGACCTCACTGCCCTCAACCCCACCCCTCATGTGGGACATGACTCCCAGGGTTGTAAATCTTCCTGGCACTATGGGACAGAAAACCCAGGATAAGCTGGGACCCAGCATCAAAAGATTGAGAAAGCTGTCTTGGCCAAAAGGGGGAAGAGAGAAATGAGACAAAATAAAGTTTCAGTGGCTGAGAGATTTCACACAGAGTCAAGAGGTTATCTTGGAGGTTATTATTATGTATTATGTAGATATCCATTTTTAGTTGATGGTATATTGTAGTGGCTAGAGGGAAATACCTGAAACTGTTGAGGTGTGTTCTGGTAGACTTGATTCTTGAAGATGACTGTATAATGATATAGATTTTACAATGGAACTGAACTGTATGATTGTGAAAACTCGTGTCTGATACTCCTTTTATCTAGGGTATGGACAGATGAGTAAAATATATGTATAAAAACAAGTGATAAGAGGACAAAGGTTAACATAAATAGGGTAGATGGAAACACTAAGGGTAAGGGGTATGGTATGTACGAGTTTTTTCTTTTTATTTTTTTTTCTGGAGCAATGCAAGTGTTCTAAAAAATGATCATTGTGATGAATCTACAACTATGTGATGATATTATGAGCCCTTGATTGTACACCATGTATGGAATGTTTGTATGATAAGGTTTATCAATAAAGGTGTTTTTTTAAAAAAAGTTAGAAAAGTCACTGAACAAACAGCTATAGTCTTTGCAACAAGTAACAACAAGAATACTTGGGGAAGAATTTTATTTCCGTGATTAGCACATTGTATTATTAAAAGCATCCAATTTTTCATAAAAATGGAGAAGTATGCAAAGAAACAGGAGAGTGTGGCCATTCACTGAAGAAATGAACAGAAATCTATGAAGAAGCATTGACATTGGACCAGCCAGACAACAACTTTAAATCAGTTGTCTTAAGTAAACTGGACAAAGAGGGAAAGTAAACTGGGAGAAGGAGGTATAAACAAATATAGAATATCAACAAAGAGATAAAAATTATAAGAAGTATCTTAATAGAAATTCTGGAGCTGGACAGAACACTAACTGAAACAAAAAACTCCTACAGGATTTCAAATGCATAAATGAGCAGAAATATACAAAAGAATCAGCAAATTAGGAGATAGGTCAATTGAAATTACCCAGTCTGAGGAGCAGAAAGAAAAATAGTGAATAAAAATGACAAAGAGACCTGTGGGACACCATCAAGTATACCAACATATGTATAATGGACATCCCTGAAGGAGAGGAGAGAAAAGGGCAGAAAGTGTATTGGGGGGAATAATGGCCAAAATCTTCCAAAGTTGATGAAAGACCTAGACTTGGGGCCCTTGGGACTTTTACTGCTGCTAGGTTGGTCATTGTTTCTCTTCAGGGGACACAAGTGGGAAAGCCTTGGTGATTTCATACTGATGATCCCAATTCAAATTCTGGACTAAATTCACTTCTGTGTTACCTCTCTGTCTCCTTCCTTCAGTACTCAAAACCCTAGAAGTTCTCAAAGACACATAGATGATTGAATTGGAATTTTCCACCAAATTACACATCTTTTTTATGGATGTCTTTATTTTAGTACTCATCTACCCATAATCTGGATGAAGAGAGTGTTCATTTACAATCACATGGTCACACAATGAAAGCTATATAGTTATACAATCATTTTCAAAGCTCAAGACTACTACTGGATTACAGTTCAACAGTTTCAGGTATTTCCTTCTGGCTGTTCCAATACACTAGAAACTAAAAAAATCATCCATATAATGATTCAGTGGTCATAATAATTAGCTAAATCCTAATTTCTCAGTTACACCTCCTCCCTCTACCTTGATCTTCCTCCTAATCTACAGGAATAACTGGACAATGACCATTCTTACTTTGTTCCAGAAAAGGGTGTTGACCTTATGGGATAGAGGAATGAACCTAGCTGATGTTCTTGGAGAGCCTGGTATCTTGGAGTTTCAAAGCTTATCTGATATGGGAACAAACTGGCGGCCTTAAGTTACTGATAAAATAAACTTACTAAGTAAAACTTCTGTAGCGTCTTAGATAGAGCCCAGGGTACTTTTTAGGGTTTTCAGGAACACCGTTGGTTGGGGCTTGGTATACTGTGGCAATTTGCAATATCTGGCTGAAGCTTGCATAAGAGTAACTTCCAGAATGACCTCTCAACTCTATTTGAAATCTCTTAGCCACTGTAACTTTATTTTGTTTAATTTCTTTTCCCACTTTTGGTCAAGAAGGTATACTTAATTCCATGAAGTCAGGACTAGTCTCATCCTTCAGAGTCCTGTCCCACATTGCCAGGGAAGACTTAAACCCCTGGGAGTCATGTCCGGCATAGGGGATGGGAAGTGTGTTTATTTGCAGAGTTTGCCTTAAAGAGAGAGGCCACATCTGAGCTATGAAAGAGGTTCTCTAGCGGTGACTCTTAGGTGTGTTTATAAGTAGACTTAGCTTCACCATTACATTTTAAATATTTGATTTTTTTTTTTATTTCTGAAATAAACATAATAGTTACCAACTTTTATTGAGCCCTTAGTATATGCCAAGCACAATATGAGGTTGCCTGTGAATTATCACAATTTAATCTTGTGAGTCAGTACTATTTTTAGCAAAATGATTGACAAATATTTCCCATGGGACAACTGCTTTCCCGGCACTGCTCTGGGAGTTCTGGTCAGAACAGTGAACAAAGAAAAGTACTTCCTCTTACGGGTTCTCTGTTTTCTAGTAAGGGAGACAAACAGCAAAGCATACAGTAGAGCATTATAACATAACATATATAATGTAATATAATACAATACAATATAATACATGATTTCATATTGGCTTTCCCAGGAAATAGACTCTGAAACTGTGGGGAAAGTGAATACAGCAGAACCTGGCAGAGGGAGAAATCAGGCTGTGATTTAGTTTAAACAAAGTCCTCAGCCAACCCCACCAGGAGCTCTGGAGCTGGGCAAGTCCTTCAGAGTTGCCCGAGTTGGACCAGACTCTGGATGCAGGCTGGGAATCCTGCGTATCTTTGGTGAGGTAGCTCACTCTTCAGCCAAAGACAATTCCCAAACAGAGCACACAGCTGAGGGGTGTCTGCTGGCAACACTCCCAGCCGCAGGGGGGAAGTCCCCCAGGCTTCATTATCATGCTTATGCCACCTTGTCTGTCTCTTGCCCACTAAAATATAAGCTAAGCAAAGACAAAATCTTTTTTTTTTTCTGATCCCAGGGTGCCTAGCACAGAGATTCTACACATGATAGGCATTTAATAAATGTTTGTTAAATTAATTAATGGTAATTGTATTATTATATTATAGAACATACACCTAAACCAAAAGTTTCTAGAGGATGAGATTGAGTTTCCAAGTAATTTGTGTTTATATTGATATGAAACTTTTTAAAAAATGCTTCTTCCTTTTAAAATTTTTGTTGAACACTGATCAGTGATTTGAAAGTCTAAGTTCATTTGTTTCCATATTTGATTTTTATGGGGGGAAGGTACACGGTCCAGGAATTAAACCCAGGTCTCCCGCATGTAAGGCAAGCATTCTACCATTGAACCACCCATGCACCCCATATTTGAATTTTTTTTTTTTTTTTTTTGCACGGGCAGACAAGGAGAATCGAACCCAGGTCTCTGGCATGGCAGGCAAGAACTCTGTCACTGAGTCACTGTGGCCCACCACCCATATTTGATGTTAATGGCTATCAGAGCTAAAAACAATTCCTTGCAAAGGGGACAACATCCCCAATATATATTATAAACTTGGGTGAGATCCATTATTAATGTAACGTATGGGTGTGGATACATAGTTTAAATAATATTCTTGGTAAATGAAAAAAGTAAGTGGACTTAATTCTTGATAGACCTGATTCGATTCCTGCTTTCGCCTCATCATGTGGCTCGTATGAGTAGGCAGACAGCCAGCTCTGTTTTGTTGTTGTTCGCTTGTGCTGCCACTGTTAGTTTTTGTCACTCCGTGGTTGCTCTGCAAGCTCCTTGTCTATTTGGTGAGCATTAGCTCAGGTAGAACAAGGTAATATAATCTGTTAACCCACTTGCCAGGCCCTACTACAGGTGCAATAGTCCGAAAGTGAATAAAGGAGTCGGGAGTAAGGCCCCATCCCCTCCCCCTCCCTGTGGGACTCAGGAGCGCTTCCCACTGTCCCAGGTCCAAGGTGGCCTGCAGGAGACTGAAGAAGGGTGCCAGGGGCAAACCATTCCACACATGCCAGCAGGAGTTCTAGTACCTTCTTCCCAGAGCCAAGTGACTGCTTTAGCCAACCTCTATAGGATGTGGGAGCTCCCACCTTGGAGACCAGGCTACCTGCCTTATTCCAGGGCACGCATGTCCTGTGGCCAGCACACACCTGATGGCTCTGAAGTGTACCCTCTCCAGCAGAGACAAAATTATGAAGCCACCCAGCACTCATTACTGTGGGAATTAGCAGGTCCAAATTCCATAGGGCAGGAGGCAAGTTGGAAACCTGCGAAGGTAACCTGGAATTCCCCAGGAGAAGCCTGGCTGGCTGAATTCCCCGGGAGAACTTGGCAGACTGAAGGAGAGATAGAAATTCTTTCTGGCTCAATATTTGATTTTTTTGAGCGTGCGGGTTTTACTGAGATATATTCACATACCATATATTCTATCTAAAGTATACAATCAATGTCTCACAGTGTCCTCCCTTAGTTGTGTAATCATCATGCTCAATTTTGGCAATTTTCATTGTTCCAAAGAGAAAAGTAATAGACACTGTTCTAGTTTGCTAGCTGCCAGAATGCAATATACCAGAAACAGAATGGCTTTTAAAAAGGGGAATTTAATTTAAACTAGTTGGCTAGTTTACAGTTCTAAGGCTGAGAAAATGTCCCAATTAAAACAAGTCTATAGAAATGTCCAATCAAAGGCATCCAGGGAAAGATACCTTGGTTCAAGAAGGCTGATGAAGTTCAGGGTTTCTATCTCAAGTGGAAGGGCACATGGCGAACACAGAGTTTCTCTCTCATCTGGAAAGGCACATGGTAAACACAGTCAGTGTTCCTCTCTCATCTGGAAGGGCACATTGCAAACACGGTGTCATCTGCTAGCTTCTTCTCCTGGCTTCTGGTTTCATGAAGCTCCCTGGGAGGCATTTTCCTTCTTCATCTCCAAAGGTCACTGTCTTGTGGACCATGTGCTTCGTGGTGCTGCAGCATTCTATGTGCTCCCTAAATCTCCTCCATTCTCCAAAATGTTCCCTCTTTTATAGGACTCCGGAAACTTATCAAGACCCACCCAAATGGGCAGAGACATGTCATCACCTAATTCAGCTTGATAATCACTCTTGATTGGGTTACATCTCCAAGGAGATGATCTAATTATAGATCCAAACTTACAGTATTGAATAGGCATTATTCTGCATTTATGAAATGGGATTTTCATTGAAGCATGACTTTTCTAGGGGACATACATCCTTTCAAACCAACACAGACACATACACACACACACACACACACACACACACACACATCAAAGAAAACACAAACTATCCCAAATTCCTTATCTCCCCCAATTATTTATCCCTAGTATCGGTGTGGTACACCTGTTACCATTTGTACTACCTAGGGTTTTCTAGAGAAACAGAATTAGCAGGAGATATCTGTAAATAAAAAATTTATGAAAGTGTCTCATGCAACTGAGGAGATGTAAGAAAAAGCGCAAGACCTGTAGGGCAGGTCACGAGCTGGAAGCTCCAATGAAGGTCCTCAATGACCTCTTAGGAGAGCGTGGAGTGATTGCCTCTTCTGAATCCTCCTTAAAGGCCTTCTGGTGGGGCAGGACGTGGTGGCTCAGTAGGCAGAGTTTTGCCTGCCATGCCGGAGACCTGGGTTTGATTCCTGGTGCCTGCCCATGCAAGAAAAAAGCCTTCCGGTGGTTAGATTAAGTGTCACTCATTGCAGAAGACACTCCAGCTGTGATTGCCAACATGGTCATGATTTAAGTCCATGAAATGTCCTCACAGCAACAGACAGGCCAGCACTTGCCTGACCAGACAACCGGGCACCACTACCTGGCCAAGTTGATATATGAACTGGACCATCACACCACTGATGAAAGAATATTGAAGTATTACTGTTAAATATAGTCCATAGCATGCACTAGGTACTTTCCCCCTATACTATTCTATTATTAACTCTCTGTACAAGTGTCATAGGTTTGTAGAAGTTCATGCATGAGCTTATTTATATGTAGTTTAATCAGTGACATACATGACTTTGAACAAGCCCTTTCAATCAAATTTACCTGCAATATGGCACTATTGCTGATAATCCCAATAACAAACTACCATTGCCTCTATCCCCATACATTTAAGTCCAACCTCGTCAACAATTCTGCACATATTTAGGTAACCACTTCTCCTTCTCTGTCTTCTCTCTATCTCAGGGTCTGATTTTACATTTTCTTGGTAGCTCATATTAATGAAATTATATAATGACTGTCCTTTTGTGCCTGGCTTACTTTACTCAGCATTATGTCTTCAAGGTTCATCCGAATGTTACATGCTTCAGAACCTCATTGCTTCTTACTGCAGCATAACACTCCATTGTGTGCATATAACACATTTTGTCCATCCACTCATCTGTTGTGAATGGAAGCTTGAGTTGTTTCCCTCTTTTAACAATAGTGAATAATGACACTATGAATGTTGGTGTGGAAATGTTTACTTGTTTAATACTTTCAGATCTTCTGGGTACATACAAAGTAGCAGAATTGCTGGGTCAAAGGGCAACTCAATATTTAGTTTTCTGAGGAGCCACCAAAATGTCTTCCACAGTGGCTGCACCATTTTATATTCCCACCAGCAGTGAATGAGTGCTGCTATTTCTCCACATCCTCTCTAATATTTGTAGTTTCCTGTTTGTTCATTCTTATACGTATGAGATGATATTTCATTGTGGTTTTGATTTGCATTTCCCTTATAGCTAATGAAGTGAGCATCTCTTCATGTGCTTTTAAGCCACTTGTATTTCCGCTTTGGAAAAATGTCTATTCTTATCTTTTGTCCATTTTATAAGTGGTTTATTTGTCCTTCTATTGTTGAGTTGTAGGATTTCTTTATATGTATTAGATATCAAAGCCTTATCAAATATGTGGTTTCCAAGTATTCGCTCCCATTGAGATGGATGCATCTTTACCTTTATGACAAATTCCCTTGGAAGCACAAAAGTGTCCAATCTTGAGGAAATCCCATTTATCGATCTTTTTTTTTATTAGTTGTGCTTCGGGTTTAAGGTCTAAGAAGCTACTCCTATCACTAGGTCTTGAAGATGTTTCCCTGTATTTTCTTCTAGAGATTTTATGGCACTGGCTCATATTTAGGCCTTTGATACATTTTGATTAAGTTTTGTAGAGGGAATGAGATGAGGGTCCTCTTTCATTCCTTTGGATATGGAGATGCAGTTCTCCCACCTCCATTTATTGCAGAGACTATTCTGTTCCAGTCCAGAGGATTTGGGGACCGTGTTAGTTTGCAAGCTGCTGGAACACAATGCACCAGAACTGGAATGGCTTTTAAAAAAGGGAATTCAATAAGTTACAAGTTTACAGTTCTAAGGAAATGAAAGTGTCCAAATTAAGGCACCAGCAAGAGGTTACCTGCATTCAAGAAAGGCCGATGGGTCTGGAGCACCTCTGTCAGCTGGAAATCACATGACTGGCATCTACTGGTCCCTTGTTCCTGGGCTCCATTGCTTTCAGCCTGTGTCCCTGTGGGGGTTCCTCCCTTGGCTTCTTCAGGGCCGGGTTTCATCTCTTGGCTTTCCTTGGCTGTCTCCAGGATCTGACTTGCTTAACATCTCATGGTGATGCCTGCTGGGCTCCGAGCATCTCCAAACATCTGTGTTTCTGTGTCAGCTCTGAGGCTTCTGTCATTTCTCCAAAATGCTTCCTCTTTTAAAAGATCCCAGTAAATCAATCAAGACCCACCTGGAATGGGTGAAGTCACATCTCCAACTAATCAAAAGTTCACACCCACAATTGGGTGTGTCACATCTTCATGTTGATAATCTAATCAAAACTTTCCAACCGACAATATTGAATCATGATGAAAAGAAATG
The DNA here is from genome assembly GCF_023851605.1 of Tamandua tetradactyla. Classification (NCBI taxonomy): domain Eukaryota; kingdom Metazoa; phylum Chordata; class Mammalia; order Pilosa; family Myrmecophagidae; genus Tamandua; species Tamandua tetradactyla. Next base: position 94,145,970 of record NC_135339.1, on the reverse strand, counting down.
GCTACTCTCACAAGATTGAATCAGGATTAAAACATAGCTTCTTTTGGATACATAATATTTTCAAACCAGCACAGGGGCCTTGTCAAAAATCAATTGACTGTAGACCTGAAGATCTATCCCCTAACTCTCAATTAGATTCCATGATCAATATGTCTATGTTTTTGCCTATACGACCACTGTGGATTTATAATAAGCTTTAATGTCAGCAGGTGTAAATCCTCTCACTTCATTCTTCTTTTTTTGGATGTT